>NC_140296.1:119401569-119824069 GCF_964211825.1 Aythya ferina | reverse complement strand
CTCTCTCCTCTCTCTCTCTCGCTTCCCTCTCTTCCTAACCAGACAGCGGGAGGGTTTCTGGCTCCCAGCCAGCCCAAAAGCCTCTAAGTGTTTTGCACTTGTTTCAGGGAGCCCGGGGATTTTTTCAGCATTTTCACTAGAGAACAAAGAGTTCTTTACAAAGGAAGGGGGAGAGCGAGCTTAACGCTGGAGATATGTTTTTCTATTTTTATTAGGGATTTTTTTTTTTTTCCCTCCTAAAAAGAAAGAGACAGAAGCAAGGCAGAGAATGTGTGGCAGCAGCAAAATAGATTGAAAGGAAATTCAGTTCCCTTACCTCCAAATTGTAATTTGGAATTAATAAGAACAGGAATGGAAGGGGGACGAGACCAAGTGAGTTTGATATGTCGTTCTTTTCTCCCTTTTTTTCACTCTCTCTTTAAATCCGATTGCTGTTTTGCCAAGTTACCTAGTCTTTTTTTCTTTTTTTTTTTTCTTTTTTTTTTTTTTTTGGCATAAAAGTTGTACTGTGAGCAGTTTCTGTTTACTTAAAAAATTAAACAATAAATTCTTACCGGGGGAAGAAAAAGAGAAGGGAACGGGGTGGTTTCACTGAGAAATAAATACGTTAGTGAGAACAGAAATCTTTCACTTTCTGTCACTTAGAAAAAAAGTTGGTAATGGCTTGTTGAAGCTGGGATCCTAAAATACAGATGGGGCACCAACGTCTGTGTCCATGGACTCAGCTTTTCCCTGACCATCTGTCTAAAAGTCACCTCTCATTGGCAGCTCAAATGATTAGTCGGAGCTCAGGGATTTTTTTGTTTGTTTGTTTGTTTGTTCCTCCTGGTAGATGGGACCCTCTCTCCAAGGGCTCCATTTCGTCCTCCGAGTTTACTTCTCTCCTAGAGCCACAAATTGAGGATTTTGGGACGGACCTCCTAGCACTGGAGATTTTTTGTTCTTCTGACTGTGTTTTTTATATATACACTCTTTGTGTATTTGCTATGTGGAAAAGGCATAGACCTTTCCACGCACGGTATAGAAAAGGAATAATGCATCATATTTGAGAAGGTGTTTAGACTGGAAATTTATTGCATCTGGTATATAACATACATGATATCTTCTCTACACTGTCTTCTGTGCAATGGTTAGGATTTGAGAACATGTTTGAGAATATATACCAGTGCAAATTCAGTAGCTCGGGGAAGTGCTTTATTTAGCCAAATTCTGCCTTCCTTCCTTTATTGATTTGTATTTTCAGGGCTTTGACAAATTACCAGTCTCGAAACTGCATCGTATATCAGCTGTAACAGAAAACAAGAGAGGAAGCTGTAGATTATATCCACCCCGTAAGAATCATCAGCACGCGCTATATAGAACTAGGTGAAATTACCAGAGAGTTACAACAATCGTTCCTGGATGCAGAGCGTTGTTGCTACAATACCTTGATTTTTATATTCATGCTGCAGGCTTCCCTCGGAAGAGGTCGTGTGTAACAGCAACGTAGGTATCACAGATGTATCTGTGGCACTGTTTTTGAGCAACATCTCTGTGTCGTGTGAGTGTACACTGAGAATTAGTGCGCTTACAAATCCTCAGACGATGAAAAGGGGGGAAATTGCGTCCTTTTGCTCTGCCTGCACCGCTGTGGGAACGCCACTGTGCCGTAGAGGCAAAAAGTCCCGGTGGACACAGCCCGTCCCTTGCAAAAGTGAAGTAAAACCAGGCATGGCGAGGGAAACCGCCAGCTAAAACACAGCTTGATGTTTGTAGGGGCTTCCACCCCACCGGCTGTGCTGGCAGGGCCCTTCCCTCCCCAGGGCTCTGGCGAGCACGGCTTTGGCAGCAGCAGGAGGGTGGTGAGCGGCCTCGAGCCCCCTGCTCTCAGCCCAGGATCCCTTCCCTGCAGGTGCCCGGGGTGCCCTGCTTTTGGGTGGGTAGTGGGGAGAGCAGCCTCCACTCGAAAGTACTTTGTGGGCTCCACCGGGTTTCGTAAAACGCTTGGTGGGGGACGGACGGAGCTCCAAAAAGAGCTCGTTGTTCTGTTGGCAAACCTAGGAAATAGATGAACTTTTGGCAAATCGCAAATCCCTTTCTTTTATTTTAAATCCTCCTTTTCCTCCTTCCTCTGGAGAGCTTTCCCAACTCCTGACGGTTTTCATGGTCTGAGTGTTTTCTGTGACTTCTCTCTATTGCTTTCTCACTCTTAAAAAAGAAAAAAGAAAAAAAAAAAAAAAAAGAGATAAAAAAAAAAAATCAGAGGAAAACTAAACAAAAGAGCCCTGAAATGGGACTTGGCCTTTGAAGTTTTCCATAGGATAAGCAGTCTCTATTTTTTCCCTCCCTGAATCTTTTTTCTTCTTCCCTCCCTCCCTCTTTTTTTTTTTTTTTTTTTTTTAATATAACATGCTTTTGTGAGCATTTTGTATCTGCAACCATGGAGCTGGTGACAGAAGAGGGAGGGCAGAGAGAGCTGAAATCTAGATTTAGTCCCCCTCAATCTCAACCAGAAGGCATCTCCCAGCGACTGTCCCTGCTTCCAGAAGTGCAGAGAAAGACGATAGCCGTCTTTTGGGGACTCTTCGTGGACCTGACCTGAGAGCAACACGTTCACAGTACAGGAGAAAAGAGAGAGAGGGCAAGAAAAAAAAATAAAAAGGGGGGAAAGAAAAGCTCTTTGAGCAGTCACACACTGGCTCTTTCTTCCTGTAGGCAATCCGCTCCAGCTCCTGGCGACGTGTCCTGCACTATCAGATATCATATGACTCTTTATTTGGACTCCCGTTAGCAGTATGGGCCTGTTAGGAGTCTGTTTGTTTTCTTTTCCTTTCATTTCCTTCTCCCCAGTTCCCCCCCGGTTTTACGTGCGCCTGTGTGAGTGTATTCCTTTTATAATCCCTCTTTCTGTGCTGAAGCTTTAGAGAAAAGAAGAAGAAATAAAAAAAAAAAAACTTAATTATTTCCAAGGGCTGTTTTTAATCCTCTGCCAAAATTGGAGTTCATTGTAGAGCTGAAAAAATAACAAACACCTTTCCTTTTTATTTCTCTCTTTTACCTCTTCCTCATCCCTTTCTCTCACTTGTCGATGTGTCCACACACACGTGTCTGTCCTTCTGGCTTTCCTGCCCTGGTCGGTGAAGTTAGGATGCACCTGTATCAGTCTCAGCAAGAACACGGAGCTGCCTATGGCTGCCCCTGCTAACCTGCGCCGTTTGTTCCACTTCCCTAAACTTTTACCTGTTTGTTTATTTAATTTGGGCACCTTCTACTCGCTGACTTTGAAAAGCTGCTGGGTAGCGAGCCGCATGCTGGGCTTTTCTGCATTTAGGTGAGGAACGGGGAAGTTAGCGCCGTCAGAAAATGAAATACTGCGCTCCGGGAATACAGGATAAAGTCCGAGGTATAAATTAGAGCTGCTTCATGCATGCCATCCACACAAGTTTGCTGTACCAGAACGCTGGTGCCTAATAATAGGACGGAAAGAGCCAGATAGCAACTAGGAATCGGAGGTGGATAGCCAAGTAGAAGAGCAATATTTATGATACTGAGTCACATTTTAGTTAAGCAAGATGACTTCTGCTCCTATTTGTGCTGGTTTTAGCAATGCATTATTTAGATAAACACTGCTCGAAAACTTTTTACCTGGAAATGCAAAGTCACGTCAACAGAAACAATGAGTTGCCATAAAACATTAAATTGTTGCGAGAAAAAAGGTCTGTCTTTCCAAAACAGAGGTAATGTTTTGTTTTGATACTTTCCTATGCAATGTTTTCATTTCTGTTTTTGAACTAGGGATTTATTTTGACAATTGTTCAGAATTGATTTTTAAAGGAAAAGGAAAAAAAAATCCTTAAACACATTTCAAAATGAGAGGGTTGGGGGGGGGGGGGGGTGTTGAGAGTGTTTGGGAGGAATTCAGTGTTTGTTTGTTTGTTTCATTTTTGTGCACCCTGAATTGTAATATGCTTTGGCAAGCAAACCAGAAAACGAGCTTTTTACACTACTTTGCTCCCTCTGTAATTTCTGCTGTGTCTTTGTGAAACTCCGCGTTGTTTCCATCTGAATTTGGTACGATCGTCACAGCCGAAATCCTGTTGGCTCTGCAGAGACACAAAGGAGTTAGTGACACTTTCTGTAAGAGGTGGGTGCTTTGGCTGGCCAGCCGTGCCACCACTCACACTGCTCCGCCGCTGGCTGGGCTCAGGCTGATTGCCCCGCTCCAGGGAGAAGTATGTGTATGTGTTTTTGCCCATATATACAGTTTGTACTGACACTCCTGTTAGCGTAGCTGACTATATTCTATAAGTTTCAGCATTTACTTGCTGGTGTATACTTAGGCCAGTGTACAAAAGCAGTCTTGTGTGCGAGGCAGGTACAGAGTACAGATTTTTTGTTACAAATCCAGGAACAACTGTATTTCGCTCACGCCGTGTTGAACCACATCTAGGTGGTGTTGTTTCTTTTTTCTTATCTAGCTGAGGCACCTTCCCACTGAAGCCAGTACAGGTTTTCCTGAGAAGGGGCTAATTAAAAACAGAGCTAGAACATTGGGATTTCGGGTGATCCTCTAGGACTGGACACCAGAAACCACAACATGAGGTGCGTGCGCTCTGTGGTGGCGTTGTTAGACCTGAGTTGAGATGTCTCCTGCAGTCTGAAACTTTATATTTATATGCTCCCAGATCTTTCAGAAAATTACCAGTTGTCTAAAGTGTCACTTATTTGCTCTCAACAGCAGATCTTTCCTTCTCACTGGTAATCTGAATGAGAAGGAAGAGAGTCTTTGACCTCAGACAATATTTTGAGGCTCCTTGCCTTTTCTCTCTTACTCTAGAAACTCGAACCTGGCTTTGTTTTAACATTTTGTGCCGAGGCACATTCGTGGTCCTGAGGCAGGAATTCCGGACTTTGCTGGAAGAAATTTGGTTTTGAAATAAGTGTTACGAACGTTTCAAAACTGCATGCTGTTCATGCATGGTACATTATGTTCCCTGCTACCCTACGCACGCTCCAGCCGTCATAGCTGCCGATATTTATTTGTGAGCTCGTTCTCATAGCCGCCCGTGAATTCGGTTGCCTCAACAGTCAGCAAACAGCTCAGCAGCAAGGCCAAAGCTCGAGAGCTGTGGCCACATGAGGTCTTGTGGGTTTGTGGCTATTTCGGCAGCTTTGGTTAAAGAAAAAGCCCGCTCTTCTCAAACTTCTGGGACTTTGCGTCTTATTTCAGCGTTACTCTAAGCTCAAATAATGGCAAGACACATATTTAGCTACCTGGTTGCATAAATACGGTGAAGGGCCGCAGAAACTTTCAAGCCAAGTGCTGCGTTTAGGTTTCCAAGCACGGCTCTGGGCTGGGCCGGGTAGGCCAGATCCGTTGCTGATGAAGTTTTGTTAGCATAACTTGGAATCGGTGGAATTGCACCAAAGTTGTGCTTTGACTTGGCTTAATTTCACAGCTTTCATCTGACTTTTTTTTCACAAGCCAGCCCAATCCGGATCTATTCAGTGCTTGGGAGGGTGATAGCCAAGGGACAAAACAGCTTGTCTAACACATGTCTCTTTAGTGCACCAGTGTGTGGCTCGTGGGGCCTCAGACGGGATCACCACCGTTAGAGAAATACATTTTCCAGCGGCGTAATAAGTTGTCCTGTTGCTTCCCGGTGTCAGGGATCTCTAGTTCAGCACTCGGTGAAAATGTCTGCTTGCAGAAGAGGTTTCCCTTTCATTTAACGTTTCATTAGTGCATAAAACTCATGTAAATCTGATGTGGCCAGTAGAAGGAATAAATTCAGGTTTATTTTTGCCAGGACGCATGTATTTATTCTGTGTCTGTATTAGTGTTATGGTGAGATGATATTTCAACCTAAACACCAATTTCAGTGGTTTACCACTAAAAAAGCTAGCTGAGTTGAAATGTCAAGGACTCATTCCAAGCTCAGAGGTGAAGTTTATATTATTTTGGAAAATATGAAGAAAGTCTTGGTTACTTTTTTCTTTTTTCTTTTTCTTTTTTTTTTTCATGTGTGTTGTACAGTCACACTAAGACAGGAGCATTCTCTGGTTAACTAATTACTGAAACCCATTAAATTTTCCCCTTTCATTCTATTTTTAATTTTTTAGTGTTTCTTCAATACAAAATTAAAATTATAAGGAGCTAATTTCCTTAAACTAATTAGACTTAGAATTTTAATCTCACAAAACCCAGGAAATTCCAAGCGATGTTTTTTTGTAATTCTGCCATGTTGCACATGCCTCTCTCCTCTTTGAAACCCTTGTATTGGCCTTCAAAAAATCCTGGGAAAACACTCAACACTTGCCTGAGCCAGCCTTGTCGGTCCAAACTCTCCTGAACTTCTGGCATTATTAGGCATCCAGATCCAGATTTTCTGATTCGAGCTCATCTCTTTTGAAAATAATAACATGGAATTTCCAGACATCTCTTTATACGAACTTAATATTTAAAGAAAAATTAATAAATCTGAGTGATTATGTTTCCACTGAAGCCAGCAGAAGCAGAATCCACTTCCTCTGGGTAAAATTTCTCATGGCACTTTCCAGAACTTGATTTTTGCTCAGATGGCCTTTTCAGTTTTGACCATCCGAAGAGCAGTAAGTTAGTTACATAGGATATTCTTTATGTAGTCCTTTGAATAGAACCCATAACACTCTGACCTGGTAATTTCAACTACATATCCCATAAAGCCTAAAGAGCTAGCGTGAGAAACATTTTTTTTTCCCCTCCTCCCAGAAAAAAATGGTTTTGTGATGATTTCTTTGGCTGGAGAATCAGGAAATACCAATGAAAACTGTGTAGGAAGATGCCAGAGTCTTCTTCAGTGAGATCAGCTGTTCTTTATTTTATTTATTTTTTTTTTTTTTGCGTGGTTGGTTGGTTGTGACTTTTTTTTGGCTTGTTGAGATATATCCCCATAATCTTCAGAAGCCACAGAAAATTGTCAGTGCCACAATAACCCTATAAAGCTGGAAGGAGCAAGACAGAGCTCATCTGAGGCTGTCTTCCCCACTAATGGTATGAGCCAGCAAGTTGGTTTTGTGCTTTAGTTTATGCTATTCCCTGCACGTTGCTGAAGCACCAGGCTGTACACTGCAAGGAATCTTCCCCTCTGTTACTGATCATTTTTTCCCTCCTGGTCCACTTCTCCAACTTTTGTTGGCATGAAATTGTCACCAAATTCAGGGTGAAACGTCTGTCTGGAAAGCATGGCAAAATTGATGCTCTTATAGTGTCTGCTGCTGATGCAGTTAAAAATGCAATCTATCACTCAAACAAACAAAAAAATATATAGCAGAAAACAAAAGGGAACATTTATTTTGAAGCCTCTTAATTTTGTGTTAACCTCACGTCAGATATCGTAAGACTGTTCTGATGCTTGCTTTGGAGGACTTTCATGAAACTCTGTAGAGCTGCACAAAGCAGAAACAGAGACTGAGAAGCTCTCTTTTTTTCTGATCAAAACGAAATAATGTGCCAACGAATGATGACAGAAACCTGGAGAGCTGTAGGTGCTCCCTTTTGTCGGAGATATAAAATAGAGATTCAGACCGCCGTTAAAGATTGCATAATGTCCTGGCTAAATTTCAATTAAGGTAATTATATTTGGCCTCCTTGAATTCCCTCTGAAGTGTCAGTTGGGTACGGTGATATTCACTTCCTGGCCTGAACCATATCATTATGGTGTAGAGCGTAGTTAAGCAGCTGCCACTTCCCGCTCCGGGGACGGCTGCATTTCAGCGCCAAGCAAAGTAACCGCCTTGGAATTTGGTCAGAACAGCATTAGCAAACACTTCTCTCCCGTACCTTCACTTGTCTCACAATGCTTGTTATAAAAAGTGTTGACCTGAGCCTCTTCCCTTGTGCAGCCTGGTGGTACTTGTACGATTTATCTCTATTCTGGAGATGAGGAAACCGAGGCATGGAGATGTTGAGTGACTTTTCTCAGTGCACAGCAAGTCAGCATCAGAGCCAGGAAGATAACATGGGAATCCTGGATCCCAGTCCCGTGCTGTAACTGCTAGGATATACTACCCCTCCGAATGCAAGTTATTGTTATTAAGATGTGGTTTATCTTTCATGTGAGTTGCCATCTGTTATATTGCCTACTTGCTATTAGTTACGAAAGCTATTCACATTTTAAACTGTTTTGCATTCTCACAGCTACTTAAGTCCGCAGTAGACTTTTTGACAACAGTAACAGCACTTCTCATGTGAAAGTACTGGACAAATATTAACTCATGTTTTCTTAGTAAATTTTTGCAATGCCATAAACCCACGGTTAAAAATGAATTTAAACAGATCTTGAAAAGTCCACTTACTTGGTACTGGTTCGTTCCATTTCTGTTAGTCGTACCATAGTTAAGACATGACTCTATTTTCTCATAGTTATGATGACGAAGATGAATTTCCAAATGGTAATTGAATGTAAATTGAGTCATTGATAACTCTATGTATCTTGGGCCTAGCAGCTCTGTGGCTGCTAAGGTCTTTCAAAGATGTAGTAGAAAAAAAAAATGTATTAATCTTGAGCTCTTCCTGATGCTTCTGGGGACCTCACTGAGCCACAGAGAAGTAGGTCAATTTTATTGGAGGCAGTCAGGAAAAGCCCCGAGCAGACACTGGGGCAGGGACTGGAGCTGTGAAATGAGAAAAGACTCTTGAAAAGTAAAAATTCCTGTGTTTTTCTCTCTGCATATGGATGGGTTGTAGGGGAATGCAATCACCATTTTTAAGACAACCAGAAAGCCTTGGCTTGGGAAGCGGAAACCCCAGCAGAAAGGGAGAAATATCCTTGTAGCTGAGGAGGGAAGAAGGTGTCCCAGAGTGTCCAACATGTACGAGCAGGTGGGAGCAATGGGTGAGACTGCCAAGCAAACTCAGAGGCAGCTTGGATGCTGGTGCCTTTTCATCTCTGAAGATGGTCAAGCAGCAAGGACCCTTGTGGTAGTCCTGTCTATTTACCTTCATGTGGTAAAGCCCACTGCATTTCTTAAAGCTCACATCTTCTGGTGAGCTAGAACGTATCTTTCAGAAAGACAGGTAATCCTGAAGTCCTTAAGTAAAGCCTGACCACTTATTTAAGTCAGCTGTTCCAAAGTCTAATGTGTGTTTCATTTCTACTGAATCTGAATTTGCCGTCTAACTTCAGCTACTCCTTTGCCTGATGTATCAAGGAGCCCTCTACTGTCAGAAATCTTCTCCCCATACTTGGTATCAATAAACTTTACTGGTCAGGCTGATTGGTGGTGAATTTTTGACAGCCATGGTACAGTTTGAAGGTATGGGATACTGACTAGTGGAATTTGAAATGAGATGTGAAGAATTATTGGTGTCAGAAAAAAATGGCAAAACCTAGAAGAGAAGCAGTATGCAGAAGCAGTGGGTTTCTTTTTTGTGAGGTGAGGCAGAAATGAAAGAAATACACGGGCAAAGGTGAAGATCCAGTTATAAAGAGGGAAAGAAGCAGGAAAATAAGAGCAAAGGTCTTCAGAATAGATACAGAAAATAGTGTGAAGAGAGAAGCATCCTAAAGCTATTAAAATACAGTAAAGAAACAAATGTAGTCTGTAGTGGTCAATAAGGTCAGGACAAATGGGGAATACCAAATTATGTTAAGAAAGTAACAAAAAGTAGCGGTAATTCACCTTGGGTAGTAGGGACTAATGCTTCTCAGTCAGTGGGTAGTTTCCTATCTCACAGGAGGCCACCGGGCTTAGCTCATTATGGCTTTGAAAATGTACTGCTTAATCTTCATGTTAGTGAGGGGCTGGTATGGTTTTAAAGGGTCTGAACGCATTCAGACTCTGTGAAAAAGACTGGCCAAATTTTCTGCCCAAGGCCCCTCTGTGTTCAGGATTAAAACTCCAGTGTTCAGGGCATAACGAAAGGGAGGCCTAATTAGGCGAGAGAAAGCTCTTCGTACATACATAGCTATTTTTTTTTCCTAATGACAGAGGAACAAAGAAGAGGGTAAAACTTTCTGAGGGTAACTGTACTTTCGGTTTTCTCAAGTTCCCTCTGTCCCCATCAGCCTCCTCTGTAGTGGGACCGCTGCTCGCACCAGAGGCTGGAGCATCACGGGTTGGACCCGTTCCTCACCCCAGCGCCCTCTCTCCACTCAGTCTTGGACAAGTCCCTTAGTACCCTTGTTCCAAGTTGCTCCAAACCACTCCGAAACTAGCCAGTGGTTTCCTGCCTCAGGGGCAGCTGAGAAGATTGGATCGATATGGCCTGTAAAATGCTACGAAGCCATTAGGTGCAAGCAGTAAGGTTGTGTTCACATTTGGTTTTCACATATCTCAGTATAAAGAGCTCTTGCATCTTCACCTCAAATTTTGTGTCGTTTCTCTCGTCTTCCCTTCACCTCTGCAATAATTCTGGTGCTGTTTGTCACTGGTGCTACAAAAGTGCTGTGTGTGAGTGTAATTAATTCTTTTCACTTTGAAGGTATTAGTGTTCTCTTCTCAGATCTTGATAAAATCCTCCGGCCAAGGTAAAATTCTGGTTGGTTTCTATTATGAAAAAAAAAATACTTTTTTCTAAAGGACTTAGGTTTTCTTTTCAAAACACATGCCAACTCCTAACTGATCTGGGAAAATAGAGTGAGACAAAAGATAATTTCTAAGTTGCCATTGTAGGCCAAGCACTGAAATGCTGCCAATCTGGACCAATCAGAGTTAGCTTTCAAGAAGATACATGCCTTTGTCGTACACTTAAAGATGGAAAGAAAAAAAAAAAAAAAAAAAGAAAAAAAAAAAGAAAAAAAAAAAAAGACAGCCCTTCAGACTGGTTTTGTGTAGCTGACTTGTCACTGATTTGAATGAAGTCCATGGAAGTAAACTCCACCACACTCACTACTTGCTAGAAACACTTCTGTGGGTATTCTTGTTGATTGATGGATCACTGAGGGTTGTATTCTGACATCTTTCAAACAAGGCTATCCCCTTGCAGTTGTGCAAGAAAAGAAAAGGAAAAAAAAATTTACTCGGAGAAGAAAGCAAAAACTGTTGGAAACATGAAAGTCATTTCTAAAGCCATTTCTGCCTGTCACTGGTATGAGAAGAATTTTCATTCTCTTTAAGGCTATTTAAAATATACTTTGGGGCTAAAATAACAGAGAAGATGATCCAATCCATTCTCAGTCCTGAAACCATAATGGGTAACAGATCCTCATTTCCACATCGCATCCAATGAGATAGCTTACTGGAAGAATTGGTCAAGAAACTTCATTACTGATTGCAAAAAAAGAAAAGTAAAAAATAAATGAAAATGTTCTCTTTCCCTTTCCTCTCACTCTTTTCTTCAAGACAGAAAAAAAAAAAAAAAAAAAGTGTTTTTATTATTTAATCAAAGATAACTCTCAGTTTCATTTGTTTCAATTTCTGTGAAATTTAGTTTTCCATTTTCTTTTCCTGAGATGAAATACCAGGAAACTGTGAAAGCAGTTAAAATTTTCATTAAAATTTAGCATTTTTAATTTGGTATAGAAGGTTGTTCTCTCACTTTTTGCTGCCCTCCTGCCTCTCTTTTCCATATTCATGCACAGACTCCTGGCTGACTCTGAATGGCACTTAACTGCTTCACTCATTAGAATGAGCGAGTGGCAGCTCCATAACTTTGTTGATTTAAGGTGAGATCATGGTAGGGACCACCCTGGATTCTGGAAATCACACTGCTTCTTGAAGATATTCTTCGTGAAACAAGGAAGGAAAATGATAGCATCACTTCTAATCGGGATGAATATCATTGCAGTCAGCAGTAGGTGTCGCAAGCTATATGGGTACATCAGGGATCTGACATTAAAACTCTTGTGTACATAATGTTTCTGTCAGTGTTTCTGTCAGTCATGCACAATCCCTGATTTCTCTGTTTTGGCTTGTTTTCCACATTAGGACATCTTGGCACAGGTAATAAACCTATGTTTCTTTCATTTATTAGAGAGATTACTTAAGTAGTTACGTATGTAGATGGCACCGATATTTGGAGTCATTCCTGATGAAAGACCAATGCTGCTGGCTTGGTCTGAGCTAACATTTATCTCCACGTTGAAAGCATGCTGTTTCTTCAAAGTATTCAAAGACAACAGTGAAATTAGGATGCTCTGTGATGATGAAATTAAAAGCTATCATTTTAGAATAGGTGTTGATACTGTTTTTCTGTCCACCTGTAGCACCTTTAGTACTCAGCTGAATGGTAGGAGCATCAAGGAGGAAAACTGAATGTGCATTATTGACCAGATGGGTGCAGCTGCTTTGTTAATTTCCCACTGTTTTGTATTTGAGCTGTTTATTTCCAGTGTCTGGCTGTCAGTCATCACATGAAGTAGAACTGAAAGACTCTTCCCCTGCTATCGGACCTCAAGTCATGGGTGGCCCAGTCTCCCCAGGTTGCTCTGCCGTTTAGTTCTGTCTTCCCTAGTTTCTGTCCTCTCTAGGTACAGTTCTGCAACTGGGATCGCAGTTGAATCTACTTCCAAGAAATGCAGACAAAAGAGAGACAGAAATTTATTTCAGTGGGATTAGAGGAAGCCTTGAGTGATCTGACCCAGTCAACAAACGTCAGGAAGCATTGCTGCTTGTGGAAAAATAAATGTTTCGTTATTGCTGTTAGACAGATCCACCTCCATAAAACACCTGGAAGTGGTCCGCAGACCACAGACAGAATGTCACTGAGGTTGATTTTTTCAAAAATGAGGAGAGAGAGCAGATTTTAGAGCTAAATTGATTATCAAGCAGGGTGAGGAAGTAATCTGTCACATCTGAGTCTCATATAGAAACCAAGTCTGTTATAGGGTGATGTCCCTTTCATCGGATGTTGACCACTGTAGGGGGAAGGACATCAGACTGCCCAAAGCATTACTCTGATGAGAGGAGCTCACAGGAGAGATATGTTGCTTGCGGCGAGGCTGAAGGTGAATGAGGTAACCACAGAGTGCGCTGCTACGGATATAGATTGTGGGAAGCACTGCTAATAGAGGGGGCAGCTGGTTGGATTGAGCATGGCAGCACCAGGGACTAGCTGTTCTCTTTCACCATCCCAGGGTGAGCTTAAACCTGCTGCTGGTAGTAATGGAGAATAGTTGATACAGATCAGCCTCGGCCGAAGTAACAGCATTGGCATCGGGAGTAGAAAGTTTTACAGATTTCTGTATGTGCACTTGCTACTGGTGTTCCTGGTGGGTGGCTGAATCATCCTGATGGCATTCAACAGGAACCAGCTGCTGAGAATATTAAAATGCAAGCATTTATTCCTCTAGAGAGACAGTAGCATCTGCAAAGTTTTCCTGTCTTGATAGTACAGATAATCCCAGGGAGTATTCTCTAGTAGTTTTTAACTCTCAATTCATTTATGCATTTTCTTTAAAGCCGTATGTGCTTTGTGTCTGCTCAGAGAGGCAAGCCTAGTCTTAGATCTGAGGCCTCAACAGGTCCCAAGCAGGTAGTTTGCAAGCCCTCTGCTCAGGCTGAGGAACCTTATGTGTGAAAAAGAAGCTGGGCTTTCCCTTCTTCTTCCCTCTCCCCTGTTTTGTTTTGTTTTGTTTTGTTTTGTTTTGTTTTGTTTTGTTTTGTTTTTTCACCCTCCTTTTCTCAGAAAGGATGCCTTGGAGGCTGGTATGCAGCGGAGCAGGAATCCTTTGCCATGCCACAATTCTGTGACTTGCCTGTCAGTGTGAGGTTTGGCTTAAAATTCATCGTGACAGCAATTCTAAGAAATGGTAAAAATGGCAAGAAAGTTATTTACTGAGCTAATAGATGAGGATGTTGAGCACACACCCATTGTTTTTTGTATTTGCTGTCATTAACCCCATCAGGAACAGGGAGTGCTCAGCACCCCCCAGAAGCAGGCTCTAAAGTCCGACAACCATAATACAGAAACTCATAACCAGCACATCTGAGGGAAGGGAAAAAGAAGGTAGTAGCAACAGTGGGAAAATAAGACGACAATTTCTCCTTTTAAGCCTTTTGCTCAGCTCTGCACATCTCTTCTGCTTTCCTTACAACGTGTTCTCATGCTAATAGTGTGTGAATTCACATGCTAACGGTATTCATAAGAAGGGAATGGCAGAGATTCTGCCCGTGACATATGATGTGAGAAAAGGTGCAGGATTGTTTTATGGGGAAAGGGAAACGCAGTTCTTACAAGTGCGGCTGCAGTGTTGGCACGAAGAGGAGAAACAAGCTGTAGTCAGCCAGAGCTGTGGCAAAAGCAAGGGTGGGGATTGTGAGTTTATTTAAAAGGCAGCATAATTTGGTGTGTTCATCCGTGTAGCATTTTCTGAAGGTATTTTAGCCTTTTCTAAATAACCTTGTGTGAAATACCTGCCTAAATGCAAGGCAGTGAATAGCCTGGCCCTGTTTTTTCCAAGCTGGGGCACCAGCACATCTGAGTTAAAAGAACCAGTTCTCCCAGCACAGCAAACCTCCACTCCTGCGTCCACCTTTCATCATCCCCAGTCATCCTCAGAGCCTGGCAGGATGTGTCAACAAGTCAAGGTTTTGACAGGATCTTACAGACACAACAAGAGAAGCTGCAAACACTACTCTCCAGAGTTTATTGATAGCCTCTCTCGTGATGTGACAGGCCAAGGAAAGCTGTTGTAGGAGAGGTGACAGCAACAGCAGCACTTTATAGCCTTTCCTGATTTTAGCTTTGCCTTGGAAAGAGCTGCTGAAACCTCTTAGCGGTGTTAAGACATATAGTTTAATCTCAGTGAGGCATCACAGTGATGATGCATACATCAAAGACTCTGTTGTGCTTTCCCCTTTTTGTGTGAATTATGTTTGCTCATTTGTTTAAAAAAATAGCATAATGATTTCAATTTTAAGAGGCTTAAGCCCAAAGCTTTGGAAAGTCTTAACAAAGAATGATTTAATGAACTAGCTATTGTGTTTATTGTTATGCTCAGCTACTTAAGTATGTCATAGGCTCTGCAATACAAACAATTAATGGTCAAGCTTCTGAGCTCAAGTGCTAAGGTCTTCTGCTTTCAGAAAAGGAGAAGTAGCATTTGAGGTCTGTTCCCACTTAAGCAGTAGTGCTATAAAACTCCAGTGGATTTAGACTTAATGGCTTGGAGTTGGATTTGTTGTTTGTTTGTTGGTACAACAAAATAAAGTCGAACTTAATCCTGAATAAGAGCAGCACCGGGAAATTTCAGAAAAAATACTGAACGATACCTAGCATTCTTTCACCCCAGCATTTCCTCTAAAGACACATCTCTCTGTTAAAATTGTCCTAAGCAAAATATATTCTCAAGCTTTACCTCGGTAATGCTGAAGATGTGAGTGAGTTTCACACCAAGACAGTCATGCCCACCAGACCTAGGGAGGGGTCTGACCCACATTGCATACCCTGAAAGCCCACACTCTTAGACCTCAGGGCATCAGGTGGCTCTTAATGCAGCTCAGCTGATAGTATGATGTTGGTAGGTTGGTATGCATTTTGAAAGCTATACAGCATGTTTCCCAACAACTCCTGGGGACTTGGATTCTCCAGTGCAATGTAGGTTATAGGTATTCTTTAAAAAAAAATCAAATCTCTTCTTGTTGTAACTCTTTTGCTTTTCAGTTTTATTATTTCTAGAGGGTCAGCTAACTTCAGCTGTAAGTAAAGAAGATAGGAAGCTTTCCTTTAATGCTTCTGTGTTTTGTCGTGGGTACTTCATGTCTTCTGTTTTCACTGCTTGTCTGCACTTCATATTTACCAATGCAAAATGATAATGAGGAGATGAGGGTTAAAGAGAAATAATGGACTTTTGGAGCTGTTTATTGTCCTCAAACAGCACGATCCTCTAGGGCAATAGCCCCCACATAGTCTAAGCAGGCAGCAAAGAGAAATCTGGGCAAAGAGAAATCTGGACACAGCTTCAGCCACTAAGAATGAAGTCAGAGCTATGATAATAAATTCCATCCTGAGAAGAAAGGAAAGTCAGAGGCTGCCAGTGGAGCAACTGACTTGGAGCTATCTGCGGAGCTATGACTTGGTTCTCCCTTTGCCATGCTGTGGCTGAAATCAAACTACGTCTGGGAGTTATTTACCTCTCTGGCCACAGGAAAATGGCAAGCCTGAAATTCCCGTCATTGCCGTCTGCACAGCAAGAGCTGCCCCATTTTAACCTCGGGATACTGTGACACCTGAGTGGGGAACTACACTAACACTGTAGTAAATATCGTGATGGTGATTGCTGCTGTGTTATGTTTTATTAGGAATGCTTTGTGCAGCTATTTGGGTCGAGCCCTCTGCTTTCTCCACTCCCATCCAGCCAGTGGTTGTTTCCCCTGGCTGCTGTCTGTTCAGTCAAGCTGCTTGCGGTGTCCTGCCTTCAGCCTGTTGTTCTTCAGCTTCCACTTTGTGGGTGAGAGGAACGACCAGCAGTCACTGTGAGAGACAAAACCGAAATAGCTGAGAGTTCAAAAGTTGCCCATTTCGGGTCATTGTTGTTCTCTGTTTCTAGCTACGGAAAGAAAATGTAAACCCCAGGGGAAGCACTGCTGCAGGTGTTTGGAATTTAGCACATCAGATTGAGACCCCTGTGAAAGTTTGTTGAGGCAAATGGAGGGGGGAACTGAAGACCAGGGCACAATTGTGTGTTTGTCATGAGATGTTTTAGGGAGATCTGAGTGATCCTTCACAGAGGTTTAGCAGAGGACTGAAGGATCCAGGAGTCATGGAACATTTTTGTCTCCTTGCGGTCTCTGATGTCCAAGTGCACAGAGCACAGTGAACAAAAAAAAAAAAAAAAGAGCAGTCAAAAAAGACACCTCTTCTCTCACATTTTTTTTCTGAAAATCTCAGTCACCCTATAGGGTGACTTCTGCATTAATAGCTTTCATTTCCAGCCGCAAGCAGTAGAACCACAAAGATAGACATTCATTCAAAGATTATGAAGACTTCATTATTTTTAGAAAGTTCATCACAGCGCATTTACAAGAACACTGTAAAGTATTTTCACAAATTAAACCTAAGCAGTTGTCAAAATAAATGAACAAAGTATGCTCTGTGATGCTTTATCCTTTATTTATTTATATTTTGTATTGTCTGTTCAAGTGTTTGCTAATTTGAAAAATTCAGTTATTTGTGATAGGTCAGCATCCTAGCTGTTAGCTCGAATTAGCAAGATTGTATTATTTTGTTCTGACTAGATACACTCCTAATAGCAAAAGTATTAGCTGAAAGACATTTATGTTTGGGCTGGAAGACTGTGGTCACTAATCCAAAGGATTATTCCATGAGGCATTATCCTAAATGAATGTTTCCCCGAGCTGCCGGCTCTCTAAAAGGTCATGTCACTTCTGTGCTAGACTCCGCATCGAGCCACATTTCAGTGTTTGCAGGAGGAGAGATTCCAAAAGAAAGTGACGGAGGTGGCAGAACTGGGTGACATGTGGTAGGCATGTCAGCGAAGGGAACGGCATGCCACACACCTGCTTTGTGGCTCTGCCGTGCCACAAGTTAACATTTTGATGAGCAATTTCCATTCTGTTGTTTTCTCTCAACACATGGGGTTCAAAAAACAGTTAAAAGAAAACTGTACCCATTTGCTCATCCCAGAAGCCTGCAGATTCAGACGTCTGCCAGATTAATTTTCACATATACAGTATTTCAGAGTTGAAATACACAGAGGAGTGCAGTTTATCTTTTGAAACTATAGTGTGATGGCTAAAGAAAAATAGGTGTGCATTGCCCTAACTTCATGAAAAGCCTCTGATTGATGGTTTATAATTGTCAAAAAAAAAAGAATAATATTCTTTTCTGTAGTCAAAACCTTCTGAAGTTTCTCAAGTCTGTATGATAATCATGAATACTGACCTCTATAGGAAGATATTTTTTTCTCAGCAGCTGTATACAAAAATTAGAGAAGCACAGCAATCTTTTTGCTGGCTGCATGTCTATAAAGAGCCTGCTTATAAAAGAACTGCCTTTAAGCTAACTCTATGATGACAGAATATAATTATAGAATCATAGAAACCACAGAACAGCTCGGGTTGGAAGGGACCTTAAAGACCATCCAGTTCCAACCCCCTGCCATGGGCAGGGATGCCACACACTAAATCAGATTGCCCAAAGCCCCATCCAACCTGGCCTTGAACACCTCCAGCGATGGGGCATCCACAGCTTCTCTGGGTAACCTGTGCTAGTGCCTCAATAACCTATTCATCTGCTATGTTATAACTTTTTATTTTTCCCCATACTTGCTCCTGAACACCCTTTTCGCGAGGGGAAGGAATGAAGAATGACTGCAGAATTTCATTGGCATGGGTGCAAGAAGGGATGCAGCTCTCAGAAACATTGTTACCCCAACCATGTATTTTAGTCAGAAGAAAGCTTGCCCTTTGCAAATTTACCTTGAGAAGTAACTGTCATATGTCAGAGGAGAGAATTAGACTTGTATTTTCTAGTTAAACCTCTAATCTGATACTCATATAGCAGATCTTGTAGCAAATTTTGGCTACTGAAAATTTTCTGGCTAGCGGTAGGCCTGTATCTGTGTAATTGGAAAACAGAAGAGATTCTCTCACTTTAATCTGACGCTTATCTCCATCCTCCTTAAGGCAGGAGAAAAGCCAAGGGATTTAGCATCTTCCTTCTTTTCTTGCAACCTACTGAGACTAACTGTGGTTAGAAGCTCTTCTTGATGCATTTTATAGCAGGATGTCCATGCTGCTAGAAGCCTTTTGTTGCTGAAGTTTGAAGCATTAAATCATTCAATAACCCCTTATTTTTGTCTTCCAGGAGAGCGTCAGCATGTAAAATGTGACATGATCAACACAAAAGTCAGCCTTTGACATGCCCTTTCACCCGCTGATCATGTTCATGTGCTCACTACTAGAGCAGTTTAAAGGTTTTCAGTGACCTTTTAATAGAAGTAATTTCACCGGTCCCTTTCAAGGGGTCCACTTGATTATATATCAGTAAAGAGAGATGGTATTTGAGAACGGTTGATACGCTCACAATTTTTGTAAGCAAAGACCTTGACGAGTTGCTCCACAGTCAGTCTCCTTGGGCTAAAATTTCAACCTATTACATGGGGATTTAGCCACTCATTTCCCATAAACATCAATGGGAGTCATGTGGCTAAATCCCTGTGCAACACATTGAAAATGTATTCCCTTATGTTTAAACTCATTTTGATGCAGATGCTTTCTTCTGCAGGAAACAAGTGAAATGAAGAAGCCATTCATTTCTTTCATTTGTCTGCACCAAATCACCAAATCCCCAAATTATCTTCTCTTCTGCCTAGGTACCAGCGTATCCCACAGGATGTGCTGAATCTGTGTGTGACACTAAGTTAAGAGGGCAAGCTTCAAGACATTAGGACAATGGATGCTAATTTGTATTTATTACCTTCTCATGTGTGGAAAAAATTGGGCGGATGACAGGCTGTCCCTTCACCCATGAGAACAAGATTTCTCATTTCTCTCAATTCTCCATCGTCTGCTGTATTACATATTAAAGGAGGGACCACACACTGCTTTTTGTGGATTTAACTAGTGATCTTTGGCTGCAAGTTACAGTGTACGGTCTGCTCTTGGTCGATGTGGCTTTGCTGTACTCTCCCACAAGTTTAATGGATCTGCTAAGATCACAAGATGGAGATCATTCTGCTTTATTAGATTCCTTAGCAAGGAGGAGGAGGATCTTTTAGGCCAATTGATAGAGGGAGGGAAAATGAAAGGCTATCAGGATGTAGGCACAAATGCAAATATACTATTTTGAAATCATCGGGCATGATTTTCAATAATGGCATGTGTGAGTTAAGATGCAATTTTGTGCCCAAAAAGAATTGTGTTCATAATAAATGGCAGGTGCTTTTAAAGCATTTAAATATTGCATTTGCTATTTCCACCTGCACACCAGGTAACTGGGTATTAATATGCTCCTAGTTGAGCCCATGATTCATTGCAGGTGCAGTGCTCTGGAAATCAAGGATTGCATTGAGGTCCTGATGAAAATCATGCCCTCAGGCACATCTGATCTCCATTTTGATCAACAAGCCAAAAATAAGACTTTTACTTCAATTACAGTTCATCTGATTTTGAACTTAATGATGCAACTCAAAGTCTATTGGCTTAGCTCCTGAGACCCAGGAAGGAGGATGTCTGGGACCTTGTCTATTCAGTGGAATAGAGGTTCCCATTAAATTCACTCTGATCTCATTACATGTCTTTTATTTGGTCAGAAGCTCTATTTTTGCTCTTCCTGGCCTTATTGAATCTGTTGTTGATTCATTGTGCAGACTTGGTATTAATGAAAAAGACTGCCTCACTCAGGTCTCTCCGGAGGGTGAGATTTTCCATAGCCCTGTGTCTGTACAACACGTTGGAAGCACAGACTCCGATGGCTTGCCTTGTGAAACTAGATTCGAGAGCAGCTTTATTAATAGGCTGATGAGATGTACCAGCTTGGCTAGGCTGTCTGCCTCCATAATGAGCGAGGGCTGTATTTTACTTACTTTAACGAACAGAAAAATCCTCAGTTATGCCTTTCCTGTCCCCCTGCTCTCCCTGCTCCACATTCCCGTTTCAAAGACCTCTTTCAAGGTCTCTATTATCCCAGCTGCCTTTAGGTGTCACTCGAAGCTTTGGGTTCCTCCTGTTCTTCCAGCCCTTTGTGTGCTTAGTTGTGCCCTGCCCTGCCATTCAGCTGCACTGGCAGATGGGGACCCCACTGGTCACCCCCCATCTACTCGGTTCTCGATTGCCTCAGTTGTCCACGCTCGCCGTGTGTTTTCTGTTGCTAATGGAACATTTTTATTCACGGGGTTGGTGCAGTTTGGTGGTTAAGTAGGGCGCTTAGTTGAAGAAATGAAGGTAATTCATTTCAGTAGCTTTTCTCATTCTAAGGAATGCTTGGTGTCAAAGGCTGGGTCCATATTGACAGATTTGAAACTGCTGCAGGAGAGCATGGTTGTCCTAAAACATGTAGGGGATGGTAGACCTGTATTTTTAACTTTCACAGGAGTGGAAGGGCTGACTTCTGTCCTGCTTTTGTCAGGCACCGTCAAGCTGTCCTAGCTCCCTCAGCTACTAGGCTTCAGGAACTGTTAATCTGGTCTTTTCCGTTTTGGGGCCGATCTGAACATTTTTGAGTGGGCCAAGTACTTTCTTGGCCTTCTGACTAAGCTTGGGTCGCTCATATGGTAAATCATTAATTTGGAGACTATATTCTGCCTTTGCTGGGAGTTAAGAATGGTGTTCTAATAGCTTCCTTCCATCTGGAACAGTCATAAACCAGATGGATAAAGGATTGGCACCACTTATTTTGACTCTTTACCCAATTCACCCTGTATAAAGGGACCTTGCAATATTTCCCAGACAATTGTTGCGTGTATCCAGAATCACAAGTGAAAAATATCAAGATCAGATGTGTGGGCTGCCATTTGGGGAAAGTTTTGGAGAGGTGAGCAATAAAAATTATCCCTTCCTTTAGCAATATTTTGTTGGAGATCATCATTAGGAGCCATATGCGAGATGGTTTTGTATCTAAGACTTATTTGAAAATTTAATTGTCTAATTTGAATTCCAAAGATCGGAGCACCTTGGGTTAAGCCAGTTCAGTGCAGGATTTATTTCTTGAACAGAATGGGAAGAGGTAGGTTTCCAAGGTTGCTGTTTACAAAGATCTTGGCATCTTGTCTTACTGGATTCATTCTTTTCCTCCCCGTTTTCATGAAAATAAATTCATCACAATGCATTTCATTGCATTCCCTTAATACGATTTAATGAAAATGAGAATATTGTGAGAGCCTAAAAGTTGCACCTAAAATTATTTACTTGGGTAAATTAAAATTATTAATATTTTCATTACAAAATGGCTGGAAGGAATCAGTTGTTGCCAATAGTATATGTTATAGGAGAAGACTTCCATTTATAACATGTCTTTAAAGAACTGGTCTTTGGCCCAGGCCCACACTGAAGTGTTTAGGAATTGTTTCAGAAACAGTTCTGATACTGCTGAATACCAGAACAGACACATTATGGTAGCCTACTTTATTTTTGCTTAAAGAAATTAAAAAAAAAAAAGATAATCCAGGGGAAGACCGTAAAACTCAGGTGGCAAAATAAAAAGATTCACAGAGGCTTCTTAAGCAGCCCAGAGGAGTCATGGAGACACGCATTGCTCAGTGCAGGAAGGAAGGGTAAGCATGCCTACATGGGCAAAGGTATAGGAGGCTGTAGAAGCCCAAGAAGTATTTTTCCTAAAGCACAAGTCTAAGCAGAGCCATCAGAAGGGTTGATAAGCCTCAGATAAAAGTTACAGAAAAAAGGACTCAACAGTGACTGGAAAAGAAAACCCATAGAAAGAGGTTCTGCACTTATGCTCAGGAGTCTGAGGGGGAAAGGGCAGGGCTGCTAGAAAAGAAGAGAGGAAACATTACAGGATAGGAAGGATGCAACGTTGTAAAGAATTTGTTTTCATTTGTCATCATTGTATATACTGGAAACTTTTATGACTTTCCACTGATTAACATCCTCTTTAGACCACATTCGGAGAGGGTGTACAGAAAAGGAAACAACCGTAAGTAGTGGTGTATCATCTAGGATCTTGCTGCATATGAATCCTGGGGCACTCAGAGGACTGAAAAGAAGATGATGGTGCTCCTAGCAAAATAAATAAATAAATAAATAAATAAAAATAAAATTATCTGTTCTTGAAATTAGCTAGAGATGCAAAGAGTTTCAAGGGTTGCTCTAATATTTTGAAAGACCAGGAGGTGATCTTATAAATGTATTTAGTAAAACGTGTTTCAGTAGTTTCTAAATTGTTTACTACTGTAGTTAAAAACATCTACGATTTTCGTAGGCTTCTAAGTCTTCACTGGCTGTTTCCACTTGCTTGGAAGAATCTGTCAGTGCCTGATTGCTTAAATTCCTGCAGACTCCTGTTGTGAAGAGGAGAGCCCTCTGTTCTCGGCTGTCACCTCCATGGAAAGGCACCTTTCGAGGCACAGAATGCCAGGATATTCTGCTGCTCGCTGCTACCAGCGAGGCTCTGTTCTATGAAGCACAAGCTGACAGCTGGTACCATGTATTGCATCCAGCATCCATTTCCTGGGATATCCACGGGGATAGGAGAGATGGGGGAAATGTTATCACTACAGAAGTTAATAATTGAGTCCAGTCTGTCTTTGTGGTTTCATGATAAGGAGTATACTAGAAGAGCCAGTTCCTTTTAACAGTTTCTGCCTGAAATGTGCTGGAATGTGAAGTGCTTAGATGAAATCCTTCCTGCCAGCACCTCTCTTTCTTCGTCTTCTGCCATTCCCAAATCGCAAATTTGTCTCAAGAAAGATGGTAAATTGAGGCACTGGGTCAAGAAATGTGTCCCTTTGAGTAATTCATCAGAAAATACTCAAAATACAGCTGTGCCTCTTGTTATAAAGTCAAGGTAGACTGAGCTACAAAAAAATCTAAGAAAACAAAAGCACCAAAGTAATAAGCAGAAGCATGCTGGCATTCAACGTTGGTTCACATAACCTTCAAAATGTGGAAATACTCCATTTAATCGGTTATTTACAAACTCCAGAAGAGAATGCAGCCTGCTAACGGCGGTAGTCCAGTTTCCCCGTTGCTGTGTTTGTAGCACCAGGACACAATCCGGAGAGTAAAATTTACACTTGCACCTACTATTTGCTACTAACTCCTTAACTTGGTGTGGGATGAATGCCAAAAACTCTTCTCCAACAAGGGACTAGCAGGAAATTAGCAGCTTTTATCTCTTAAAACACCAGGAACTGCATACCAAATACCAAAGTTGTCAACTTTCTGAAGGCACTTAGGCTGCTCTTCATTATTCGTCCTAATCATTCACGGTATTAAAGTTACTCTGGTGACTGTCCTGCCTTTTGCTATGTTGGTTCAGTACATCTCAGTCATCTGTTGCAAGCTGGAAAAACTGGAATCAAAAGGCCTGATCCTGCTCAGAGGGCCAGTGTCCGTGGTGTTAGTGAGTACCAAAATGAGAAAGGCCTGTGAGGAATAGGCTCCCAGAGCTCATACCAGCTGAAAATAGGTTGGAATCTGATTCAGATCGTCAGGCAGAAGTGGCAGCTAGAACTTCTTGATTTTGAAATCTGACATCTTCCGACCTGCCTGCGTTAGAGACACTTCTGTGGCCTTGTAGGAAAGCTTTCAAGGCCAGTAAATTGTTCCAGCACCAGTCCCAGATTATGATCCAAAAAAAAAAATAAAAAAAAATCAAGACAATTCTCTCTGTCTCAATGCAACAAAACAGTGCATAAATACAGTCTTGCAGAATGACATCTGCTGTTCAGAGGAACAAAAGGCTGAAATGGGAAGGTCATCGTTTTGGCTTTTCTTGCTCATGCTTGCCTGAATTCTAACCTTAGCATTATTAACGTAAAGCAAAGCTGCTTTGCTTGTCAGTTTTCTGTGAGCATTGGTGTTATCTTTAACAAATTGTTAACGCCTTGCGAAAGTGTTTTCATAGCTCACCATAATGATCAGTATGTTGGAAGTAGGGATCTCAAAATATGGATTACTGATGTGATCATTTGCCCCAGTTGCAACCTTTTGCGATAATCTCTAATGCAACAGGCATTAAAAAATACAGCATGTGATAACAGGGGCTGCTTAGTTATTCCCTAGCAGAGCTAAGAAGAACTCTGTATTTTCACTTTGCAAACCTTGGCAAAAATATAATGCTGTATATGCCAAATTTTCAAAAATGATGGAATTTTGCTTTCATGCCCAGGAATAAAACAGCCCAAGGTACCAACCAATAGAAAAATTGATTGGGGGAGGGGGAGGGGAATACCCCGAGAGCCTTGGATGCTATTTTTTTGACAGACTTTAGACATTAGCAAATGTTGTCTAACGACTACAGCAGGACAAAGAGTTCTCTAGACTTTTTGCTCTGAGAACTACAAAAATAAGCATCTGACATTAAATAGAGCAATTAAAATACCTTCTCAGACTGTATCCTGATTCAACAAATCTCAGCTGAAAGTAAATGAAATAGCTGAAATGTCAACCCTGACAAAAAAAAAAAAAAAAAGGAGAGATATTAGAATGAAAAAATGTATAATTTAGGTTAATAACTGCTTTCCAAGTTATTAAAACTGAGAGGACAAGTTAGTTTATTCCTGGATCGTTCAGGTGTTAGCTTACTTAATAGACCGATGCAGAAGTTTTCCAAATTTCTCTCCATTTTACAAAACACCAGTTCATTGCTGCAACCTGGAGTGAAGCTGTTTACAGCTCTGTGCTAAGTAGAAAGTTCAAATCAATTATTGTCCATTAGAGTTAGGTATAACTGATGAAATATCCCCAGAGGAGTATTGTAAATGTATCAAGATGTCCTCCCCCATTACAGAAATGGGGAGGCATGGTGAATTACTTACCTTCTCTCTTACACTTAATGTCTCTGAAACGCTGCCAGGCAGAAAAGGCTTATCTTGTCTCACTGGGTTAAGAGAGGTCTACACTGTAGTCTGGGATATAGGGGAGGGGAAAAAAAAGGTAGTAGTAGAGGGCAGACCCATCTTAAGTTTTATTCCCAGACAGAACCAAGAGCAAAAAAATTGAGAAAAGCTGCTTAATAACCAACAGTAGACTCCAAATACATGCAGAAAATATCTGATCCAAAAATCAGTACTAGGGAGTTTTCTATAATATAACTGAAATCTTTGTGCAGTGAGCTATATAATAAATGCACTCATTAACATGTACATTGCAACAGCATTGGGCCAGAACATACAAACACTAGAAAGCAAGAAATCCGTGCATAAGGATGTCTCCTAATGCCAAAGCACAGTGAGCATGGTATTGAAAGTAACTGGTATTCATGCTTTGTTTCCATCAGGAGAAGAACCTTCAGCCTGCTTCTCACTTGCTAGCCATCTGGCTCCAGGACTGTTCTTGAAGTTGTAGAGAAATGTGCATAGACAAGATTCTTGCACCAAGGGAGCCTCATTTTGTAAAAGTCCTTTCCTGGAGATGTAATGAAGCTTGTGGCTGCCAAACATGCTTTTCTTTTTATGACACCTGACCATGATGGTCTCAGTCTACTGTGGTATCTCTGCTGGCATACAAGGTCTCTTAATGATGGGTTTGAGTGATCTAAATTGCACGTGACTGTGCCACCAAGCGCATGGACAGTAGAGCTGAGGGAAAAACACACTGTCTTGAGACCAACCACTCAGAGATTGAACAGAGCAGTAGAACATCCTGGCAGAGAACGGAGGAAAGGAGGTATGGGTCTAGGAAGCAGCCATGCTCTTAAATGGTCTGTGAGAGTGAATCTTGTTGTAGGCAATGAGTTCAGATGTATAAAAGACTCAATAGGTGTTCGGTGCTCTCTGTGCATCTCACCTTAACACCACCAGAAAATGCTGCCAAAAGAAAAAATAGCTGATGCTGCCCATAGAGAAACTCAGACTCAAGCTTGCAAAATGTTTGGAATGCATGGAATGTTAAGCAATTCAGTGAAGCAAAGGAAGAAGGTAGGGTCAAAAGTTAAAAGTCCTGTGGGGGTGTTTCCTGGCTCTTGGGACTTTCAGCACTACAGCCTCGGCCAATACCAGCTACAATAAGAAATGACAAAGCTGCAAGATCTGATTTAACGACATAGGAGGAAAGGAGAAAAGGGTCTTGAGGGTCTTTAATCCTGAAGTGGAAAGCCATAACTATTGCAATTGTTAAATCATCACCGAGTTGGAATTCCAAAGTCTGATTTTCAGATTTCTGCATATTAAAAGTGACTCTTAGGCAAGTAACTTAACTTCTCCAAGCCTTAGGTTCTTACTCTGTATAATGGAATGCTAGCACTAAGTGATCTACAAGGATTTTATGAGACAAAACATATTAAAGGTTTTGAGATGAGCTGATGCTACAGCTACATGATCCCACATAAGTATCCAGGAAAGAAAGAAATGTTGGGAATGCAGACCTTTGGAGTGAGACCTAATATGAAAGCAGTAGGGTATAGAACTGGTTGTACAAAATGCTTTTCCCTCATAAGAGGATGATGATAAGATGAATGGTGAGGTCCAGCTCTCCTCCCAGTCTTAAGTATAATTTTCAAAGCATTGTGCAAAGGAGTTAGTTTTGTGACTCATATCAGAATACATTAATCACATCTTTGGGTGTTGGAATCTGATGGATACTGAGCTACGCACAGGTTTCTACTGATGTCAGTGGTATATGATCTCAGCAGCTCTCATAATCAGAAGAAATCATTGTTGACAGCTTTTGGAGTTTATCTTATCCTTTTTTTCTCCTTTATTTTCCCTCCAAGTCACAGTGATTAAGACAAGCGACTGTCGAGAATGCCAGTCAACAGGTTAGTGGGTGCAAAAATTAGTCTGATCATCCTGTGTAGCTAAGAAGAAAGAAGTTCCTGCTCTTCGCTGGCCTCGTTTTGCTCTTGTCAGCGGAAGCCCAGGGCTGCCTGCTCTGTCCGTGGTACTAGGGGAAGAGCTGGCGCCGCTCGCCCCTCCAGCCCCGGCCCCACGCAGCGTTCCCCTCCTGCGCCACTCTTGGGTGTCGTGGCCAGGTCTACTAGGGTGAAAATGGAGCTGTCTTAGGGGAAAGCAGCTCTCTGCCAGCCATATTCTTGGTGTGGTGAGAGACTATAATGCAAATGAGCTCAAAGGCTTCTTTTTTAGAAGACCAAGGAATAAACGTTTAAAGTCGCTGCACTCCAAATTAGACTCTTCTGCTGCCACCACCATCACGTACTACTGCAGAAATCTGTTCTCTGGGAAGGGAAAGCTGTGTGTGGCTCTCAACCAATAACCAGATTTGTTACCTCCACTTCTTTCCCACTCCTTCTGGATGGAGAAAGCTCAAGGGCCTGAAGTGGGATTGCCAGGAAACTACAAAATACAACCACAGGCTAAAATGATTAATAATAGGAAGGTTTCTCTTAGTGGTGTAATGTGGCTGAACAATATTTGACACCTGACATAATAACATTTTTAAAGGCACAAGTTTGAAAGAGTCACTTTCCTGGACAGTAGAGAAGTCTATGATAAGTTAGTAACATAAAACTTTCCACATGATTTTATCACATTTTATATCACTGTCTAATTCATAATATGAAAGTTGTGGTAAAGTAAAACCACTTACAAAAATGTTACAGTTCCCCATTTCAATTGTTTGTACTCTTCTTCTGTCTCTAAAATGTCTTTAATCTCTGGCCTGGCAAAACATCACAAAATGGTGTCTGTGCATATTTGTTCAGATTCTGCTTTATTCTGCCATAATTCTCTCCTAATGAATATTTCAGAAATGTGCAGGTGAAGACTTTTATGATTATGAATGCTAATGCATCATTTGGAATCTATCCTCCTGTTTGAAAAGTTTGTCATCCAGTTAAAAACAGGAAGCATATGACTTAGATGACCAGACACACAGCATAAATATGATGGTAAAAAAAAATGAATCCTTCATATATCACCAAAGGGATATAAACCAATTATCCTAGCTGCTCAGCACACACAAATGAATAACAATATAATTAAAAAATAAATAAAACCTGGGTAACATAAGTAAAAAGGGGTTACATTTTTCCATTCTGACTCATCTGTTCAATCAACTCTACTGGTCCTTCATGACCAACCTTAGAGATAGGGAATAACTGTAAACATATTTTAGAATAATTTGAAAATTACATCTAGGGCTTTTCTGTACATAGTATTGCTATATATAGTGTTGCTGATCTCTCAGGACTGCACGAGCTTCTAACCCGGTTCCGTGTATCCTCTTTGAAAATGAAAGGATTGTCTTGTAGACAGAGAAACTCTTATTGTCATAGCAAAATTCACACCTTGTATTTGTCATTGTTTCAGAGATGAAAATTTCTTTTCGAGGGCATTGGACCACTTTAATTTACAGTCAGATATGTGGTGAAATTAAAAAAAAAAAAAAAATCTATGCAATTGTTAAAATCTGAAAAGGAAAAGAGAAGAAAAATGAATTTGGGAGCAGGAAAAAAGGCTGTTTTCTTTGTAAGCATTAAGGAGCTTGAGATACTAGAAATTGCACTGTGGAGGAGAGGCTTGCGAGCAAAGGCAGAAGAGTCAGTGCCTGCTTCAGCTTGTGTTATGGAGAATGCTATAGTAGAAATGGTATTCCTGATGTGGTACATAGTGTTATTAACATGAGTTTGGGAGATATGTAATCTCCATTTCCAAATGGTGTTGCTCATTGCAAATAAAAGAGGATGGAGGGAAAAGTTTTTTGTATTCTTTAATGATACATAGATTACAGAAAAATATTTTAGGTAAGCTTTAGGCATATTGGGTCTCTTTTCTTAAGTACAGGGGTAATTCATCTTATCCCTTCATCTTCAGCCAGATACTTCAGATATCACAAAAGAGACAGCACAAAGCTCGGGAAGAAAGCATTTAATGAGTGTAAAATGCTTACAAGCTGTGTATGTGAGTGTATGCATGTAAGTATAAATATATACTCAAGTCAGTAATTATATATACATGAAAAAATAAGATTAATTAGTCATTTATGTGTATGCATGCATGAATATGTATTATTGGAGGTTTTTGTGCATGTGTGTGTGCAGACATATATGTCGATATTTATATAAGAAACATGTGAAATCTATTCATATAATCACTAGTTTTGATCTTACAACAGGGTCAAAAATAAGCATGACACATCTGATTATGAAACCTGCTGTCTTTTCCACAGCAGAGACGTTCCATTTCTTCTAAGGTGAGATAGAAATTGCACACGAATATAAAGACAACATTTTGAATATAGGCTGGACTTTAGGCTTAGGCTGCAGGTTTGAGGAGGAATGCTATATCTGTAACGGCAAAAAAAAAAAAAAAAAACTTGTTTCATTGTATGGGAAGAAGCGGTTGTTTGGAGTTAATCTAATTCTTGGGGGGAAAGGTTAGCCAGCAGGAGATGCTAATGTAGGACACTTAAAATTACTCCTGTGAAAAATTAATTTAGAGTGCACATGTATGATTTATTACATGCATATCCCTTCCACATATGTGACATACGGTGGTTTCTGAAACAGATATTATTAAGAGATGAAATTGGCTGACAGAGAAAGGTTGTGGCTTTATAGATTTCATTCTAGCAGTTTTGAGCTTTGAAAGCAGTCTCTCTGAGGACACTACCCTCTGCAAACAACTTATTTCTGGGGAAAATAGTGAGAGTGGATACTACCATCCTTACATATGCAAGGATACTTGTCCTCCATTCTTTGGGCCTCACATCATCTTGGGGCAGGGGGGGGTGTCGCTGTGTTCATGACACAACAAGTGTTCTTGTCGATCTATTTCATCAAAGCCTGCTCCCAGCCACTCTGATCCCTGTTGCCCTTGGTGATCATCTTCACTGGAAGGCGGTGTTGAGGGAGCTGTAGCTTTCTGGGCTTTGTGGTGAGGGTGAAAAGCCCCTTTCTGAGAGTTCAGAGAGGGGACTTCGTGTATCCCTGGGTCAACTCTGTACCATTATAAATAGGCTGCTGTAAACAAGAGGACAAATTACCCTGACTTGTTCCAGACAGACATACAGTACGTGCAGCTTAGCAGGCAGCATTCTGAGTCACTGTATGCAAAATAAGCTTCCCAGGAGACTTTGCGATAAAAAAGAAGAAAGCAATTTGTTGTTATTTCAGTAATCGTGACCAATGAGCTGCATAAACTAAGGCTACCCACAGAGCCACCCATAACCCGGGAGATTGACTGCCCGTGGCTTCTGCTTTCTCTCAGATCATTAAACACGCCGGGATTCCCAAGAGCTTCTGGGCCACCTTGACTTAGTCAACCCTTGTGTTTGGTTAGACTAGAAAAATGGCCTGTTAAAAGAACAATCTGTCCTATGCGATCATAGGAAAACTTCAACACTTCTGAGTCAGATTCCGAGTCCAGCCTGGCTGCTGCTGTGCGTTCCTGTCTGGCTCACCTGGCTGCCAAAGCACAACTCGCTGCTGAAATAGCCAAAGCCCCTCTCAGCCTCTCACTGTAATGGGGGAGGGAGTAGCAGAGGCATTATTAACTGAAGAAATGTCATTGGAAGTGGTACGTGGTGCCTTGCATCTGAGCAGCGAGTAGTCAGAAGAGTCTGAACAGACAGACCAGCACCATGAAAGGTCTTCAATCATGCTGTGTGGATAAAGGCACAAGCTCTTTCCACGAATCCAGGATGCAGCCATCCAGGAGAGAGACACCCATGGAGGGGACTTGGTACATGAAATTGCAGGAATCGTTTGAGAAAGTGTTTGTGCTGATAAATGTAATGAATTTCCTTTTCTCTCCTTTCTCTTTGTCATCTTCCCCATCTATACAAAGCCACAGTTTATCTTTCTGTCCTCGGGAACAAGGAAGCTGCCAGGCACAAATTGAAGAGCCCGCACTAGCACAGAATGGAGCGCAACATTCTCCATCATCAGTACAGATCTGACCAGCCTGTATTTAAGTTTTTTTTTTTTTTCTCTGTGCAGGCACAAATGCAATTAGGAAACCTGTGATTTCTCCTGAGCCTTGCCAGTCTGACAGCTTGGGAGAGGGAAGTGAGGAGAATGCAGGGAGTCACTGGGCTAACAATGATCGGCAGTCACACTCAAAACGTCTCTCCAATCAAGGAGGGCGTAGCGGGCACCGAGGTCTCCCTTCACTCTACAAACTGCAGCATCTCGGCACTTGCAGGCACCGTGCTCGTTGTCAATCAATCAGTGACAGCCAGCACTGCCTCCACAAGCACTTAATTCCCCCTCCTGCCTTTTCTGGAGTGGTATGAACTGAAGAGGATAGGAAATCAGAGTTAACGAAAGGTGAGGGCGGGAGACAGAGAGTTTATCATAATAAATGCAAGGTAAAGGTAAACACACAAATTACAGCCCAGATACTGTGGTGGCATATGACATTGACAGTGCCAGGAGTGGTGAGTAGGAACAGCAGAAGAAAAAAAAAAAGTGTGCATTAGAGAGTATTACAAAATATGTATCTGAAAGCTGCAAACAAGTGGAAGGATAAGGGAAAGACTGGAAATAAATAGAGACAAAAAAAGGAAAAGCAGATGAAGGAATAGGCAGAAAGAAAAGAGTGGCAAATAGATACAATGGAAAGGGAGGACGCAGCTTACAGTGCATCCTTTCCTGAGAATATCTGCCCAGAAGAGGTGGATAGGATCCTTGAAACCTTTGGAAGAGATTAAACTCACAATTTACCTTGAAATAAAGAGAGTTGTGAGTGTAACGCACTCAGCTGGTCTTAAAAATTCTTCTCTGTATTCATAGCAGCATACAGTAGCATCGCAGGAGCTGCATGACTTAAAGCCCTACAAATCAAAGTTAGCATGGACCCCAAACACTTCATTAAACACTAATGCATATGCTATGCAATGTCAGTGTGCACTGAGAGGCTGGATATTTTTTTCTCAAATGCAGGTATGTGTTGCCTACATGCTATAAATAACTTCACATAGGTAAAGTAGCTTGAAATTGTCCATTCTTAGATTTTGGTTCAGTGCTGATTACTTTTCAGCCTTCTTTGTGGGAACTATTCTGAACATACAAGCAGCGATGCAAAGACCTCCAAAATCTAGTTACAAGTATTTCAGGTTGGGTGCCTGCAATTAGTGGACGTTTATTATTTTACTTTCTCCTTGTTTTTCTGTAAACCATATAACTCTGCTGCCTGTTCCCAAAGGGATGTTCTGAAGACCAAGGAATGAATGCAAGCCACAGATTGCATCTAGGTTTTAAAGTGGAAAACTGTTTGGCCACAAGGCAGTCCACAACGAAGGCAGGGAACTTCTACTATCTTGAATTTCACCCCAGTTTTGCTTCCAAAGTTGCACCTGGGCCATTCACGGAGACATAAAACAGAAGTACAAATGCGTTCCCTGAAGAAGAGGTGACAAAAAGTCTTTTCTGGGGGAACCAGAGGCTGGATGTGAGTGAACGGTCCCATAACTTCCACAGGTGACATTCTTAAAAGAGAAGTGGCAGATGAAGCCAGCTGAGCTCCCACTTTGCAAAAAGAAGCATTAGAGCTGAAAACCAAAGTCTGATTGCATACTTCTCTAGAGCCCCCATCCTGTCCACAGGAATGGGAAAATCTGTAAAGCGACAGCAGGGTTTTGCTCAGTATTTTGTGTATAGCAAGTAACAGAACCATGTAACAACACTGATTTTCTCCAGCTTTGCCTCTTTCATAGTTAATGAATCCCTTACAAAACAGATCATTGGGAGCTTTAGGTAGTGAGGTATTCCCCTCTCATTTTACAGGGATATAAATAATGGCATATGGTAGCAAGCAGCGAAGGATGGGGCTTTTAATGTCCTAAAGGCTGCAGCAGGGCCTCAGGCTGAAGCCTTGCACCAAGTTTCAAAGGGCAGCAAATGTACTGACAATTACACCCCTCTGAAATAGAAGGTTGATTGTGTACAGCCAGGGCAGATGCTCACTTAGCTGTAACTGAGCTGCTAAAACAAAAGCTGCATTTACCTGCTGCTGCCCAGCAGCTTTGAAATCTAACAGGCCTGTTAGCAGCAATGCGAGGGGAGCCACGTGTGTGCTTTAGGTTTAATGGTATACCTCATGATGGGCCCTGAAATACTGCTCTGGGAGGTGAAAAGGAGGTGAAAATACACTCTGCTCAGTCAAAAAAAAAAAAAAAAAAAAGCATCTCTGGACCATGAAAAGCAGAAAAGCACTTTGGATGGGAAAAGGTGCATCAGAAGAGCGTCAAAAGGAGAATTACAACAAGGGTCAATAGAGAACCATGGACAAAATCTGCCAGATTTAACAGAACATTAATTCAACATGCTAGGCTTCAAAACCAAGCTTTTCTTTAGCTGATTTTTGCAGGAATATTAGCGAAGAATGTAAATCAGAGTCCAGCTGATGAGTCGGGGCATCTGTGACGTGATTTATTTTTGTAAATGTAAATAGTAAAAGGACTGTTCAGCAAAAACTAACCTGTTATGTTCTGCTTTAAAATAGCCCCTTTTTAGAACCAGTTGCTTTTCTAATATATAGCACATGGGTTTCCATTAGCATCATCAGGATGACTTCATGCATATCCTGGGGCAAATTTTGGCCCCAAATGTTCTATAATTAAGTTCTAGTGGCTCGCACTGCAAGCTTGTGTTTTGGCTAACTTACTTAGGGCTGTTAGCATTTAAATGGCCACAACTGGGGCCTTAATGTTAATGCCCCATTAATCCCTCCGCGCTGGGAGTCAGGTTTTCCTGCTTTAACATCTGTTGCACCAGCAGTAGGTGCACCTACGCTGGCAGCATACAGAAAGTCAGTAGCACAGGGGAGGCTGTGCAGATCCCTGCTAAAAAGGGGCTGTTCGAGCAGGACCACGGTTCGTGTCAGGTGCCGCCACGCTCGTTGCTCCTGCCTGAGGAAGCATCTTTGTGTATCATAGCCAGTCAGACCTTGTAATAGCTCTGGGGTTTCTTGAAATGTCCTAGCCTCCTATTTGGATCCGCCGGCATCTCTTATTTTAGCAGGAGCTGAATCAGCCATAAATTAGAGATTAGGTATTCTGGTACTTCATACTTTATGTACCAGGAAAAAATCCTAATTCACCCTTCACTTGTTAAGATACCCGTATCTGGAAATTAAGACTTGCTTGCATTTGTCTAGCTTTCGTTTCTCTGGTCTTCAAAACTCTGAAGACTTGTCATGGATGTAGATGCTTTCTGAATATAGAAGCGTGGTGTTGTTTACATTAGTGTTTGGTGAGGAATTGTAACAAGATCTTTCTCGTTATGGATCTTACTATGATTATCTCTGTGGGGGATGGTTTAAAAACTTCAGCTCATGTACAAAGCAACTTCTTGCTTGTGTAGTATATTTTCTGCCATGGCATTTAATGTGTTAGTGCTCTCTGGATGGCAGCGACTTCCAGGTTGTTTTCAGGCATAATCTAAGAGATGTTTTTGGACCTTTGAGGGACTTTAGGGGGTTTGGTCTCTTTCTCAACAGACAAATTAGCTTGATCAGCTCAGACATCAAATCTCTCACACTCCTTGTCTCAAAGGTTATCACATTCATTTCTCTCCCTTCCTCAGAGGAAGTCAAACATTGTTATGTTTGGGGGAAAAGCCCTATCTGTTTCCCAGACTTTAGGGAAAAAGGAAAGTGGGAAAGTGAGCTGAGTGTGAGGCTCCGTAAACCAAGGGAAGGAGATCCCAAGTCATATCTGTGAGTTGAGAGACCTTTTTTAATGTTGATATAAGGCATAATCAGACTGTTCTTTGGATGTGATTTCAAAGATCAGTTTACATACACCCATCAAACTTTTAGGCAGGCTCATTTTATAAATCTTAGCAAATTTTAAAAATCCCTTTATGCTTAAAGAGAATTGTCGTAAGTATTGTCAAAGTGATAAAAATCGCACCATTTTAAGCAGTTTGAGTTGCTAGTGACTGCAGTGCTCTGCTTGGTGTTTAGAAGAGCTCTCAGCTGTCAGTCATGTCAGCACTACCCATAGGGTTAGGAGTGCTGGTTTTGGGCAGGCTGATGGTCATTAAAGCATCCCATCTCCATGGGCTTACAGCATTAACTTTAAAATTAGCTTGCACTTGAGGGAGCAAGCAGCATTGTGTTTCCTCCTCATATTTAAGTGTTACCCTAGCCAGAATGGCTGTCAGAAGCATTTTGTCTGTCAGCTGCTTGGAAAGTCCGCGGTGACATACGTGGGGTTTTAAGATACGGGGCCTGTAGAAGCTGAGGTAAGCAACGAAACATTGCATGTAGCTTCTAAGTGCGGAGGTCAAGTTATCAATGTGTATCAGCTGGAAAATGAACACACAAGCCTCAAGCCACCTTTGTCACAGGACTCTGCAGCACCAGGCAGACACATGGCAGCCTTGTCTTCCATTACGCTCAGCAGGGATTCCTTTCTGTTCTTTCAGAAGGAGCTATATTTGGCTCTGCAGACAGACAGGTACATACAATTAGTTAGAGGCGAACTGCAGAAAGTGCAGAAATAGGCTGCCCAGGCTGGGGCCTGACGATACGTGGGCTGCAGGGACCAAACCAGTTGAACAGACATCCCGCTCTGGCTACTCAGACTTGCCAACACTTTGCAGCTCACAAGTCCCCCACTTGTGCCAGCACAGGGGGTTGTGGAGTTGGGCTATGAATGGAGACAACCAATCTTTCTTTAAATCATGGGGTTTGGAAGGAATTGCCATGGTCTGAAGACTAATGAGAATACATTATCTGATACTGATTCTGAAATCTCCATATTGTTGGACCTTCAGTTTCCAGTGCATGATTTGCACAGTAAGCAGCATTGAGTTTATGTTTAGGATTTTGTGCAGGAAGCACCACTGAGTAAGGTAGAACAAAGGGAGTCTTCTGCGTATCGTATTTGAGCCAGTGAGGAGGGCTAGTGCAAAAATAATTCACAAACAGAGATGAACTTTGTGTAATGTCACCTGAAGTGTTGTGGGATTTTTTTCCTTCACATCATAAAAGGATCCCATAGTCAGTAGAGGTGTATTCCTAGACTTTAGGCTAAGCTGACTGTGCCAGGAGGTGGTGCACTGTCAGGGCTACCTGGGGTCTGCAATAGAAACTCCTGTGTAAGGGCACAGGGGAGTTAAATTAGTGTCTTTGGTCCAAATAAACTTTATGTTTTAGCCTTGGTTCTAAAATATATAAAAAGAATAACAGATGACACTCAAATAGATAGGCCACTAACCTAATTTTCGTCTTTAATAACACCACTGCTATAAAGACAGAGTTCATCCTTGCTGAAAATTATCAGTAAAATCAAGTTTATTTGTCTGTCTCTACCTTCCCCTCGCTTTTCATCTAAAAGTTCTTTTCTTTCCCATTTAAAAAGCTAAGGAATATTTCCAGAGCAGGCTGAAATCAGTCAGGATCTGTTTTGCTTCATGTATTAACTTTTATGTCTCAGGTTTAGCTGGTGGTTTTCCCAACTGCACTCCTTGCTGCTGGGGGGTTATGGATGGGAAGTGACAGTAGCGTTTCATCTCATCATTTCTAGACGCTTGCCCTCCTTCCACTGCCACCCCCTGCATGGATCTGTGATGGATTTTGTCTGCATGCAGCTTTTTGCTGTGTTTTAATACTTAAGTAATGGGAGTATTGTTTTTTTTTTTTTCTTTTATAAGCTTATATCCACTGTTCAGTAGTATGGAAGAGTGCTAGGCTTGATCTTTTTGTCATTGACTTTTTAGGATGCTTTACAAAGAGAGCCTAGGTCAGGTTTATGGGTTTGTGGTGTGGCCACTTATATTTCCTCAATACTGGCTGACCAACTCACAGCTCAGGAGGTCACATATTCCTTTAAGCTGTTTCCCCCACATTATTGTAAGATCCGTTGCTTGATCCATACATGCTGCTCCCTCTTCATGCAATGGATTATCCACTCCTCTGGCTGTTCCTGATTGTACCATCTGATGCTAAAAGAGCCACCTCCTCAACCCTTGAGATTTTGCTCCTTGCTGGTCTAATCCTTTCTTCTTGTGCAACTCCATCTAATTCACAGGGTTATCCACCAAACATTAATTTTAGTCTCCTTCTGGTTAATCATCATCTAACCTGCCAAAGTGTGTTTCGCGGGTTTCCATGTTTTTTAAGGATGGTTTTTAGGCCAGAAAAACACAGTGTACCTTGGAGTCATCAAACTGGAAAAACAATCAGGACCTGCTCAGCCCATCTCGCCAGGGCCAATGAAGGATTGTGTGTGCATCACATGTCTACTGTTTTGTCTAGGGCAGTCCTAAACACACAGTCAACCTTCAGGTCCTTCCCTAAGGAGACTGCTCTTCTACACTATTTGCTCTCGGGAATTTCATCTTTATGTTACTGCTCTTGATTTTATCTGTACACCTTTTTGTTATTAGTTATCCTCTCTCCTTCCCTTCCCTTCCCTTCCCTTCCCTTCCCTTCCCTTCCCTTCCCTTCCCTTCCCTTCCCTTCCCTTCCCTTCCCTTCCCTTCCCTTCCCTTCCCTTCCCTTCCCTTCCCTTCCCTTCCCTTCCCTTCCCTTCCCTTCCCCTGGCATTTGCATCTTTTAATTACACCCAGCTTGTTTTCCTGCTTTTCCCTTCGTCTGCTAGCCATTGGCATGTAACTGGGCTATGCAGATGTAGCTCTTCGTCTCCTGGTAGCTCAGTCTTTCCACCACCCTGGCGGTTTATGTGGCTCTTCTCTGAACTCTCTCCAATCACTCTGATGAGGAGGTGCCCAGAAACAAATGTCACATTCCAGGTGATTTCACCTCCAAGCCCAGACAGAGAGACTGTTGCTGTATCTCGCTGTTATGTGATGTGATTACTTAGCTTTTAATGGTGCTGATTTGTCTTGACTCTTCTGTGTGTGTGTGTTAGGTCTAGACTGTGGCCATTGTCTGTGGCTCTTAAAAGAGACTTTTTAGCAGCCTCCAGGCTGCTTCCATTGATCTCAATTTATTAATTTTCCTTTCAGGCTCCTCCAGTCCCCTTGCTCCCCCTTTTTTTCCTAAAGTGTAAGAATATAAGCCTCTCACGTTACATGTACTTCAGTTATTGCAGTTAACAGCTACACCTGCTTTCGGAGCCAGTCCTATGGGCTGGGACTTTGAGGCCACTTGCTCCAACGTGTAGCAAATACTGGCACTCACCTTTGGCTACCTAAGTCCATCCAAGGCAGGGAAGGATGCTTCCTTGGAGATGTTAAGGGAAAGAAATCACATTGACCTGTAATGAGCCTTTGTGAGACTAGGTTTTAAAGTAACATGAGCCTGCAGCAAAATGCTCGATCTGGTCTCCAGGTGACTTGAACCACAGTGTTTCACTTTCTGGTGTTTATATATGTATATATGTATGAATGTATGTATATAAAGAACCAAGAAGGAACACCATATTGAGATAACCTGGAATTTTTTAAGGTGTTTGTATTCCAGTTGAAGTTTTGCTCTAGCACTTACTGTCAGCAGAATTGACGTCAGATTAAAGTAAATAAATAATCTGAGCAGCTTCTAAAAATGCATGAAATGTAAAAGGCAAGACTTCGTTTCTCTTCACAGTGCTCACCACCAGGTAAATTTATTTTGTCCATCTGGCAATTAGATATTTTGACCGCTGTTGTGCTTCCCAACTTTGTTTTTCTCATTCTCATGTTTTCATGCTGTTTGTTACTTAAATATTTACTCCTAGCATGCATATATGCAGACTTATAGAAGCTTATACCTTTCCATATGCCCGGAGTGGTTTGGGCTCTTGCTTTACTCTAATGTGGAAACCCCTGAGTAGCCGAGCTGCTGTGACCTTTGTGCTAACTGCAGTGTCACGACCTCCGTGCTAATTGCAGCCTGGTATTGAAAAGGCAGAATTTATGTCCTTGTTAGTGAAGCCTGGTCAGGATAAGATAAGGAAAAGATACATACCTCTCCACTGTCTGGTAGCTTTGATAGTGCAAGATAGGAAAAATGTGCAGAGTAGAGTGGAAGGCACCATATGCTGTAAACAAGTAGCTATAAATATAGTTGCATCGAAATGCATACTGAGATTCCTCCATGCTATAGGTGAACGTGGTTGTGCTGGTCCTCTTGAACTGGAAAGATATCACTGCTTGGATTTATTGGTAGACTGTATTCCTGATCATTAAACTAACCCAAGTAGGGGCAGTTCTGTCTCTCGAGTCCTTTCTTTATAATTAATTCTTACTAGAAACCAGAGTTATGACAATGATAAACCCAAACAACATTATTGGATGGATTTGGTACTGCAGGTCCATCTCATGGCTACCTGGTAGCTTTGTCATTTACATTTCAGTAAAATGGTTTGGAAAAGTTGCATCAACTCAGAATAATTTTTTGTTCTTATAACTCTCTTGATTTTAGTCTGCTCATTTCACGTCTCTTTCTTCTTTCTTTCTAACCTAGTTTATGGATTTAATCTATCATTGGCAATCTATCATGTCTACTATTACAATACCCACAAGTTTTAGAAAGCCTATTTTAAACACAAGCAAAGCAGATAGTTGCCTAGAGTTGAGGAATGGTGGGACAAAAAGACTGAGTGTTTGGTCCCCAAAGTCTTATAGCAACAGTTGTGGCTTCTTGCCCGAACTGCTGCTGGCAAGAGGCTGTGCTGAGCTGTTTAAGTAGTGAGGAGGGAATGGGAGATGTGGTTGGCCATAACTTCTCCTCAGCACTTTTCCCACCAGGCCAACTGCACTGCGCTGCCTCGCTGGGACGGGGCACACGCAGACAGTGCTGCAGGGTTGCAGTCCAGGAGGGAGCGAGGCTGAGCAAGCAAACAGCAAAGCCAGAGCTCCCAGTTACCGCTTAGTTGCTGATTTACCTATTTTGGAGGGGAGGTAATGTTGGGGAATGTACTGAGAACATTGCCCACTTGGCTGGGAAACTTTAAGCTTCCTTTGGAAATAAAATCCAGGGAGGAAGTGCTTTGTTCTTTTCCTGTGATTTCCAGGAAACGGTTGAGTTGTGGAATCTCTTTTTTAAGCGTTACCTGAATCCTCACATTCCTTTTTGTCTCTCCTTCCTTACAATAGTTTCTACATAAAGAACTCAAAGCATTTTCTCAACACTCATGAATTAAACTTTGTAAGTTGCTTGTGAAGTTGATCTGTTATTAACTTGACTGGCCTTACAGAGAAGCTGAAGCACAGAGCACTGAAATATCTTTCTCAAGGCCAGGCATAGATTCCCCAGAAGAGGTGTAAGTAGGACCCAGATTTCCTGATTCATAGAGCTGTTCTTTAAAATAAATAAAATTCCCTTTTGAATTCTGAAGATGTTCTTTGATGGTGGTGACGGCAGCGTAGCAGTCCTTGTTTCATATTTGTAAAACTTTTTATTTTCCTTTTTGATCTCACATCCTTTAAACCTTATTATTATTATTTTTATTGATGCCAGCTCTAATCTATTTCTATTTTTATTTTGGCAGCCCTGAGTTTTCCATCACATTGGTGGAACTGTCATTTCCTAAACTTCTTCTTAGTATTAAAATTGATGAGATTGACTTGAAGCTGCTTTTACTTTTTTTTTTTTTCTTTTTTTCTTGCTCTTTTAATAAAGGCAAATCAAACTGAGATGTTCCACATTTACACCTGTTCTTTCTTTCACTTGGTATATTCTGATTGATGGCTCTGTTTCTTACTACTCCTTTTCTATTATCATGCGTATCCATTTGTAGTAAAATACCCAGCTATCTTCACTGTTGTATTTTCATACTCCAGTCAAAAAGCTCACTGCCTCTCAGTAACCAATTGCAAACCCTTTTCTTTTCCATCCTTTTCAGGGGCTTTGTGTGGCAGCTCAGTCCTGCTGCAGACTAAAACCTTTGCCTCTTTTTTTCCTTACTCATGCCATGAAGTCATATCTGTCTGTGATATCACAGTGGGCTGCTATGGGAAATCTTGTGATATCTGAAGCAGAGGATTATAACTAGGTTAACAAAACCGTGGCAGGACTGGAATGATAAAGGTGTTTATCATACCATAAAGCATCTTAGTAATTAGAAATTTAAGCACAGACGTTTCCTGTTTTTTTTGCAGGAGAGCTGGAATTTTATCTGCTTTTCTCTCTTTTGCTTCATCAAGGAAGTTTGCATTTATAAAGCAAGAAGAATTGAAGCTGCACTTTGTTTTTCACACAGTAAGAGGGAAGGGAAAAATGTGCAGGCAGGCTAGGTCTATAACATTGATTTGTAACCAACAAAGGAAATGTCTACTTATGAGACACAAATCAATGTAACCAGACTGTGAAAGTGCAAACAGAGATGTGAGAAAATTATTTGATCGTTAGTCTTCCTTTGGAAAAGACAGAGGGACGGATTCTGCTCTCATTTATGAGGATGTAACTTTCATGAAAACTGGAGGAGACTCACCAGTATAATTATGAAAAAAAATTTGTTCGGTGTCTCTCTGACGGCTGGAGGTGTAAGGCATTAGTCAAGGAGGAAGGGGCTAGGTGGCAAAGGGAGGCAGAGGAAGGATGCTGTAGCAAAGAGGATATGAACCAGGTTCTGTTATTAATGAATTGTAGGTACAGAAAATATATTGATGTTCCTTCCCATGCAGAGGTGACCCACGTGAACTGTGCACCTGCTTAATTCAGCTGAAATCATAAAACAGTTTGCATTAACTTGAGACTTTCTTGCCACAGGCTGAGATATTTCCGTAGAAATGAACTGCTCTCCTGAGAATAATCTAGTCCTGCAGGTTCTAGCCTACAGGGTCTGTTATCTAGGAAAAACACATATTAACAACAAAAGACACCATATTTTGAAGATAATCAGAGGATATGGTGTTCTTAGTCTGTTTGGCCTGTTGGCACTAGTAGATGCTGATTTGGAAGTAAACCCCTTTATTCTGTACTAGGGTAGTCTTTACAAGGACCGTCTGCTTCTCAGGTATATGGGAGCTCCTCTCCCCTGGAGCTGTTTGCACCCCCAAATTTCCTGTAGATGGATGAAGTTAGTTGAGCCGATATAACATCTCTGGGATAAACAGTTTCTGAAGCTGTGGTTTGGTGGTACAGTGGATCCAGGTCATAATACCCGATCAAAAACACTGTAGCCATATAACATGAAGTGTTGATCTAGGATAAATTCACATACCAGTTCAAATGTTTTCAGAACAAATGGATTAACTTCATATGGCAGGCGTTGTGCCAGATCAGATATCACCTGTCTGCGCCACTCTGACTTCAGGCTAGATTATATATCGTCTGTTCTCTCGCAGCAACATAAACTCTTGCTAATTTGATAGTAATGTGATCACGTGCCTATGCCCAAAGCAGGCCAGATCTATATTGTAGGGTGATCCAGTGTTAAGGGTTGTGAACTGATAGCCTGAGTCTGTTCATTAGTGGGGAAACTCGTCTCAACTTCAGCACCAAAAACCCTCCAAGGCAGAGGCAAACTCCCTTCCTTTAGTTAAGCACCTGGCTTCACTTTAGGTCTCAGTCACCCTTCTTCTTCAGCAGTTCCCTGTGCTTGCAGTGATAGTGGGCTTTCCCAATACATCTCCATTCGGCTCCATCAGAGAAGCAGGCCAACTCATACATACTTACCCAATTTAAAGGCTTGGAAACCCATTCAGAGGTAGATATTTTTATTCTGGTGAAACTATTCTAATTCCTGTGGATATTGTTTTATTTATGTCACAATATGAGATTAAATCAGGCCATGGCTTCCCAACAGACAAACAAAGTGAGTCTAAACAAATGATGTTTTTAAAAGCTTTTGGGATAGGAATAATTTTGAATCTAAAACACATTAAAGGCATATTAAATAACAACAAAAAGCTTACATTCATTACAAGTTAAACTCCCCTTTACAGAAGGAGATGCCACAAGTTCTGTCTAACTTTGTAAATCAAAAACAAAGTACTCTTTTTAATTTTTTTCTAGTTTCTAACCTGTACTCGGTCTTTGAGATGGAGGCAAAATTCTCCCTGTCACTTGCCCCCAACTCTCACATACAGTGAATATTTACCCTTGGGTGCTCTTCGTGTCGTGATATTTTAAAGTAAATGCCTTTCTGTCAGGGATTGCTCTTATATAATACATGTTGTCATCTGGAGTGAGGCACAGTTGTGCATATTTAGCTGGTTTACTTTGTAATGCATCATTACAAGTGACCAAAAACGTGGTACAGGAAGTTGTTTGTGTGCTTTTTTTTTCATTGCTTATGCAACTCCCAAGCAGAAAATGTTCTTGAGAGCAGATGGCACAGAACAGTCAATTGCAGGCTCCATTTTCCAGATGCAGAGATGTTTGGTGTCTACTTGAAGCCAGTTAGGATGCCTTTATAAACTTGAGATCAAGCTTGGTTTAACCCTTTACTGTGTGAACATTGGTGAACATTTTCAATGGGAGTTGCAGTCCCATTGGTGTAACAAGGTGTGTTGTGTTCCCAGGTGCTTAGCTGGAATCTGGGACATAGCACTGTGATCAGCAATTTAAATATTAATCCTGTTTTTCTAGAGGGAGTGTTGCAAGTTCAGCAACTCATGCATGATCTGTGGTTTCTGTTCATTTCTCTCTTTCTTTCAACTTTCTAAATAGTACGCTGTAACACAGTGGCCAATATCTGAATTTCTTACTGCTTGACAAGGGGATTACTAGATAGTGAAGGCAAATTAATTTGACTTCCTGCAGAAAAGGTAAGAACTTCTTACCCTAGGGCAGTAACACAGTCAGCTCATCATGACTGCATGATACTGATAAACTACAGTTTACAACTTAGCAGGTTTCTTGTTTGATTTGTTTTTTTCACTTGCTTGGGTCTTTGGACTTTTCGCAGTAGGCTTGTGGCTGCTCAACCATTGGTTTTTATTTGATAACAAATAAAAGTACCAGTCTGGTTTTTTTCCCAGTTGTACTCACAGAAATCCGTCTGAGATCATATGAATATTAGAGACTAACTTACTTGGAGGGCATCCATGAAAGCCAGTGTGCACCCATTGACCAGTCCAATCAGTTCATGAGTTCAAAAACTATTTAGCTGTAGTTCAGTTCAGACTTTACTGTCCAGTGGTTGGTGGATCCAGGACGCTAATAAGACTCTTGATCCCACAATACCACTTTGTCAATGATTGTCCACAGGTCGCAGAACAGGCAAATATGGATTTCTTCAAAGTTATTGTCTGGTTATATGGTACGTCTTGGTCAGAAGTAGACATAGAACCAGAGTCTGACATCTGATCTGTTCAACCTTCCTATTTTCAAATACTTCCAACAAACTTACAAGAAAGATTTTATGAGCTGGAAAAGATAATAACCTTAGAAATAAAAGCTAAAGGAAAACATTTTTTCATTATGTCATCCATTAAGCTTTTAACTATTTATTATCAAATTCCCTGAAAGTGAAGAGATGAACCTAAACTGATCTCTCAAATCTGAAAAATCCAGAAGTGAAATTGGCTTTCCAAATCCCCAACTCTGATCCATCTCTTAAAGCAAGAAAACGTAGGAGATTGGAATGGCTGAACTCTGGCTCTTGTGTTGGTAATACCACATAATACAAACTGAGGTGCCAAGATATGCTGGTTGATGGTAAGAGAGGTCAGAGGAACAGGTTTCTTTGGAAAACCTTGTGAAACAGCCTGGAACCATTCCATCTGCATTTTTCTCTTCCTTTTAAGAGTCTTAAGTTAGTTATTAACCACAATCAGGATACTACAATTGATGGGCCAGACAGCACATTTCTCTACAGCAAAATTTTGTCCCATTTGGCAAGAGGAGAGACAGTCCAATGTCTCACAGAACAGCAGCAATATTACCAGGGAGAATTTCTTCTTTGACCTCCTACTGAAAAGTTCAGATTTGTTGTGAGGCCATTATAATCTTTAGAAACTCCTCCTTTCTGTTTACTAGTTGTGGGTTACAATACAAATAAAAAGTTTCATTGGAAGACCTCAATGTTGATTTGCAACATTATCTACTAGCCTTGCATTAATGAGGGAGTTGCATATTTTCCTTTACTGTATCAAGGGGAGAACTGAGGGAATTAAAACATAAAGGTTTGTCAGAACTAGGGAAAGTAACAGCTTTATCAAAACGTGAGCCTTCTCTAAGAGACAGATGGAGAGTTCACATCTAGCAAGAGTTAACCTTTCAGGTCAAGATCCAGCCACGGTCTTTGCCATTTAATGCTTTCTCAAAACCAAACACTGCTGTTACGTTTTCTTTTCCCTAGCTCTCGCTGCTTGGGCTGTGAAGCAAATTGCTCGTACTGGACCAGCTTCTCAAGGCAATAAGTGAAAAAAATGGCATTTTAAAATAGTAGTTGCCAGGTCCTGCAGCTTAGAACTGTCACATTGCATGTTAAAAGCTCTCTCCTTCCCAGAAGTGAGGTGTAAAAAGTAATATGAATATGTGTGTGCATGCGCGCGCATGTGTCTGGGTCTGGGACACAGACAGATTCCCTACCTGGAAATGGCTTGCTATTATTAGACATTCAGTTACCAGGGGTTATGTAAGACAATTGAAGCTCTGTTTTTTAACAGAGACATGATTCATGCTACTTGTAGTAACAGTAACCACCTCCAAACGAGACAGAAAGCAGACACAGACAAAAGGCTGAAGAAATCAATGCTGGCTGAATACAGCCATTCTCCTGATAACTTCTGCCTCTCCAGCAGCCGTGGGGTTATCAGCAGCAGAGGTTAATGGTAATTCTGAAGTATTTGGGGAGTTACCAAGCTGATGCACCCATATCCGTGGCCTTTGCAGGGAGCGGCTGAGGAGGTAGGAGCTGGGACAGGGGACAGCGCTGGGCACACTTTGCTGTGTTCCCGGCGGCGTCTCTGGTGTTCTGCACGAGGCTGAGGGAGCTGGGAGCAGAACTAACACTCCTACTCTATTTTCTCAGTTACTCCTGCTGGGGAAGGCTGGAACCAAAACAACTTTTGGCTCCTCTGCAGTTAACACTTCTACAGTCATTTTTATAGTAATGTGGAGGGAGAGTCGAGACCTGGAGTAGCTTTGAACTTCTGCCAGCGCTCTTCATTAGAGCAAATTGTGAAATCTCATTGAACTAGAATAGCTCTGAGCTCCCCTACAGCTAAGATTCCTGATCCATCTCCTATGGTACTTCTTGCTGGTCGTGGCAGAGATCAAAATATCTGCAAGCTCCTTCATGATTTTGTTCATATGAGCCATTTTCGTATGACAATTTCTGTTGGGAGATAGCAGGAGTAAGGTAGCTGTCAGATTGCCTATAGTTAAAGATCCAATCTCTTCTTTACAGAACTTTGTTTCTTATGGGGAAAAAATAGGGTTACGTTCAGAACACCAAAGCAAACACCAGAGAGTTGCTTGTCTACAGCGTGTGACCTTCCAGGAATAAAAGGTGGGGAAGTTGTTATTAGGTTCCCACAAGTCACTGCCAATCCTTACCACGTCTCCTCTTGGAAGACTGGATCTCCTGCAGAATTTCATTTCAGCAACATCTAAATCATTCTGTGTAGTAACTTCTGCTGTCAAGGAAGAAGATGCTGAAGATTTGGAAATGGTCTTTTTAGCACTCAGGAGACAGCCCTCCTACGTTAGCAGAACTTATCCAGCAACAGAGCCAACTGCCTTCAGTTTCATTCAAGAAAGTTTTGAAATGACCAGAGAAATAGCCTCAGAGAGGCTCAGAGGAGAGCTGAATTTCAATAAATCCCAAGAGTTCATGATTTGTTAATACTGGAATAAGAATAACAATAATTATAGCTGTTATTTTCCTTACCACATGATGCTGTATATGCTGTGCAGAGTAGAAATCACTTCAGCTACTATTAATGTTAGTAATCATTTTCCATCAGCCACACTGCATGAAGTTTAAGGAGAAAAGTGAAAAATAACTCAAAGCGCTTTAGAAATGGTATTTAGTCATATCCTGACTCTGACCTTTTCTAGCACAGGGTATTTAAAACCCAGACCTGAATAACACGGTTGTCACTGACATCTTTACATTTCAGATATACATAAGAAAAATCCTGTTTTGATGCAGATGATACATAACTTTAAAAATAATAATAATTACTATTATCATCACAAACATACCTCACACCTCAGGACACGCTGCTGTCAGTGACTTGACATTTCAAATGACGAGCTTCGCAAATGCGCGTAGCCATCAGATCTGATTGAACAATGTTTTAGAATAATTCACGTCTTCATCTAGAACTTTTTTTTTCATTGTGTTTTGGCATTGAAGCATGAAACAGGAAATCTACAGTGGGTTTCTCTTTGCTTGTGAGGAAGCAAACGCTTTGATCAGTTCTACGTACTCCAAGGCTGCAGTCAGTTATTCCTCAATGGATAATGAAACCAAAGCCCAGAGTGGCTCTGTTTCTCTGTGGATCCTGTGTGATATTTTATATATAGTTTTTGACATAAATCAAACAAGCTTTCATTTGTACAGTTTGAGGCAAGAGGCAGCAAGCACACGGGAAGAACGGTATGCATATTTGGGAAAACACGTTTGTGGTTCTTTTTACCTAGTCTTTTCATTGTGTTGGTTACTGACTCTTTAATGATTGACTTGCAAGGGAAATCTTCAGAGACAGGAGACAGTCATCCAAAACAACAACAACGAAATTCTAAATCATTTGAGTATTTTTCCTGACTGTCAGTAACATCGTTGTTTAGCTCAGCATTTGGGCAACAGTGCTATGAATCTTAAAATCTTAGGAAAAAGCTCCTTGTCTCAGACCTTGCCCCTCAGAATGTAGGCAGACATGATCTTTAATATAAATCTTCCTCTAGCAGAGGCATTGGTGGATTAGGTAGCAAGTTTCTTCTGCTCCTTCTAAAACAAGTCTCATAATAAAAGCTCAGCGAGAGAGGAGAATTCCCCAAAGATGATGTTTTTGTGGTGTTTTTTTTGGAGGAGAGGAGAGCAGGGAAGGGTACTTGATTTTTCTGTTTATCAGGTTGATAGCTTGGCTCTTGGTTCTTGAGAAAACCAGATATATGAGTAGAAGTTTTATTTACTAGTCTGTCTTGTTTTGTATGTGTGTGTGTTTTGTGTTTGTGTGTGATGTTTTGTTTTGTTTTGTTTTTCTGTGACAAATGGATCAAATTGTTTTATTCTGGGACAAATGGATCAAATCCATCAAAATTTATATCTCATAGTGTTCCTTTGGCTTGCGTGGAATTATACCATAAATGAAGGTAAATAGTATCTCATTGTGTCTTCTAAATAACAAACCTTGAAGAAGTAGAGTCTGATTTCTAAGATTTTTATCAGTTACCATTGTGTATCACCTACCATAATTATATCAATGCAGTTCAGATTTGTGATTGATGAGAAGTACAAATGTGATGGCCAGACATTGGATACATCCAATTCTGTAGCATTGCGACTATGAGTGAGGAGGATTATGGTAGAACCATTGCCGGTAGTATGAATAGTGCGATACGTGTTGTGATGAAACAGTACCTGCAACTTGGTAAAAGTACATTATCAATTTGCAATCCTGGTTGTTGGAACACGGAGATGTGTATTTTTTGCAGACATTCAGTTCACCAACATCTACTGGAGTAAGGGTTTCAGGGTGTAAGCTAAAGTATTTGCAAGGACAGCAGTCAATCAAACCACAGCAATGTGTAATGGAGGAGGAAAAAACTCAGCTCATTCTCTTCATATGCTTTCATTGTTTTTGTTCTTCCTGAAAAATAATGTCCTTTCAGATTTCGTTTGACATCTCCATGATGTTGAACAGATTCGGAGAAATCACCAATATTTTGACAGGGTTCCTTGGCAATGAAATGTTCATGAAGCTCATCTGTCATGAGCTAATCTGGCTCATCTAGCCAAAGCAGTAGCTTAGGCAGATATATTGCTGTAACAATTTAATTTCTACACATTTTCGTCTCTGGTGATTGCAGTGATGGCAACTCATATTTCAGTGGCAGAAACATTGGTGATAACTGCAGCACAACTACACCTTCGTTTTTTTGTGAGAACTTTGCTTAGGAGAGCAAGTAAGGGTCATGTTGTCCAAGTTCCTTCTTCTTGGTAACAAGGCAATATTCTGATTGTGCTGGCCCTCTTCAGTGTTCATGGCTTCAAAACCTCTCACCTTGTTCCCCTCCCATCAACCTTTTGAGTTTCATACTATAGTCCTGATGCACTGTAACCTACTGCAGCAGCACATGAATGCATGGGGCTTCTTATATCCTCAAACTGCTTCTAGTAATAGTAGGTATCAGTAGAAAATGAACATTTAAAACTCAACAACACTAGCGGTATACAAGGATGATCCAGAAATCAGTCTGTTCCATGGAAGGTTCATGTAGGTGCAGTTCCACTGAGCATAGATTTACCCCATATTTGAAAACAGCAACAATAAATTCATGACCTTACGTATTTCCCCCAGTCATGCCCTACTTTAATGAACTGCTTTAAGAAGTACGTGTTGTCATTGAGCATTGAGAAACGATTGTGATGGCTCCACTGCAGGAATGTGGAGAATTCTGTGTCATTATAGAGAACAATATTTTGCCAGAATAATTTAAAAATAGTAATTGTATTTATAACTGTACACATATATTGTTGCCATGTAAGTGTATATCTATCTACACGTACAATACCGTTTCTTTTCTCTACCACTTGTGAAAGACAACTCACAGTCTGACACACTGTCATGGTTCAGTCTGGCATTGTAGATTTTTGTGTTCATTTGAATGTCTGACTGAATGTTACATCAGGCCTTTCAATGATCTGCTTCCGCTCTGATTAAGCCTACCGTCTACTGACATTTAGTCGCCTCTTTCAGGTACCAGCTATCTTCAGCATTTCAAATCAGGAGTGCAAAGTCCTAACAGATGTCTAACATCATTTCACTAAGTAGCACCTCATGGCTTTCTTAAGTCTTTTTTTTTCCTTTCAGAGCCATAGGGTTTTTGGTCATGGGGGCCAGTAGGCCCTCTCCATAAATATCTAAGCCGAAACGTGTGTAAATGTGCCTGCTCTGAGCTTGAATTTCCAACATCTCCTCTGTATCTCCATCTTCCTCATGTGCCTGCCAGAGCTCTTCCGTCTCCCCTGATTTTTCTCAGGACCAAACCCAAAGAGTAGCTGGGCTGGACTTCCTCCTCTCTTGGCCCTTTATGATGAGGGGGAAGGTGCACCCCTTGACTTTACTGTCTGCCCACAGCGAGGTTTAGCCAGGAGACTGACCTACAATCTGCTTATGTGCTATCTAACCTACTTCTCTGCAAAGGTTGGACTTATGCACCCGACACACCAGGCATTATGAGATCTTCATCAGTGGAAAATAAGCATTAACTCAATATATATGTTAAATGAGAGAGAACATTTCCAAAAGTTCATGGTTGAGGCCTTGTACCACTTGCTAGGGCAGGAGGGAGTGTCCAGCATAGGGAGCAGAGGGGAAGGTTGGTAGAAGAGTTGTCCTTTTGGACCTTAGCTCTTAAGTGTAGGTAGTTGTTGCATTAAGAAATACCACTTGCAAAATAGCAAGAAATATCAGAAGAATCATCAGATGAAAGTGATCCCTAGAAAATGCCCATTCGAAGTGCCAAATTCAAAGTGAAGAAAAGAACTGCCTGTTAAGAGAAGTGAAATTTTAGACTCTCAGATAAAAAGGAGTGAGAGACGGGAAAAAGAAGCAGATACAGACAAGTCATAGAGGGTGTGTGAGACAAACACTGGGAACGTGATGTAGACATTACTACAAACTGCATTGCTATTCCAGATTTCAGTAAGAACCCATGGGACTTCAGGGAGAGGTTTTTTTCTCTAGTACTTTTGCAAAGATGTCCTTATGGGAAGTTGGCCTTTACTAGGCTAGAGCAGTCCAGCCTCTTTAAACAGGCTTTCTGCAAATGTCTAACCCATTAACAAATTAATTTCTGAATTTCAGGCCCACTTAACAGATAGTGGACATACGGTTTTCCCAGTAGAGTACAGAAATGAGCAGTTTCTTCTCACAGATGAAGGCCTGACTGTTGAGAAAAATTCACACTGTGGCCTTCTGATAATGTGCCCTGTGCTGGTAATTTTTTCTGTTTTCTATGGCATGAGTTCTGGTCTCTGATGGAAAGGTGTCGTGTATGTAATAGCGCATCTTGATCTCTGCTGAAGACATTGCGGTCGGATACCTACCTCTGCAGGTAGCCGACGTCCTAACCTTGTTCACTTAACATAAATGCCACAGCCTGCCCTAGTCAGAGGATGTGCTTTCTTTTGAAAAGGAAACAGTAAAGTGCATCTGGAATCACCCACTTCATGCAAGAAGCTGGCTCCCGAGTCACGTTTGTTGACGGTTAACGCCGCTGCTCTCATCTTTTCCTTCTCAGTGCTGCTTTAAAAATTTCACCCAAAATGCTACTCCTGCAGAGAAAAAGTAAGCAAAAAAGAATTGCATTTAACCTAGACAGCTGAGTCTGAAAATATATCCGTGATTGTGAAAGCGTCATTTAAAACTGACCCCACCTTACTCAAGAGACCTGTACAATATGTGGATTAAGATCAGACGTGCTTACTTCTGTGGCACTAGCGAGTTCTTATTTTCCATTGCCTCATGATAGACTGTGCTGTGCCAGCGCAGCAAATAATAATCAGAAATAAGCTCACAAAAAGCTCATATTTTAATTTTTTCATTACTAGGGATCACACAGAAGGCAGAAAGGAGCAGACTTCTGAAGATACGAGGGGGAAAAAGCATTGCAGGGATAAAATAAATAGCAATTAACTTAAAAAAAAATTGAGCTCCCTTGATCAGGAGTCACTAAAAGAAAGTAACAGAAAACTGTGGTACCAGGTCTCAAGCTCATGCACGAAGAGAAAGAGCTATTCTGCTGGTTGTGTCTTGCAGGTCGAACGTGTGGGTGCCCTGAACAAAGAGGGAATACTGAAAGGGTCCGGTGATGTCTCTGAGCAGAAAGAAGTGTAATTAGGGGCAGAGACAGAAACGTCCCACAGGGAACAAACTTAGAAAAAGCAAATTTCAGGACTGAGCACCAACAGGAAATTGATGTTTATAGTATTTCAGCCTTCTATAAAGGAAATATTGTGGCGGTGTGTTGCGTAAAGATCAGAGTCAGGCCAATGCTTGCTTGTGTGTGTTTTAAGTAATAGGATATGACAGACTGCATCAGATCAATGGTGCTGATTAATGAACGGCTCCGGAAAGGTGGCAAACGAGATGAAAGGGTCAAGACACAAATTTCAGGAGGGAGGAGGAGGAGGGCCAGTACATCAGAATATGGAGTTATGGTTTGGGAGCCCATTAATCATCAGCATTATTATGTAAAGTACCACATTTTCTGCTGACTTTATGCCCACTGTGTCTCCACTGAAGCCACTATAGAAATTGACCTGAAGTGTACATCCTAAATCAAAATCTGTAGTACATCACTGCTATCATAAAACGGACCTTCCTTAATAAAAGCAGTAATACAATTAATGTTTCTTACACCCTCTAAATTACCAGATAAAGCTTGAGAAGAGCAAGGTGGAATAAATGTGAGGTTATATAAAATGCCCGAGTTAGTATTGTTAGTGGGAATATTTAAGTAATAGCAGTCTGCATTTCTGGAATGCATTCATCCAGAAAGCTTATCCTCCAAGATCTTAATTAAGAACACAGTACCTCGTGGAGCAGGGATGTTAATGTTTTCCTTTTCTCAATAGAGGAGCCCAGGTAGATAGGGGAAAAGTGACTAAACCCAGTGCCACACATCAAATTTGCCTGCTGTCCTGCATGTCTCTCTTTTTGCCCAATCTTCTCGTGGTCAAAAAAATCATTTTCCTCTATTTTTTTGTCTAGCTAGATAAAAACTTTCAGGAATTTTTGGGGTGTTTCCCTCTCTGTGGTGCTCTGCATGTCTTCTGAAGCACCACCAGCTTTGTTGATGTTTTGTACTTAAAACGTACCTGCCAACCATTGATGATCTCAGTGCTTTACGTGCATCACGCTGGAGGAAAAGAGATGTATCTTCCAAAGCCCTAGCAAAAAAGATGAAGAAAAATGGAAATATTCTAAGCGCAGATTTCCACGGGGGTTTTAGTGCACAGATTTTGTAGAAGACTTTGAACAGCCCATCTCTAACAACTTGTTTCCCTGACCTTTGATGTGAAGCCAGATTGAGTGCTAGGCAGCGCTATGACAGAGAGCCACTTGGATTGGAATCCCAGAGATTGGAAGAGCAATAAATGACACACACAAAGAGAGAGGTGACAAAATATGCAGGATTAGTACATTCAGTTCTTAGACTTCTCTTGTGTGAAATTAGGAGTGAAGTGAGCAGGAGTTTTGCCGAAGTAAAGACTAAAGACCCGATCCTGTGATTTTCTGCTTCTGGTACAAGTTAAAAATGCATGGCGACTGAAGTACTGGGCACTCTTCAAGGCATGCAGGATGTATGCCTGAAAAAGACGAGGAGCAGCCAGACAAAAGACAGATGTGTTCAAAGTGGATAAAAGAAGGGAGGTCAGCATTAACAGAATAGGTGGGGCGCGCACAGAAGGGGAAAGGAGAGTTTGAAAGTAAGCCACACTGCGTGTTAGCAAGGACTTCAATCTGCAGAATCGCTGGGCATTATTGCACTTCTGAAATTCAACCCTTCGCGCTGGTCAAAGGTGTCACTGTTCTGTGCAGTTCTTTTGAGCTAACCTGATGCTGGCATATGGTTCCACTCCAAACTCCGGTGAAAGTCAGAGGTTCAGGCTGAGTTGAGGATTTTTTTTTTCTGTTTAAATTTTCACAATCTGCAATTCAAAGCAGGCCTCAAGAAGGGAGAGCCCACAAAAACTGGAATCAAAGATGGTTTTTGAGCCCCTGTGAAGTGCAGTTGATGGATTTTGTGTAGCCTGTTGAAATGAGTATGTAGCATATATCCCAGTCTCCAGTAAGCGTCATCATTACAAAATGTGTAAATTGAACATAAAACTGAATGTATATTTTGTGAAGCACATTATTCCAATGTCATCTAAAATCCTTCATTGTGTCTGCTGGCACTCATTCCAGTGTTCCTGCTGCACTAACAGTGGGGTTTTCTTTATTGTGTTGCATTTACAGACATAAATTCCAACTTGCACAGTGACATTAACTACCTGTGAAATAACAATTACATCTCTTATCATTTTTTGTTCACCTCCTTGATTTCTTTGATAAAGCAAATATTTGCTTTTCTTGTCGGATCAGAGCAGGCAAAATTATTTATTCATGGAAACAGCACCATTGGCTTCACTGTGGGTAGGACTGAATATGCTGATGTCCCAGGAGTTCTTTGCATAAGTGAAGTAAGCAGGATTTAATTCTGTCTCTGGATGTTAACTTCAGACACATTTCCAACATCCACAACGAGCCACCCAAAGATCATACGAAGTTAGCAAAGGAGGAGCTCTGTTAGTCTAGCGAAGGATTCAAGTCCCCCAAAAATGTAAATACTCCCAAAAACTTAGGTCTGGGTGGTGAAATCACCCTCTAATAAATACTGGAGCTGAGGTTTCTCTTTGGATCCACTTCTGTGTTAGTCCATTGAGCCCAACTCCCTCTTGAGCTCGGGACGTTTCAGACTTAAAGCTGCTGCTGAGTTGCCTCTTTCCCGAAGGGCTGACAATAAGCTGTTTCACTGGCCTCACTGCAGTCGACCTGGTGGCCGATGGGAGATAAGTGGGGTTTCTGCTTTGATGTGAGCCGTCATTTTTGTGATGCAAAGACAGCAAAAGAGGCGAAGGAGGTTGTTGTTTTTTTTTTTTTCCTTCCTTTTCCTGCCTTTTAGTTCTAAGGAAGTGTTTGTTGCTGCTCTGAACAGGACTAGCCTTGTTGTTCTGATGAGATGCATTTTGGTGCCAAGTTTGTGCTAGCTCTCCATCACTTCTCCGTGCTCATGCCGTCAGAGTGAGCAACTTCTCAGAATGAATCCTACTGATAGCCTTTTGCTGGCTCGTCCTCTCTGTCCCAACTTCACCAGAATAGGTTGCATGGGTAGCCTGTGGTAGCCGGGGACCAATTCTGTTGTCATTTACAGATGGGGCTGGGGAGATTGAACCAGGCTCCAGCCAGCTGTACTGACAGTGGAGAATGCCAGTTAGCATTGCAGCAAGTTTTCTTGCTCTTGGTAAATAATTATTATTTCCCCCCTGACCTTTCCTTTTGGTTCTTTCTGGTACAGACACAGCCTCTCTCTGTTCCCTGCCCCAATGAACGTCTGCACTAGGTCCAAGGCTTGGAGTAATTTACCTGAAGAGTGATACCATTTGGAAACCACTGTAAGTATATTTTATCTCTTATAAAAGACTGCTTGTTTCAGCAAAAAAAAAAAAAAAAAAAAAAAAAAAAGACATATTTAAAAAACAAAAACAAACTGCAGCACCTGTGAGCATTACTGATGAGTGTAAGCTAAGTTTTGCTTTTGAAACTTACAAGGAAATATGTGGGCAAAAAAATATGTCAATAAAAAGCTGTTAAATATTTAAGTCGTAGCCTCACAGCGTAGTTCAGCCATGGCTGGTTTGATGTGCTTGTGTCTTTTCGTTTGGCAGGTTCTCCCTGCTCCCTGCTCTAGTTCGTGCTGTTGTAGTCGATTCATCCATGTTTGTCTTCAGAGTGTTTATCTTCTTTTTTATTCTTATTACTTTTTAATGAGACACCTTTCCTCTCACTGGTGTTTCATGCAATGCAGATTGAATTTACTGCAAGTCCTTAAAGGTTTAATCTGTTCTTTCCAGGCTTTGAGTCATCTCTAATTTGGACAGAAGTTACTTTAGGCCATTACAATTTGGTAAATTTTGGCTGGATTACATAGGTAAAGTTGCCTGAGATTCTAAGACAATTTTGACTTTGCATTGTGGTTCTATTATGCTCTGAAACGATCAATTGTGTGTTATTTGCACCGCTTTTTTTTTCCCCGTAGATCTCATAGTTTTGATTTATGATCAATTCTCAGCGCTTGCCAGTATTGTGGCAGTGTTGCTGTAGCCAAGATGCTCTGAGGTTGTAAGTGAGGCAGGTTTCATGGGCAGGGAGTAACTTTTATGAGGTTTGTGGTTTAGATGGAAAAAATGGACAAATTTGGGGGCATATCAGCCCCATTTCAGGTCTGAAACAGACCCAGCAAATTTCAATCTAAGTTGAACTTAATCTCTGAGTTTAACTTGATTATGTTAATCAGTCTCCTGTAAGGGATTTTGGAGTTTATTTTACTTTTCTGCGTTGATTAAATTTTCCAAGCTTTTATTGCACAAGAACATTGGGCCTCTCTTGTCAGCTCTCCATGCCTCCCATTCTTGTTCTGCAGTATTCTGCTGGGATTTCTCTTTCATATTACATTTTATGGCGATGTTTTCAGGAGTTTGTGTTTTCTATTGTATGATACAAACTTGCAATCAGAGATTTTAAACAAACTGCCACTCATGTAGCTGTAACAGCATGAAGATCAATGTGGCTGCAAAATCATCAGAGAAGCTGTGTGAATATTCAGGCAGTCAGCCTGTGCAGGACTTCTTACTACTGAAGCAACACTTCTGGCAGGAAAACTGGAATGGCTTAGGGTTTTTTTTAAAGCGAGCTTGTCTCAGGAAGCTCCACCTGTGGCTCCAAAATTCAGTGTGCCCTGAATTTTGAGGTGAGGGCTTTGAGCAGATTTAAGTGCTTTTTGCTCTTGTGTTTTGTTTGGTTTTGTTTGTTGTCGTGGTGTGTTTTGTGGGTTTTTTGTTTTGTTTTGTTTTTTATTCAGTGATTATACTCATCTCTCTCTTTCACTTTGTCAGTTTCTAAATATGTATTGTCAATGTCACGTCTGGAAGAGACACAACACTGGCAGTGATAAGCTCTGCTATCAGGAGCTGTGTTAGTCGCATACAGGCAGAGGAAGAATGTGCAGCACAGCACTGGGAAAAAATACTGCTTAAAACCAGACATGAATTGTTTTCACACCCTGGTATTTTTAGGGTCCAAGAAGCCATTTTTTTTAATTATATACAGTCTGTGTGGGTTACTAAGGTTACAGACAAACTGTTCACTAGTGAGTTAAGTACAGTGCTTGGGCAGTACAGGCAACCAGAGGGCAATTACTAGAAGGTGATGCAGTATCAGCTAGGAAGAGAAATAACACCTGGAACATGGATGGGCAAACTCAACCAGCAGCAGCACTCCTAACATCAGCAACCCTGTGGCATGTTCCCTCCATGCTGCTTAGTATGCGACGAACAAAGGTCTGGTTGGTGACCCAGCCCTCCCTGTATTCAGAGGCTGAAAACTGCCTCATTATTGTTCATTATGTAGTATTATTCTTGTACAGTCACAGTATCATAGCTTCCCCTGAGAGCCAGGATACTGCTGTGGGTTCTGTGCAGCGACACAGGATCCAAGACCTGAGCTGGTTTGTTCATTGCTAACCTGCTCTCTCCGCAGGACAAAGAGCTGCTCCTTCCCTAAAGGTGTGTTCAAGCATTTGTGGTAGCTGCCCTGTGAAAAGTAGTTGAAGCTCAACAACATACATCACCTGTTTTTGACAGAGACCTGATTTGGGGGGGTTCAGCTGTAAGAACTTGCTAACCCCTCAAGGGGAAATTCATTCCAAACTCAAGCATTGGCTGCAGGGGAGATGTATGCAAAGAAATCATGTGTGGAGAGCAAGTGGAGGACTGGGGGCAGGAAGGCCGAATGCATTAGTGGCAGCAAGAAGGGATAAAGGTAGCAGGAGTTTGAAAGGCACAGTGGTAGGAATTAGTTTCTAGATAGCTCTCAACATTAGGACATCCAAAATATTACCTGTTCTGCCTTCCAGTTAAATAGAAAGGGGACTATCCTACTTTGTGTCCAGTGCAATCACTGCAGTAGCTGCAATATTGTGAATTGTCCACGTCTTAGTGTGTTAGACACGAGACCTTAGCGTGTGATACCGTAGGGTTGAGGTAGATGGGAAGGAGGGAATGCCTCACTGCAATGAAGATAGTGACAGAGGAGTTTGAGGAAACAGAAAGAAAAAGCTGGTAGGGATTGTAGGTCCTGTTTTACACAAGAGCAGGACCTACAAGATTGTAGGTCCTGTTTTACACTAATACACCCAGTTCTGTTCAGGGATGACAATGGTGTAGTTAGGTTGATATTAGGTATTGGAGAGTGTGCAGTCAAGAAAGAGAACATATTTTAAGTGGTGTAAATGAACATAACGAGAAGTAACACAACACACAAAGGAACGCTGAAAATGAATACCAACAAATAAACATGTCTGCACATAGGACACATCATTTAAAAAGATGAGTAAGTAGGATGGTTAGAACTCAACTGGATAAATTTCTTTTAAGTCTGTAGTAAGTATGAATTCTGTAGTGACCCTCAAGACTCAGATTAGTTTGGAAAAGCCAGTGTCTCTTCTGTCCCCAACTTCTGTGAGTCTGTCCATCAGGTTCATACAAAGTACCTTCTCTTTGCTATATTGGCCTTCTGCTGACCTTTACAAGAAGCAAAGATGATGAGGATAGCCCTCTGATAGTTTCAAGAGTGCATGCACTATTTGGAAGGGCTTGTAATGCAGTGCAGGTGAGTGTGGAGAAGGAGCTCAGAGAGATAACTGGGGATCAGACTGGACCCACATGCTCCAAGGGCAAATTCCCAAGTCTTCTACAAATATCTTGCAACTTTCATTGACTGTAGCAATAATAGCAAACTTCTTCTTTCCAGGATTAGTCTGTAGAGGAAAACTTACTCACATGAACTACAGTAACAAGGTAGACTGACCTCCACAATTGAAATAATCAGTCCAGGTTTGTAATCAATGAAGTCCAGGCATAGTACATAAGTAGCTATACTTTGGGAAGGTTCCACAATCAATATTTATTACTTGCTTCATTTTCACTCTCACCCCTGTGCCTTTTCTTTTCTTTTCTTTTCTTTTCTTTTCTTTTCTTTTCTTTTCTTTTCTTTTCTTTTCTTTTCTTTTCTTTTCTTTTCTTTTCTTTTCTTTTCTTTTCTTTTCTTTCTTCTCTTTTCTTCTCTTTTCTTTTCCTTTTCTTTTCCTTTCCTTTCCTTTCCTTTCCTTTCCTTTTCTTTTCTTTTCTTTTCTTTTCTTTTCTTTTCTTTTCTTTTCTTTTCTTTTCTTTTCTTTTCTTTTCTTTTCTTTTCTTTTCTCTTTTCTTTTCTCTTCTCTTCTCTTCTCTTCTCTTCTCTTCTCTTCTCTTCTCTTCTCTTCTCTTCTCTTCTCTTCTCTTCTTTTTTCTTTTCTTTTCTTTTCTTTTCTTTTCTTTTCTTTTCTTTTCTTTTCTTTTCTTTTCTTTTCTTTTCTTTTCTTTTCTTTCTTCTCTTTTCTTCTCTTTTCTTTTCCTTTTCTTTTCCTTTCCTTTCCTTTCCTTTCCTTTTCTTTCCTTTTCTTTTCTTTTCTTTTCTTTTCTTTTCTTTTCTTTTCTTTTCTTTTCTTTTCTTTTCTCTTTTCTTTTCTCTTCTCTTCTCTTCTCTTCTCTTCTCTTCTCTTCTCTTCTCTTCTCTTCTCTTCTCTTCTTTTTTCTTTTCTTTTCTTTTCTTTTCTTTTCTTTTCTTTTCTTTTCTTTTCTTTTCTTTTCTTTTCTCTTTTCTTTTCTTTTCTTTTCTTTTCTTTTCTTTTCTTTTCTTTTCTTTTCTTTTCTTTTCTTTTCTTTTCTTTTCTTTTCTTTTCTTTTCTTTTTTCTCTCCTCTCCTCTCCTCTCCTCTCCTCTCCTCTCCTCTCCTCTCCTCTCCTCTCCTCTTTCTTTTCTTTGACATAGCTAAGACCATTCATACTCTTCCACGGTTAGTGTCCCATTTTACCTTCTGGAACATAGAGATTTATTAGAGAGCTCACTGATGGAACTGTTCATAGAAGAACTATGCAATCAGAGAAGAAATTAGGTTGGAAGGGTCCTCTGGAGGTCTCTAGTCCAATTCCCCACTCAGGTCAGGGCTGACTTCCAAGCTGGATCAGGTTACTCAGGGCCTTGTTCAATTAAGTTTTGAAAATCTCCAAGGATGGAGGTGCCACAACCTGTCTTGTCAGTCTGATCCAGTGCTTAACAACTCTCCTTGTGAAGAATATAGCAATAAGATAGCAATATACATAGACTGTGTACGTGAATGTATGAATATTTAAGTAGAATATGTAGGTGGAGGTCATAGCAATAGGAGGTTTTTATATGGGAGATAGAGCAGAACAAAAGATAGCAATATACTTAGAGCAATAGGAGCATGTTTCTGGTTTGGCCCATTGTCCGTAACTGACAACAGCGGTCTGATGTTGTAGACCGGAGAAGAACCTCGTTTGAGTTTCTTTATAGGCTGTTTCCCAGACTGTAAAGTCTGTTTCTCAGACTTCTTTACGTGGAAGTTTGTGTTCATTTCAGGTAGTACTGAGGTACAGGGCACGTACAAACAGCATAAGAGAAATGGAGAACTGCTGTGGAAAAGTATTGCCTTTAGTGCTAGTCAGTACCATTGCTTCTCTTCCCATCCAGGCGAGGACAAGTCTCCACACTGCAGGATGCTGATGTGGAAAAGTGACAATGCAAGAGCATCTCAATAATATAGCATCAGCCTGAAGAGCGAGGTAGAAAATACACAGGTTTGGAAAGGAAGAGTCAGGGGATGATGTGCAGAGCCTCATTGGTGTCACTACCTGTAGTTCAAGTATTTCTAACCTATTCCTCTGATGAGTTTTGGGAGGTAGACACAGGATCAGCCTGATCATGATGAAGTAAAGCTCAGCTTTGGTCCATGCTTGGTCTAACAAAACACTCTGGATGTGCTAGCAACCAACAGGCAGTGCTTGCTCAAACTGAGCCCCTACCCTGCAAATAACAGTACTGTCCAGCCCAAGGAAAACAGCTTTGTGTGTGGACAGAGCTGGAGTCAGAGGCCATACTCTGAGTGTTCAACTTCAACTTCTGGGCTGAAATATGGGAGCTCAGCTTCCAGACACAACCAGAGTCTAACTGACTATGTATATCGTTTGCTGCCTGGACAAAAGCCATTCTATTTGAAAGCTTCTTGGGTAGCAATGCTGTAAAAAAAAGCACTGATTTATACACACTGCAGTATCCAGCACGTGCTGGGTGCACATGGAAAAGTCATGGGGTCAGGACATGCGACGTGTGAGGGCGTACAATGGGAGTTACCAGAGTTAGTATGCCAAGGAGCTACACAGACTGCTATGAACAAAACATATGCAGTCTGTGCACTTTAAATTATACATGCTCACGTGCAAGCTATACATCTCATGTATCCTCATCTATGCAGCAAGACGTGGATCGTGGTGACAGGATGGGGAACAGACTGAGGGATGCCAGAGCTTGTGGTGATGAGATGCTCTGTTTACTCTTCAGGAAAAATATGTTTTAAAATACTTTGATTTTTCCTTCTGTTTAATATAGAGTTCATTGGTTCAGCCCTTACCTATACCTTTAAAACTTTAAGTAAGGTCCATTTTGTCATCTCCTATTTGTTTTAATTTAGATCTGATTAGACTTTGGCCTGGCTTATTTTGAGCATATTGATTATATATGTGGATAAAGCAGCCGGCTGTGCCCTCAGTCCATGCCTCAGTGTGTCCGCTGTGGGGATTTTTAACCCCAGTAACTCAAAAGAAACACATCTGGGCTACCAGCACTCTCAGGCAGAGCAGTGTTGCCCACGATCACCTTTGGTTCCCCTGAAAACCACCCCTGCAACACCCGAAAGCACTCCTTCTGGACAAGAGGGAGGATTTGGGGGAATTTTGGCCTCTGCAGGGGGTGTTGTGCATCACTTTTTTTCTTTATTTTTTTAGGAAACTAAAAACTCCCCGCTTTTTCTTCACCTTGTGGGTTGTTAGTGAAAAGAGGGGAGCAGGGGGAGGAAAGGGGCAGGAGGGGGAAGGTCGTCGTGATTTGTTTTATTTCTTTTTGGCCCGTTTAACTTGTGTTTTCTTCTTCTCCCTCCCGCACCCGCCGAAGCTTTCAGTCGCGGCCGAGGTGACACCTCCGAGGCCACGGCAGCCGGGCCGGGCCTGGGCGCCTGCTGCCCCCCGACGGCGACCGCCAGGAAATGGCGGCGGGCCCGGGCCCTGCCCCCGGCCGGGCGTGCCGCCCTTATATAACGCCTTTATGTAAGCGGCCCGGGCCTTTGCTCGGCCCGGCGGGCGTCCCGCTGCCCCACGTTGTCCCTGTAAGGCAGGGTTGTCTCAAAATTGAGCCAGAAGCCCTGCCAGGTCTCAAAAATCACGTTTTTCAGTGTGTCGCCTGCAAGCTGTCCCAGGTGGATGCACATGCAGTGGGGAGCCCTTCCCATGCTGGCAATGGCTGCTGGCTTGTCCCTTCACACATAGGACCTGTCTCCATCTCCATCGAGAGGAGCTCTGTCACCATCATGGACCCAGACAAAAAGTGGTGGATGCCAGGCTGTGCTACCATGGCTCCAGCAGCACCCTGTGCCAAATGTTTATCTGGGTGCTGTTGGCCACATCGTAGGCTATGGCAGCGGTGTCCCCTGCTAGAGGCTGTGGCCCAAGGTCCCCCTGGCAGCTGCCTGCCTCGAGGGAGCATCAGAAATGTGGCTCTCAAGTCTAAAATAGAAAAGAAGCAAAGAGGAGATCCAGGTTCTTGCCTGCCTGTACAGAGGACTTGCTGTATGAGCCAAAGTCCATCAAGTCTCTTCTCTGTGCCTCGGTTTCCCCATTTGTGTAATGAGTAATCACTGCTTGCTTTAATCCCTTGTGTATACAAAATGCCACGAGGTTCTGGGTAGGCAGAGGCTTTGGGATTCGCATGCATCGTGCATGTTCTCTGTTGTTTCAGGCTCCAAATCCTAATGCTTTACTTAGATGACCTCTGCATATCAAGATTACTTCACTGCTTTTCTCTATGAGTCTTTGCCCTGATTTGTGTTGAACTGGAAACTTGCATATTTTTTGCTTTTCAGACAAGTCTATTGCATTCCTGTATAACTTTCTGTTCAAAATGCTGCAGCCTTAGTTAGTATTTGTCAAATGGAGCTTCAACTGTCTAAACCACTGGGACTAGTTTCATTTTATATGTCATCAGTAGGGGCAGAATGAGGAGCTTCGTTCTTGGCCTGTTTGCTGTAATACAGTCTCAGGGCCATTGCATCAGAGTCAAAACAAGGAGCAGCTTGTTTCCAAACAAGAAGCATGGAGGAGAGTCTTCTCTGCCTCCCTCCCCTGTAAGGGAAAAGAGAGGAGAGAGGGAGGGTGAGGGGGGGGGGAAAGAAAGTTATCTTTAACAGATTCTAAAAATGCCTTTTCCCAAATATGCAGTCAGTCCCTTCAAAGGTCTCTTTGTTTATTTTCAGGAAGAAACCCAAGACAGCTGAAAACCAGAAGGCGTCTGAGGAGAATGAGATTACTCAGACGGGTGCATGCAGCGCCAAGCCGGGCCTTCCCTGCCTGAACCTTGAAGCTGTTCCGTCTCTGAACCCGGCCCTCATCCACTCACCACATTCACCAACAAACCTGCACGCACACACAGGGTCATCTGATTGTGAGTACACCAACGCACTGCTGGGTTGCACCAGGGTTCTTGAAAAGATGTTCCTTACTGCAGAATAGGCTTTCCAGCCAGTTGGATGATCTTTCCATAATGGCACAAGCATGACTTCCTCAGGGTTTACCTTTTCCCTTTTTTGGAAATTATCCCTAAAACAGTGTTTTGCGGTAGGGTCACAATAATGCAGCCAGCCGGGGGAAGATGAGAGCATGTTGGCTGCTCCTACTTCTTATGAAGTAAAAAGGGAAAACCCTCTGAGCGTGTCTGCTTCAAACTAAAACTGTAGTTACTCCTCTTCAGGTAGTCATATGCTTCTCATTACCCAAGCATATCTACTGGCAGGGAGTTTCAGCCTGTACTGTTTTCCAGTGGGAGAAAACAAGTGTCTGGCTCTAACATTCTGGCTTGTAAAGGATTTCCACCAAGACAGGGAAAAGTGCTTCTGTGGAGGGGTTCATATAAAGCATGTGAGGGCTCTGGAAGATCTTTGTGAACTTGTGTGCTTGTAGCAGCCTAAGACCCTTGTTTTCAGTGCATTCACTTTCAGATTACTCAGCATGGGTTAACTTTTAAAGGACATTAACTTTTAAAGGACATAAGGACATGCAAAATTTTCAACCCCCCCCCCCCAAAAAAAAAAAAAAGAAAAAAAAAAAAAAGGAGAGAGAATGAGAAATGATTAAAACTATGCTTTAAAAAGTCAGCACTTACCCTGTCAAGTCTTCAAAACGACATCATTTCATAGTGGTCCCTGCCTAAAAGTCTCTTGGGCAGGAACACAGAGGGTGATGTCAACCTCATCATTCACTAGTTGTATAAAATATAGCTTACCTCTTTTGTGGTGGTTTTAGGATGTTGTAAACTTACAAAGGGGAAAAAAGGAGGAAGAAAGATGATGATGCCAGGTTTCAAGAGCTCAGAAGCCAACCAGACTTTGCAAAGGCCTATAAAAAAAAATCAGGGCATGACAATAAAAAAAAAATCAGATTAAAAAGTATGTATATTCTTTTCTTTTCTTAATTTAAAAATCCTGCCTCAGGGCCAAACTTGGAAGCAGCTGGGTTATAGGGCTCATCACTATCAAAATCACTTTAGCTGCAATTCATTCCTGCTGGCTTCTGACTGTATTCATTATGAGCTTCTTCTAGAGATCTTGGTTTTAATAGAGCTGATAAAAACATTGGGGAGACTTTCCTAAATCTCACCTGGTGATTTGGGGAGAAGAAAGAGACGTGAAACAATTGAGCAGCAGGCAGCATGCTATTTAGTGTATGTAAGAATTCTCTTCAAATTGGAGATGTCAAACTCTTTGTTAAAACCGGGGTACAGTTTTGTCTTGTAATGTTTTCTGAAAACAAAAAGCTTGTGAAAAGATGCAAAAATGAGCAGAACAACAAGAAAAATATAATCCTTATTTTCAAACAAAGAATCTCTTTATCCCATTCACAAAGATGAAAGAGTTCATTACTAAATGGGATTTGAAACCTCACACTGATGTTTTTTGACAGTACAAATAGAAACTCATGAAAGCAACCTTAGGACAGAGGCCAGCAGGGATTGTAGGGAACTCAGAGAATGACCTCCTGCTTTTGCTTTCTGAGGTGGCCAAGTTCAGGGGTGAGGAAAATTGGCAAAGGGCACCATGGGGAGGTGGAGCCTACAGATCTTCATGCTCTACCTGTTCTGTGGACAAACAGCCTTTTACACCCCAAAGGTTTTAATGTCCCCAAGTCACCTTCACTCCTACTAAATTCACAGTACCAATATGAATGAAAAACTTAAAACCCAGAATAGATGCTCCTTTCACATGGAAGTCGTTTTTTTCAGTAAATAAGTTTAATAATATTTTCAACATTAATACTCTCCTATTTCAGTAGCTGTTGAAATTTAGTTCCCAAAATACAGTTAGAGTCCTGCAAAAATTCAAGAAATGATAAAGCCTCTTGTGGTGTTGATCTCTGTTAGTTGATTCCTTGTGCTTTGAAACCAATGGAAAAACCTCCATTATTTATGCTGGGTTATAACCTTCATCAGGCTGTATTTGTTTGGGGCAGTATGCATATAATTAGTGTTTGGCATGCTCTTGCAAAATAGCAATGCCAGTTTCTCACACGAAGACAAAATAAGGCATGATGAATTTATGTCTGCATATTTGCTACAGCTATCTACCACGTTATGTATTTGTGTTGTTTTTTTTTTTGTGTGTGTTTTGTTTTTTTTTTAATGTTGCCTCAATTCCTTCTGCTGGAACACATTCATTGACCCAAGAGATGAGTATTTGTAGCTCCCAACATTTAAAAATGTGCTTTCCTGTCATTATAAACTCTTTCCTTACCTCTGTCCTCCCCTGCCTTTCCCCTCACACTAGAACCCCTCCCTTTGCCCTTCTCTTCCCCTCCTCTCAGAACTACATGGCCACATCTCTTTTTTGCCCTCAGCTTTTGGACCTGTGATGATATCTTCCTTCTTTGGGCCAGCATCACCTCCTGTCCTTCTCCCTACCTTCTAAACACTACAGGATTGCTTCTTCTCCCTTGCCCAGACCACCATGCAGCCTCTACCCTTGTGACTGGGCAGATTATATTTCATTCTCAAGAGGGCATTTTTCATTCTGGTGGGGTAGGATGATAAATACTCTATTTAGAAACTAGGATTAGGCAGGAAGTTTGAGAGGAATTGTCTCATGCAAAATATTAGAAACACCCTGAAAGAGTTAGCACGGAGGGTATTTCCATTCTTGGAAAAATGTACTGATGTACAGATGGCTCCATAAGCCCTCATTCATGTATCTGGAAAAAAGACTTGGATTTTATGGGCCACCTATTCAAATCACTTTGAAATCTTCACTGACCATTTTGCATGCACAATCACTAGTGCTTGGCAGAAAACACCACCACATATTTATTATGAGAAATATTCATAAGCCAATTTACTTTAAAAAATCAGGGTGCTTTTGGAATGATTCACATCAAAATACTTTTTCCAAGCATAGGAAATAAAAGCTCCATGATAGCCATCTGCTTCTCGCCCGTAAAAGGCAGAGGTGAAGAAAGCCTAAGCAATAGTCTGAATGCCAGTCTTACTGAAATGAGTACCTAGTGGGGGGAAAAAAAATATCTGAGTGAAGTCATATGTGACATACAACTTAATTTAGGGCTTAATGTAGTATATTCTACCTGCTGCTTCTGGTGCTGCTTATTCACGATGAAACTGAATTGCTTCTGATTGTTCCAGGACTTTGGTTTTGAACATTATGATGTATTTCCAGTGCAGGTTTATCTTCGAAGCAAAATCCAGAACTTAGGACACATTGTGTCCAGGTCTCATCTTTTTCAGTCTTGGAAAATGCGAGCTCATGCCATGCAATTGGAGAAAGAGGTTAGAGAAAGAGGTGCTTCCTGAGGTAACTGTTTTCATGTAGGGCTTGGCAAATAGAAAGCACCACTTTGAATTAATTTGGAATTAAATCATAGAGTGAGTTGATAGAGCTCCAAACACCTCTAGCTACTCAGCTGTCACAAACAGATGTAGCTGCTTGCTCAGAAGAAAGGTGTTTGTGCAAAAAACTACAAAGCTGAGTATGGAGGCACAGGTTCTGGAAAGGTTACAGAGAAGCCAAGTAAAGTATATGAGATTGGTGCTGTTTGCAACTTTCCACACACTTTTTTGTTTAGGGACAGAGGACGCGTAAAGTTGGTAGTAGATTCGAAGGCTGAACTCCCTCAGGTAAAGCTTCTAAAGATTTTGCTAGGAGGAAAGGAAGTCATCGGGACTTTGCTCTCTATTTAAACTGATTTGGTCTGTATAGGCCGCTTATTTCAGGAGGCCTTTAGAAAGCATATATCAGTATATATTTTTGCAAGTGCCAAGAGATAAGATAATTTTGGCAGAAACTTCCACAAGTGCTAAGAGATACAATCAGACAAAAACTTCATTCAGGCTCTGACGTATGCATCTTAACAGATGTGTCCAAACTTAAAGGAATCCCATGGGAAAAGTGCAGCTGAATCTCTTTGTCTCTATTGATAGTTAAAAGAGTTATTCTTAGACGTTGGATGGTCCATCTGTGTAGGAATTTGTTCCAGACAAGGGAAAAGTAACATCTTAGCAAAGAGTTTCCATGGGACTGGGAGGCAGGTTGGACAATTATTGGAAACACTGCTGGAGCAAATGTTGTGATTTTTAAAGAACACAGAATTCTTAGACACCTCAGACCGTGATAGGGCATGAAAGTTGCAAAGAACAGTGAGGCATGGATAACTTTTGAAAAATCCATGAAATAATCATTGGCAAGTTGTTGTGATGGGGAGGACTTTAATAAGTAATGTTTTACCAAGGGGCCAGAGAGTTCTTATATATTGAATACAACGCATTTTATAAGCACTTCTGGTAATGAACTAGATCTGAACTATTTGTCCATATGTCCTCAAGTGATGTGGCTGACTTGGTCCAATTCCAGAGTTTTTAACTTTCACAGGATGGGAAATTAGAAATTAGGCTGTTTTCTAAATTCTGCTTTTTGTAGATTGTTAGCCTTCCAGCAAAGTGGGGAAAGGCAGAGAGGGAACCTCAAGAGGTTCCTAAACTCCACGGAGCATTGCGAGTGGGTGTGAAACTCCAGCTTTTAATTTTCTTGCGCAGCTAGAGGGATCGTCCATTTCCTTCTCGTGAATCAACAGGTTTGATTTGCCCATGGCTAATGTAGAGACTAGATGGATCCTAAGGTGGTTTGGCCTCATCTTTATGTTTTAGGTTTCCTGTGTTCCTCTTTGAGGCTCTGTGGCAGGAAGAGAATGGTTATGTGCCCTTACGGTCTTCCCTCTTTGCCTCTGGAAATGTGTGATTATGATTCCCTAAGAACTGCTCTGGAGCTTTGAAACAATTTCTACACTGAGGGGAGAAGGAGGGCCCTGATTCTACCAGTTTCCTTGTTTTCAGTGGCAGGCAGTACATTAATTGTCATTTCATCTGTATTTTTGCTAATCTATGTGTTATCTATGTGTTAGCTAGAGCTGAGTATTTTTAGGTTGTTTTTGGTGACCTAAGAAAGGATGTATGTTTAGATAACCTATTGTAGACAATATAATAATGATGTGAGCCTTTTCTGAAGGAAGCTAAGCTGAAAACAAGGACATCCATAGTTCTCAAATACCGATCTCACAAGAGGTAGCTATATGTTTATCTTGCAGAACATGCAGAATTGTGCTTAGTAAACACTTTGCTTTTCAAGTCATAGGTGTTTTCTGCATCCTGTAGGTTTTTATTTCTGTTTGTAATATTATCAAAGAAGCATCAGGCAGGAATGACTTGTGTTTTCATTGAAGGAGATGTGTTTTGTTTGAATTGTTTGGAGCCAGAAGTAAGTACAAGTAAAGGTATGTAAAACTATAAGCTGAGCTTGCCCTGCCTCTCTTGAAAAAGCTGTCACAATCCACTGAAGAAGTGGTGCTGTATAATGTTGTCCTACTGATAGGAACTGGTCTCTGTATTCCTAATCAGTACACTAAGTGAGTTTTGTCAGGTTGGTCTCTCGGGCTTTTCTTCTCATGAGAAATGACTAATAACATATGGTACTTCAGTTATGAAGTCAGTGAGTATGTTTTCAGAAGCAACCGAGTGACTTTGGAACCTAACTTTTACTGATGCATAAATCACATGTATAAATCACATACAGGCTTTTTAAAATTTGTCTAATTATCTTAAATGCTGATTCTCTTATTTGATGACACTGTAATACTGGCTTGTGGTATTCAGGGCTTTTCTTAGTGGTCACCACTTAGAGAACTATAAGTGATAACATGCATAATTTCAGCTTTGGTTTGAAAACACCATGCAAGCTTCCAGCTTTCATGATTTCAGGGAAGAGCCTTAAGATATGTCCCCAGCATGTCTATTATTTCTAAGTTTCAGGGAAGAGGAAAAGAGGTGTATTACTCTTTAAAATTCCATAGTTTCCATTCTGAAGTTTGTGAGGTGACCAGGTTGATAATACCATGGTATTTCCATTTTTAACTCATGCTGCAGCCACTGAGACATACTGCAACTGTCAAGTAAAACATATGTGGCGTGTTTCTGAGTTTACCTGTTTATGTCTTCAGAGTCTGCCCCCACTGATTTTCATTGCCATTCTTCAAGTTATGAGTCTTCTATAAATCCTTCCTTTATGTATTACATGAGTGTTTCAACTATTTCACTCATGAAAAGAGTGAATAATGAACACTATACAACTCCGAAGTGTTTATCACTGTTTGTTACGACATTTTAATATTCCTTCATTGGGATTTCTGGTAGGTTGGTTGATCTGGATTTTTTTTTCTCTTTGTTTTAGTTTAGTTTTGATGTGTTTGTTTTTTTTCAGTAACAATCTCCAGGACAGTGCTTTCTTCTTCGCCTCCTTGAGGTAGCTTTCCTTCTCCCATCATCCTCCATTCTGAAAATTAAAGGAAAAAAATGCAAATTCCACTGGATAATTTCTGTAACTTCTTGGATTACCTTTATTGCTTTCATAGATCCCTAGACTAGCTAACCTACTGAGTCTGCTTCTTGCCTATTTAATCTATCAGTCCATGTAATCTAATGCTCTTCTTAGGTACCAGTCATTGCCCTGTATGCTTTCTTTGTCTGATACATTTAAAGAATATTTTATTACGATATCAGTCTTCATACTTTTAGCTGTTTTTTTCCTTACATTTCCTCTTCATCCTGCCTAATCTTTGTTTTACATCGAGCATGCAACAGTTTATGCTCTGTTCTATTAGTGTTACTTGGGCATGATTTCTGTGTTTGGAAGGATACATTTTCAGCTTTGCTGAACTCTTATACCTTGTTATTTAACCATTGTAGTGTTTCTCTTCTTCCTTATTTTTGTTGTTGTTGTTGTCCTTAGATATGGATTCTAATAAGGTATTATTAAGGCCACCTCCCTGCTGATCTTATAGATTTTAATTCCTTATCTTTTCCTTTCAGACTCTTTCTGACTAATTTCCTCTTGTTTTGGGGTTTTGTTTTTGTGATTTTTTTTCTGCTAATTCTCCCTCCTGAAGTTGCACATGCCCATACTACCTTTTTATATAATCTGCTCAAAGGGTATGAAGCATAATCATGTTGATCATTTCTATTTCATGTTTTAAGCATGCCTGCAACTGCTCTTGTCTCCTCAGTCCTAAGCCAAATGTACCATTTCCCTGCTATGGTCTACAGAAGGATGCTTTTTGTAGCAGAGTCAAACACAAAAGATGTTCATATGCTTGACAGGTGACTCTTCCTTGAAGAAAGTTAAAACAGCTACATCTATATCTTCTTTTGTCTTGCTGTGTGTTATTAATACCCTGCATACCTCAGTGCTTACATCTCTCTTGGGTGGTTCTTCCAATATTATAAGGAGACACGTTCAATGCTTTGGGAAGCATTGAGTGGTGCATTAATTACCTGGTTTGTTGCAACTATGCAACTCCAAAGTTACAGATGTAAAAATAGACTTGGTCGCCTTCTGTTCCTTTTCATCACTGATCTGTTTAGTGCTGGAGCTTTTTCGTCTCAGCTTACATGGTGAAGTCTTAACATGGTACTGGGAGAGAACCTGAAACATTAAGCAAGATACTGTTTAATAACACCTATTAATGTCTATTAAGTGTACTAGGGGATGTTGGGGAGTGAACTCTTGCTAAATTCCTTCATTTCTATCATGGCATTTGTCTTGGCAGCCTGGTGTACAATGAAACACGACAATGTGGTCTTGCTGGCCTTGTGCGTTTGGGTTCCACAGTACACCAAGTGTGATTGTTTCTAAAGAGAATGCCATTGCACCATCTTTTTATTTATGCCTTCTATGCTTTTTTCATTGTCCATGGAGTCATTTAGAAGGCTAAAATAACATGAGATCTAGATTTACGTCTCCACCACTCAGGAACTGGAATATAAAGAGAATTCAAGATCTCTAGTTAATCTGTCAGCACAAATAGCTCCTAGAGGAATTAGCTGTGCCTATGGAAAGAAAAATAAAAAATAAACAAATCCTAGAACCCCTACTCATCCCAGCTTTGTTGTATTAAACACTGAAAGGATCTCTGCCCGGTTGGGATGCTCAATACATGCTCCGTATCAATCTGTGGCATGTGGTGAAATGCTTCTTCTTGAAAACCCACAAGAGAGAAGTAGTATAAATTAAGAGTAATCTCACAACAGCTATTTTGGAGTTCTTACCAGTGAAAATGTAAGTGTAGCAATATTGTGTATCTATTAAAAATCTTGAAAGGCTCTTTATAACTAGATGATAGGAGTGATAACGTGTAATTTATTGATGTTACACAGATTGAGAAAAAAAACACAAAGTAGCAATTTTTGTGTGAAAAGGGGTATGATAGAGGAAATAAAAACAGAGCAAGGGACTTCTCCCCACAGCTTCATGCCTGTGTGTGCAACCACGTCAACTTTAACAAAAAATACCTTGTGCTTTGATCCTATATAGTGCTTCAAAACAGGGCATAGCCCTCCCTGTATTCAAAAGTAAAACTCCCAGATGTTATCACTCATGTCTTTTGGCTGAGCAAAGGGTAGAATGTGCCTGAAGGCACACCTGTGAAATAACTCTTAAGTACTACAGTAGTATCACCTGTTTGTATCACCTGTATGCATGCATATACATGCAATTCCTGGGCCTTTTCCCTGCAGAGAAAAAAAAAAAAAAAAAGAAAAAAAAAAAAAAAGGAAGCAGCAATGTGCATTTAATGCTACAGATCCATCTCATGATATCAAGTCTTCCATGAATGCTATGATCTTGGTTAGTACTGTCATTTGTTAGTTTAGAGCATTCTGTCCTATGTTTTTCTATCAAAACTAAGCAGGTGGGTTTGGAATATGCATGCTGCCAGGAACTGAAGAGGTCTCAATGAGGACAGAAACTTTTCCTGTGGCCGTCAGCATCATTGATGTGAGCTTATACTGTTTACTGCTGATATTTAAATCTGAATCAGAAGCAGGCCTGAACACTCACCCCCTAAACTCAAAATAAAGGAGCCACAGTCTAGCACAGTATGAGTATCTGCCTCACAGTATTTCTAAGTTGAGATGCTCACCAAACTACCCAGTTGTATTAGTTAACAATTACCCTTTTACTAACAGGTAAAAAAGATAAATGGAAAAAATAATCAAATAAAATCTAGCATTTTCATGTGATAGCTTTCCTCTGGCCAGAACTGAGACACAGCCACTGGAAGAGAGAAAAGAATTCTTTTCCCAGTCCTGTGGACTGGCATTTACAGCTTCTCATCCATTCCTTTTTACTCCCATCAACCACTACTTCTGTGACCAGAACAAAATCTCCTACTTCTAAAGACCTTTCTCTGGAAACACGTAGGGTATAAGCAGTGCTCTTCCACAGACTGCAGCTCTCCCATGAAAGCCAACCATTTCTGACTGCACCCTTTTCCTAACAGACTGCTACAACCACTCCCCTAGAGGATTCTAGCTTGAATAGAAATCTTCTAAACAGGTAATTATCTTAAGAGGTTTTAATCTATATTTTCCTTTTAACCAAAGCCCATAGGCTTTTAGTCTTACTGTATTTAACCACACTCAAACTGATAAGCTTTTTCTCCTTGTCTTTCTGCCTGGGGGAAAACCTAACAATACAGGGCAAATCTGAAGAGTTCATGGAATAGCAATTGTTTCTTTTGGCCGACACATTTTAATGTATTTGCACCTATTATCCCTCTAATTCATTCCTCCTCCACACTCAGCTCCCACCCCCCAATCCCAGCCCTTTCTCCTCCCTGAACAAGATTTCTGAGAGGACATAAATGTATACGATCCAACACAGTGAGATGACCAAAAGGAATCCCTGTTCACTTTTCGTGCAGGTTTGCAATGTGAAATATGCCATTAAGATTTAAACAGAAGCCCTTGAAACAGGTGGAAATCTTCTTAATTAATACAGTAAGCTTTTAATCGGGACCATAAAGTAGCAAAATACATCATCATGGTTACTTCCATTTTTCTAAAAGTTTATTCTTTTTTCCAAGAAGCATCCCCCTAACCTTTGTTTAAATGGAGAGTGTTATCACAGTAACTTCATGGGCATTTTTGGCCCATCTTAACTCTTACCTGGCTGGTAACTCTTTCACTGCAAATCCTCAGCATGCCACATGAGTAACAGTACCTGGCACCATAGAGGAAAACTAGCAATAGATGCACGCACCTAGGTTTTTAAAGAGCCCAGCTGCCTTAAACTTATAGCCAATTAAAACAGTTGGGCCATGCTGGGGCTTGGCATAATCGTGCACGAGCTCTCTGGGAACAAGCGAACACAGTTGAAACAGTTTTCATTTAGAATATTAAAACGTGCCATAACGAGGAAGAGATGAGCACAGCCTGGTTTCTCTTCCTAGGAAATGGTGCCATCATGTGGCCACACGGCCTTCTCTGCTTCCTATTACAAGAGGGCAGTTGCAGTTTTCTCACTTTTGGGTTTCAGTGGAGTTTGGTGATCCCGACTTTTGCTAATGTAAATTGATTACAGCTTGCAGGAGCATAAGAATTATCACCCATGTCATGACCTTGCCATCCTGGTAAAATGCCCTGTAATGATGACAGCTTTGGTGGTTCTTTTGTTAACATAGTGTATGTTGCTTGTCGGTGTTGTAGATACCTACAGATAAAGCAGCCTCCATCCATATAGGCTTGTGTCTGCACTACAGGGATATATTGGCATGGCCGTAACAGTGAAGGGTCTGCAAAAGAAAGTTGAGAGAGGAGCAGAGAATTGAGTAAAACAGAGTGCATGCCAGTATTCACAAGGGAGGTGTGTTGGACTGTACCTCAAATATGTGCCTGAGAATAAAAGTGGCTTTTGAAAGCACTCTTTTCTCTGAAGTATCTCTGGACTTCCCAAAATAGCAAGAATACAAACTAGCAGGAAAAATAAGTAACCTGTCAAAAGATTGAATATTTCTTTAACATAAAAATAGGTGGATGTCCTATAACACTTCTAAGCCCTTGGTCACCAGAATACTATGACTTGAAGCTAGTTTTTACCTGGTGTTTTGCAGTTTTAAGTAGGATGTTCACCACAGACAAGTAGTAAAGAAAACAAAGCACTAGAGTAGTGTGAGAAGAAAGCTTTATTTTGGTAATCCTGGAGGTCTGAAGAACAATTGGTAAAGATTAACGAAGGCTGGCAGTCCTTTGGCAGAAGTAGGTGCGAGATGCTACCCCTCTTTTACATGTGAAGCAAACTGAGGCACAGACATTGCTGCCCTGCAGGTCCTGCAGTAAATGGGATTACTGCTGATGGACTCCTCCTGCAGACTTCCAGGCAAAGCACAGGGAGGTGATTCACTGCCAAGCACGGAGACCGAAATAGAGGCTTTTACACTTAACGTTTGGGATTTACGTCCACTGGGTATAGAAGCAATTTTATGTACTGGACACCTATGGTTTTGTCTCCAGTTTTATGTAAAATAGGTATCTCATCATTAGGTAGGTGCTAAAAAGGGATAGGGCAATTAGCTAAATGAATCGTCCACAGGAAACTTGCTGCACATGGCTTAGTCTGCAGAAAAAGCCTGTCTTCTGAGCAAAGTTTAAAAAAACTCCTTCTTATTAGCCATCTACTCGATATGTTTGCTCCTCAGAGAATAAGGTTGTGCTTGCGTGTGCATGCATTTCTGTCTTTCAAATAAACGTAGTTATTAGACTATGAAATTTAGAGAAGTTTGACAGCTTTCAGAACACAGTGATTTTTTCTTCCATAGAGTATATTACTGACACATTAATAGATGTTGTGCTGGTAAAAATACAGTACTTCCTGTTAAATGTAGACTGCTACATATTTTGATTCTAACAACAATCTGGTAGGGTTAGGGCAATTCGTGTAGTGTCATCTGGTGTTTGTTTTGGATAGATATTATAGAAGGAGATACTGATTTTCAAGATGTTCAAGCAGATGATTGGGTGAAAATTCCAGCAAACCTTTAAAGCAACAGAAAGCAGGGGCTGCTCCTGGTCAGATCTCCTGCTGAGGATACAAATGTTCTTCCTGTGTTCCTGAAACTCTGCACAAGCTTTTCCCCTGAAGGTCCCTTTTCAGAATGAGGCCAAATATTCAGGAGAATCAGTCTGAAAAGGATTGGCTACATCGGCCCCTCTGGCATCATTGAAATACATATACTAAGAAGTCAGCCACTGCCATTTTTTTCAGGATTTGAAATTCAAGCCACTTCCTTAAGTGGAAAAAGTGTTCTTCCAATAAATTTGGTCCCAAAGAGTTGGAACCTGATGCAGGACTAATTTTGTCTATGGAAACACTAGATACATATTTTTACTCTATTAATGTCGTTTTATTTTAGGGTAACTAATTTGAGAAGAACAGAACATAAAAACTTCATCACTAGGGATAAATCAGGTCATTGGAACCGAAGAAAGCACCCATGGTTATGATTGCTAAGGCTGGGACGCTGATACATGGAAATGAGAAAACTTCCTATGGAAATTGTGGGTTTTTCATATGTTGTGATGGACAGGCTGTATTTCCCCTGAACTGGCATGTTTATGCAGGAGTTGAGATTTCTTCATCCTAAATCAAGGATTCTTCAGAGACATGCCTTCCTTAAGGAAAATCTGTAGCGTTTAATTTTGATAACAGAACTTTATTTGCTTGGTTTTATTTATTCTTTAAGGTATTTAAAGTGTATGTATATGAGATGTCTCAGGCAACTGTTCATTCACATCACTCAGCTAAAGTATTCTACCTACTTTAGTACTTTATCTACTGCATTTTAAAAGAAAGAAGAACAAGCTAGATAGAATATGAAAGAAGATAAGAATGAGAAGAGAACATACATGTAAGTCCAGTGAGTGTGATTGAGAGAACTGAGTTTGGATTTTCTAGAAAAAACAGGCTTAAAAAAGAAACGTGAGGCACCTTCCAGTATGTAAGAGACTACTGTGAAAAGGGAAATAGTCAATAGTTCTCTGTGTCTGCTGGAGGAAAGGATGATTAATTGGTTTCAAAGTTGAATACTATGAAAACTTTCTCGCTTTAAAGATAGTATGCAGTCTGTCGGGGGAGAGAGTGGAAATCCCCCACATCGGTGGTTTTTGCAAACATTAGGTGAGTTGCTGAAGAAGTAGTGTAAGTAAATTGTTTCCACCACAAGGAAGAGGAATAGACTAGATGACTGTGTGAAGAACTTAGTGCATCCTTTTGATTCAACTAGGAGGCTGTAATCCTCCAACATTTGATTTGGAGACCAAGGATTAGAGGAAGGAGTAGATGATGATGCTGTCTCCAGCAGCAGGTTACTTCAGTTTGTGGTGCTTCCAGAAGCTAATGACTGAATTACAGATGCACATATTCTATAGGAGATACAATGCCTCCAGCTTTTCTTCTGTCTCCCAGACTGTGTATTCTCAATGCAAGGCCTGAGAAGCTCGTCAGGAACGAGACAAAGTAAGCAGCAATTTCAAAATAGTTGTAGTTCTTCTCACTGATACTTAGACAAGATTCGTTGCCTAACAATTTTCTGAATGGTTTTAAAGAAAAAATGAGTCCAAAACTCAATCTATATATGTTTCTACAACCCCACCAACTCTTTCATTTGGTGGGCAACTATTCATTTTACCCTCTAAGGATGAAAGTAAGACAGAGCCTTTGGGATTCACTCTGCTATTTATTCCTGTGAAAGACTACGCAGTAACAAGAGCCTGGATTCCAGCGTCAGAGTTAGTTTGCTTCAGGTAAAGGCCATGCACTGAGCTACTGCTGAGTTACAATAGCTTTGGTGGTTTCCTCATCACTGTTTCTAGAAATGGTCATTCATTACTGTGCAATGAGCTTTGCGATACTGTGATTTTAAAGGACACTAGAGAAAATCAAATTCTGTGATATCGTTCGGTTATGAGCTTTAAAGCAGCAAGCGTTGGCTTTGCAGAAAGGGACATCTAGTGGCTGTACAAAAAAAAAAAAATCCCTTATTAAATACATTTTAAAATGTACAACATAGTCATTTGTGTATTACCTGCAGTATTCCATACATCTTTGTAGCTCTGCTACACCATGTGTTCGCTGGGATCATTCTCTCTGTTTCTGGCAAACAAACAAAAAAAATCACTTTTATGAGCCATACCTTTCTAGCTTTATGTAGGTCTATGTGCTGTAGCTTTGGCGAATAGAAATCTGCCTTCAGGCAGTCCTTGATATATCTCAGGGGTGCACTTCCACGTTTTCTATAGCATCTTCCAGCATTCCACTGCCTGCTGTTTCCTTCTGCCATTGCCTTCCCCTTTGGTACTGTACTTGGAGAGGTTGTCACTGTTATTCTCATGGTAAAATCTGCCTTCCTTTGAATACCCTTAGTATAAAAGTCAGCAGGAGGGGTGGATGAGATTCAGGGAAACACTAATCTAAGCACTCAGTCATGTATTACACAACAAAAGTTTTTCCCTTTCCCATCCATGTTGTGCTCCTTCTTACTAGTTGAGGATGAATTCCATGCATGTTTCTGTGAATAGCCTGACAGTTTAATCGCTGCATTTGCATATGGGGAAACGGAGCTTTTTTCAAAGTTGCACAGTAAAATGTTTCACCTTTATGCCGTGCCAGCTTCAAATTGCGTCCCAGGAGAATTGCAAATGTGCAGTTTTTTCTTTTCTTTTTTTTTTTTTTTATTCTTACTTTTTTTTTTTTTTTTTTTTTTTTTTTTATACTGGCCAAATGCCTATTCATTGCCCATCTGGGTAAGAATGGCCTTTGCATTTTCAAACCCATTCTTTCCTATATGGTTTGTGAATGTCCCACCAATCAGAACTTGCTTCACAGAAAGGGGACAAAACCATTTTACAGGAGTTTCTCAGAATGAGTCCATTGGGTTCTCTACGTCGTGTTTACTGGACAAAAAAAAAGGGAAGGGGGGTAGGAGGACACTTAACAAAGACCCCTGGAATTTCACAGAAAATCTCCCACTGTCTCAAGTTTAAAAGAGTGGCAGGTCTGAGACGAGCCTGAGACAGCAATCTTTTTCCTGAGCCAGGCATTCAGTGCGGCGAGTAGGTGAGTGTGTGCATGTGTGTGTGTGCAACTTGTGCAGAACTGACAGCCACTGGGGCTTGTCCAAGGCTCTCGTATTCTCTGTCAGAATGCCACATTTACTTTAGAGTTAAGCCTGCGTTGGTAAGTCCACCCCTTTATGGGTCCCCCTTTATGGGACTATTTGCTTACAGCAGTGTACAGTAAGGAGCAAGAGCAAAACTTGGATCTGGACACAGTTCCCTACAGAGAGGAAGAATTCATGGGACAGTGAATTTTGCTACAGACCAATCTCTAGAATTTGTTATACTGAATTACTGCTTTTTTATGCTGCTGTGGTTTGTAGCATCCCTGACACTACTGCAAGTGATTTGCTTGCCTGTACTTTGAATAGGTTTGGTTTTCAGTGTTAAGAGTCAAGGGAGGTGGCCTGGAAAAAACATCCTCAAAATCTGCATTAGTTGTTTTACCATTTCTTATGTGTCTCTTCCACCTACTGCTCGTGTTTTGTTCTTAAGGACTGAATCTCAGTTGCTAATCAGTTGAAGAGGTGATTGATGTTCCAATTTCACTTGAAGCAGTAAAAAAATAAGAAGAGGATCTTTAAGGGAAAGCACTGTTATACTAGGAGCAACCTAAAGGTGCTCCTTGCCTTACATGAAGTGACTCAAGTGACTTTTATTTTAGTCCCTACACCTCAAGGAATTTAGCATCCTAGATCAGTTCCTATAGGAGAGCTGTTCACACCAGTCTCTCATGAACATGCACAGACCTCTTCACCTTGATCAACTCTGGTTGTTTTCACCAGTAGTTAATGATCAAATGTATTGTGGTTACACAACTCTCACTCCTTCCAGCCGGGACCTGAGGAGGGATACTGAAACTTAGAGGTGAACCTTGTCCTTCCTCCTTTCTGTACATGATCTGTGACCAGGTTGCGAAATTTACTTTCCCAGACTTTGGATGCAAATCATTCTGAAAAGGAGCTGGGTCTGAGGATGCATTTTTCAGAGCCTGGGCAACAAAGTTATTGTTGTCTGCCAAGATGCATATGAACAAAGTCAGGATTCCTTGCACCAACTCAAGTCAAGAGACCTGTCTGTAGCATGTTCGACCTTGTGCATGTACAAGGCGTGATTTTTGGTTTAGACTGCTTTTGTATTAGACTGATGCTCTTCTTATTATGAAATACGTAGTTTGACAAAACCAAACGTAAACTATATGTCATTCCCTTTTCAAGGGAACATCTTAAAGACCTATTTGCATGAAAAGGGAGCGATAGGGCAGACCAAGTAGTGATCAATACTTACTGATAGAAAGATTTCCAGTATACTGATACGCCAGCACTCAAAGGCAGATGCAGATAAATGGGGAGCTATGCAATCAGTTGCCGTTGCCTACTGTAAGTCTTGAAAAGAAGTTTTTGTCATTAATCTTCCACCTTTCTGTGTACTCACAAACACAAAACTTTTGCCAAGCTCTCGTCCTTTCAAATTGAGGATTCCCATTCTTTTAAATACATTTTGAATACTTGTGTGCTCTGACATGCTGGGAAAGAAAAAAAAAAAAAAAAAAAAAGGATCTACCCTGGAAGCCTCTGGCTGAATGATTCTGGCTGAAAGGAGGAGGAAATAGATCTCTTCTGTACATTATTTTTCTTTGTAATAGTAATCACAGTGCTCGTGAAGGAAAGGCTCCTAATTGCTGAGATGTTTTTCCAGTTCTGTGATCAGTCTCATCAGAGGAAAAAGCTCAGGTTTCCCAACAAAGCTTATGAACAAGACAGATGTAATTCACAGCGTCCACGATACTGTTAGTGGTTTCCTCCTTGTTACTGCTATCTGAGCATCTCCCTAGTGCTCTGACCTCACATGGAAATTAGTACCTTTCTGATACTGGCTAGTTCACATCTGTTAGCATCTGATTTCTTCAATCAGCTTGGCCCCAACAGGATTTCCAGTTCCTGACCTTTATGCTTCCCTTTTAGTATCATCAGCTTCATGGAATTGAAATGACCGCCTGTGTCCAAGGTGGTTTCTGTTTGAAGCACCAAAATAAAAGGTGCTTGAGTGCAGGAGTGGATAAATGAGAAAGAAAAAGCAGAGGAGGGAGCACTCCATATTTTCTTGCAAATTGCAGTGCACATTGTTTTACTGCCTGAGTTTGAGACGTGAAGCACCCTTTAGGCTGGACCAGAGGGACATTTTGGGGTTAAAAAACATGTCTATGAAACCATTTTCAGTCTCATTTATTTGCTCTCTATATTTCTGTTAAAACAGACAGTGACAATAAGCTAGTTTAATTTATTCATGCTTCTCTACCAAATTTCATTTTCAAATTCTCACACACTAACAACCAGTTGTGTAAAAGGAGTTGTAACCTAGGTAGGAATATTCAAGACAAAATGCCCATAATACTAGGGGTGATTTTTCATTACTTTCCTAAGCGTAGTTTTCTGGGAGCCAAGGTGATGGATGTACTATGAATGCTAAGAGAGATAATTTATTAATAGTGTTTCATTTGTTTACCACTCAAAGGGCAGTTGGTTATTCACAGTTAAAAGATGAAAATGTAGTTTCTGCCATGAAAAGCTAAACAGATGAAAAATGAGTAAAGAACAGAATAGGTAGGGGAAAAAGAAAAAAAAAAAAAAAAAGAAACATTACAACCAAAGACAGCAAGATAGAGATAGGGAAAAGTGGATTGAGAGATTAAGAAGCTACTTGTGAAAGTTAATTTTGAAGGATATGTTGGCTCTGTACCCATTAGTTAGGTGCTTTTCTAAACTGTTCTCTGTTTATATCATTCAGCCAACCTAAGACAAAGTCTTCCTTAGAGTAAATGTCTGTAATTTTCCAGTTTCTGTCAAGTAAATAACAGCAGGAGAACATTTGTTTTTATATGATGACATTCTGGTGCCAGTCAGAACTTGGGATATGCTAAAAATGAAGGGGACAGCTCATGTTAACTTTTTGCTTTGGGTTCTTATAGAGGACTGTTTGTCACTATTGGGTAGCAAATGTTCTAAACCACAGCCCCAGACAAAACTGTGCGTGGGATTTTAGGAACATTTACAGTCTAAATCTTGAACCAGATTTGGATTTTTGCAAAGTGACTGCCAACTTTTTGTACAAATAGCTGTAGCATAAAACCCAGGATCCAAATCCCTTTAAAATGACGATCTAGATAGAAACCACATTTTTATGTTGACCCTCTGCACTAACAACTTGGAGTAAAGGGTCGTTAAAGTAAGAATCTGATCGTTTTTGGAGTAGGTCCACATCCAAACAGCCTAAAATCCAGCTCAGTGTTTGCAGTTGGCTGGCTCTAGGCTTTTTAAGGCCATATAATCTGATAGGAAGTCCAAGGCCCAGGAATGTGGTTGAAACTTAGGCCAGCTACACCTGTTTTTATCTGCTTTTGTCCAAAAAATTCAGAACATGAGCTTCTGCAAAAGAATTGCAGAAGTTTACTTCTATCCTTACAAAGGCAATGTCTTCTTATTGGTGCCTTTGTTTGTGATTTTTACAGTATAATCTGTTTTTTTTTTTACCCAGTGGGCAGTCACCTTTGCCAATGTCCTGGCTATGTCTCTGCAGAGGACAAGACCCAATCTGTTCTTTTCTTCTTTTTTTTTTTTTTTTTTTGTCACCTGCTTTGCTACAGGTAACATCAGTTGCAAGGGGATGACAGAGCGCATTCATAGCATCAACCTTCACAACTTCAGCAATTCTGTGCTCGAGACCCTCAACGAGCAGCGCAACCGTGGCCACTTCTGTGACGTGACGGTCCGCATCCACGGGAGCATGCTACGCGCCCACCGCTGCGTGCTGGCGGCTGGCAGCCCCTTCTTCCAGGACAAGCTGCTGCTGGGCTACAGCGACATCGAGATCCCCTCGGTGGTGTCAGTCCAGTCCGTGCAAAAGCTCATTGACTTCATGTACAGTGGGGTGCTGCGGGTCTCGCAATCAGAGGCCCTCCAAATCCTCACAGCTGCCAGCATCCTGCAGATCAAGACTGTGATTGATGAGTGCACAAGGATTGTCTCGCAAAATGTGGGAGAGGTCTACCCGGTGATTCAGGATTCTGGCCAGGAGACACCCAGGGGAACACCCGAATCAGGCACTTCGGGGCAGAGCACCGACACAGAGTCTGGCTACCTGCAGAGCCACTCGCAGCACAGTGTGGACAGGATCTACTCGGCCCTCTATGCCTGTTCCATGCAAAATGGCAGTGGGGAGCGCTCCTTTTACAGTGGGGCTGTGGTCAGCCACCACGAAACAGCCCTGGGGCTCCCCAGGGACCATCACATGGAAGACCCCAGCTGGATTACCCGGATCCACGAACGGTCGCAACAGATGGAGCGGTACCTCTCCACCACTCCAGAGACCACACACTGCCGCAAGCAACCACGCCCTGTCCGAATTCAAACCCTGATGGGCAACATCCATATTAAGCAGGAGATGGAGGATGACTATGACTACTACGGCCAACAGAGGGTGCAGATCCTTGAGCGCAACGAGTCTGAGGAATGCACTGAGGACACTGACCAAGCAGAAGGCACTGAGAGTGAGCCCAAAGGGGAGAGTTTTGACTCGGGAGTCAGTTCCTCCATTGGCACTGAGCCCGATTCCGTGGAGCAGCAATTTATGGCTGGTCTGGGCCGGGATGGGCAGCAAGAACCTTCTCAAGCAGATCAAAACGACGTCCCTGCTGATGGCGCTCAGCCTCAGCAGCAGCAGCAGCAAGTAGATGCCAACTCTTCCTCACCAGAGAGAAGCAATGACGTTGAAATGGACAGCAAAGTGCTCACAGTCAATAACAGCACCGAAAAGGGGGCTTTGCAGCCTTCTGTCAACACAACTGTTGCCCAACCATTGCCAACCACACAGATCTACTTACGCCAGACAGAAACCCTCACCAGCAATCTGAGGATGCCACTGACTCTGACCAGCAACACTCAGGTCATTGGCACAGCTGGCAACACCTACCTGCCTGCCCTTTTCACCACACAGTCTGCTGGCAGCGGCCCTAAGCCTTTTCTCTTCAGCCTGCCCCAGCCCATAGCTGGCCAACAGACACAGTTTGTGACAGTGTCCCAGCCTGGCCTGTCAACCTTTACTGCTCAGCTGCCAGCCCCTCAGCCCTTGGCCCCATCTGCGGGCCACAGCACAGCTGGTGGGCAAGGCGAAAAAAAGCCTTACGAGTGCACTCTCTGTAACAAGACTTTCACCGCCAAACAGAACTACGTCAAGCACATGTTTGTACACACAGGTAAGAGTACGTCCCTTTGGCTTACACGCGAAGCCAGGGAAGGTCCTTTACAAACAAGGACTTCAGTTCTGTTTCCCAACCTGCCAGCCCCCAAGCAGGAGGGAGAGGCTGCCCAGAGAGCTGGTCTCACCGAACACTGTCTAAGCTGACTGCATTGAAGTTGAGCCCCTGTGGACACACACAGGTCCCATAGAGGGGCCTAACTGTGTATGGTGCAGAAACAAGCGCTTTTTGCTTGGAATGAAATGTGTCCTGCTTCCATACAAGGAAATGGTAAGCATTTGTTGTCCCCAAGCTCATTCCTGGTGGAGTTGCAGCAGTAGGTCCAAGGCCTGGGTGTTACACACACTCTGCCACATATTTTCTAAATTTCACATATTTCTATAAAGAAGTAAATTTGGAGTTTTTTTTCAGGAAGTTTTTCTGTACTTCACTGAAGCTCACTGCTATAATTCCCTGTCTGTTGGTAAGCCAGATGTTTTGCTGTCTGTGGTTACAGAAACATAGGAGTTGATGAGAGAAAAATTTAAAATAATGAATGTAACACAACAACAGCACCCTTTTTGTCTAAAAAATGTAACTTTTTTTAGTATATCGTCTTTTGAGACAAAATAGGTAACCATGTTTGCTACTAATCCAAAACTGCCTTTTCTAGCTTTGTTGAATTATGAGACTTAAAAACATGGAGATATGTATATATATATATATATATATATATATATATATATATATAAAATGAAGACGCTGTTCTGGGTTCAAGACAAAATTTTGCTTGCTTTAGCCCTCAGCTCATTTTGACTTTGGAGAGAAATTTTAGTTTAGAGAAAGTGTAAATATTTCTCTCACCAAGCAGTCATTTTGTTAACATCAGGTCTTAAAATACATGCTGGGTTTATGATATATGGAGTAGAACCTAGAGAAATTGCCTAAGGTATGGGAGGAATGTAAATCATGCCTCCCTACTGTATCAAATAAATTTAACTTCCATGTGTGTATGTAAACTTTTAACTACTATTTATGTATAATTATCATTTAAATTTAAAAATCCTTTAGAAATCTAAGGCACACTTGTACATTCACGTATACATATAATATACAGAAAGGTTCACTCCTCAGGACTGGTACAAAATGCATGATTGCAAGGATTAAGAATTCTGAATCCCAAGACTACCCCTTTGTCTTCCATCCTTCTGCTGTGGATGAGTAGCTAAAATACCGTGTAGATGGTGTTGCATTTTTCAGAGAAATATCCCATTAAAAACACAGTAAAATATATCTGCCTGCATCCTTGTTCTAAAAGCTAGAAAGGTTTTTGTCACAAATAATTTCACTGAGATTAGGTGTTTTACTTCCCCCACCCTCAACTGCATACTACATTTGGTATTTAAAGTCTGATAAAAGGAACCAAAAAGAAAGACCTAGCTGCTATGGATAGTCAACCGAGGAAATTGATGGACATTTCCAATCATGAATTCATATTTAGTTTGTGTGTGTCTAAGAAAGCCAAAAATAATGAACTTCCAGTGGCAAGGAAAGAATAGTGTAGATAAATGATTTCCAAGTTCATTTAGGAACTAACTGGTTTCTGGAATATCTGGGAAAAGAATAGCACCTTGACCAACAGGGGGCAGGGCTTCAAAAAAGTCCTTCTGAAAATAACCTTTGTAGGTACAGTCTTGAAGAAAGCATGCCACTCTTACCTTGTCCATTGCTGGACGGGGACACTCAAAAAACTGAGTGCAGACAGCTGTGCCCACTGTCAGGATGACTTTGCTCAGCCATGTTAAAAGTAGCCAGGTGAAGTGGCTCTGGAAGGGATCCAAGGAAAAAGGGGAAAGATTTGGGAGATGCACAATTTGAATTAGTCTTGCTGTCAGGAGGGCTCCATGGAAGAGTCTAATCAGAAAACATAAGTCAACAAGCTAAAGTTCACCCAATCTCTCTATGTTTTTATGCTTCCAAGAATGATACTCTGATGCAGCTTTATATGCAATGAAAGCACTGCAGTGTAGACACAAACCTACCTCCCTTTCTCCTTTCATATAGATGCAAACAGGCTGGAGACTGATGTTTTGCCATGTTCCATGCAGGCTGTCTTTAATGTAGCCCACAGTGGTGTTCTCAGACGTGCACTGTTGTGGAAACGCAGAGCTAGAATGTATGCAGTCACCATGCACCTTATAAGACATCATTGCCTCCTCCTATGTATCACGCTGTGGTCAATATTCAGTAACTGTCCCATATTACTGGCTAAAACCAACCAAATAGGAAATAACCAGAAGGAAGAACATGCACATCTAATTCACTGAACACCTGGCTTCAAGATGAAGAATCATGGACTAAAAAATCTGCAGTTGGAAAAGGCAACACAGTGATCGCTAAGGAAGCATATAAATCCACATTCAAAGAAGAAAACCTTACAAGTTTTGAGATTCTTAGGACAGAAGAAGTCCCAGAAAGGTTTAGAAGATAAAATTAGAAAAAGCCAGAACACAGCATATCTTAGAAATATGTGCAGGAAAAAATTAGGGTGTTTTTATAGCATAGTCTTAACAGGGTCTAGAGCAAAGGAGACCAACTTCTTAAAAACTCTGGGAGATATCTTGCCTGAGGCAAAAATGAGTGTTGCAAATGTAATCAGTCTCTTGTAAATTAATCTGACATGATTATAGCTGACACACCATCATTTTCCAGATAGCACATGTCAAGTATATTGGCCTGTCTAAACTCACCACTCTATGCTCAGCAAAGGCAGGAAAGTAAGGACTTAATGGGTTTTGACAAAGTGTCTTTGACCAAGTTGGGACAAACTCATCATTGGTGCAAGGAAGTGCAGCATGTGGATCCATCCACAGATGTTGCCATCATATGCGCAAACTGTGAGATAAAAAGAAAGACTTAGAGGTGATAAAAATAAAATTCTGTCCTTCCCATCCAATCCATATTAATGATCTCCATTTAAAATTGAGTATAAGTAGCATATTTTAATCTCACTATGCAAAGACTAAATGACACATTACTACAGGCATGTGATCGTCTCTGCAAATTGACTCTTCAGGATATAAAAGTCCTGAGCAGATTGTAAAAAGGAGGAAGCAGGATGTGAAAGAAGAGGATGTCTGCTAGATAGGAGATGGCAGAATGACCAAAGGAAATAGTTTTCCACTTGGTGAAACAAGAGGATCGTTTTAATTGTTTCACGGAGACTCTCCTCTCGCCCTAGCAGGTTTGAGGATGATGAACTACCATGTATCATGAAAATGTTGCTTGATGCTATGGAGCCTAAGGCTGTGGCATTGTCTCCCAGAAGAACTCTGAGCACGCAGAGGAATTACAAGTAGTCTGGACAAATCAGTTATATGTGCTCAGCTAAATACTTTTTTAATGCTGCCTGATTGTATTTTGTCCAGATATGATCGGAGTTCACATCTCTGGCTTACCTGGTTAGGAATTTTATTTATCTGGTGGTCAGGTCATTTAAGTTTCATCTCTGTTACCATGGATGTTCATGTGTTAGGCCGCCCTTTCCGTTGTGCTGGCTGGGCAATCCTGTATATTGAGGTACCCTTTTCAGTTACTCTTGTCCATAATTCAGCTAAGGGAGTTGACCAAAAATGAGGCAGCAAATGTAAACCTATCATGAAGAATTGGATTCCCCTGGCAATCTCTAGCACTTCTGAGAAATATGAAGCAATTTACCAAAAATGAGTGTGTTACAAGTCAGTGGTCTGGTAGATCATGTTTTTATTGCATACGGGTAGGGAGACAAAAGCACTGAAAGGTAAAATAACTTGAACAAAATCTTGCTAGAAAGGAGTAAGAGGACAAGACAGGAACACAGCATTCCTCCTCCCTGCCTGGGGCAGCAGAGGCTGTGCTATTGAAGCTGGGAGTAGAAGATGCCAGCACCTTTTAACTCCTGTTTTTGTCAGTGCCTGCTCCATGAGCTTGAGCAAATCACCTCAGCTTTTCACTGTGTGTAAGCTGGGAATACCTGCAGCCTCCACAGTAAAGCACTGTGAAACCTCTGGTCAGACTAAGTTTTGGGTTCCAAAACAGTTTTTAACAGAACGACACCTTCTTAGCCAAAGCATCTCTCCAAAGACTCACCGTTAGTTTATTGCAAAGAGTCATACAGAGCTGGTTTAATTCTGTTATCTTTTTTTTTTTTTTCTTTTTTGTCTGTTTTTCTTTCTCTCTCTCTCCCTCTCTCTCTCTCTCTGTCTTTGGCAACGGGCAGGTGAGAAACCCCACCAATGCAGCATCTGTTGGCGCTCCTTCTCTTTAAAGGATTACTTAATCAAACACATGGTGACGCACACTGGCGTGAGGGCGTACCAGTGCAGTATCTGCAACAAGCGCTTCACCCAGAAGAGCTCCCTTAACGTGCACATGCGCCTCCACCGCGGGGAGAAGTCCTACGAGTGCTACATCTGCAAGAAGAAGTTCTCCCACAAGACCCTGCTGGAGAGGCATGTGGCTCTGCACAGTGCCACCAACGGCACGCCTGGAGCCACCGGCACCGGCGCCAGGGCCGTCCCTGCTGGGGTGGTGGCCTGCACGGAGGGGACCACGTACGTCTGCTCTGTCTGTCCAGCTAAGTTTGACCAAATCGAGCATTTCAACGACCACATGAGGATGCATGTGTCAGACGGATAAGTAGAATCTCTCTCTCTCTTTGTTATGAACAAAAAAAAAAAAAAATAGAAACAACAAAAAAAAGCTATGGCACTAGAATTTAAGAAATGATTTTTGTTTCATTTTTACCTTTATTTTCCTCCTTTTTTTTGGGTTCGTTTCGTTTTGTTGTTTTTGTACTACATGAAGAACTGTTTTTTGCCTGCTGGTACATTACATTTCCGGAGGCTGGGTGAATAATAATTTTCCCAACCTCCCTCGGATGGTGGCCTTAAGGCCAGGTAGTGCTTCATGAGCTCCACTGGTTGGATCTCTAGCTACTGGCCTCTAAATACAACCCTTCTTTACTACAAAAACAAAAACAAAAAAACACAAAAAAAAAACACAAACAAAAAAAAAAACATAAAAAATCAAAAAACAGACAGAAAAAATAAAAACAAAAAAAAAACAATTTCTTTTTTCTCACTTGTGAAGAGCACTACAAAAGAAAAAGAAAAGAAACAAAACAAAATATATTACAAAATCTACAAGGCCTACTGTCGTTATAAGTACACCGCTCGCAGTGTTTCAATGGACATAATTCACAATGCTGACCGCTTTTGGACTTCACAGTATCCAGTTAGAACTGTGGAATATTTTGCTTCTGGTTGAGCAGCAACCAGAGGAAACAAGGCCCTGCTGGTTTCCACCACGTGTCTGCTTTCTCACACACACATGCATCCACAAACACACGAAAGGGCTGAGGGGAGTGCAAGGCAGTGTGGCTTGGATAGTGTGGAGTCCCTGCAGGATGAGGAAAAAAGAATCAGAGGTTCCTCACCTGGATTCTGCTCCATCCCACGCTCTCTGGCTCACCCTCCCCGCTGCTTTTCCCATACCACCACCACCTTACAGCAGAAACCAAGAAGATTCAGACAACGAGCAACGGTGGCTTTTTGTAATTTATTCAGTGTCTTCGCTGAGCCCAGGGCCTCAGCACAATCAAGAGGGACTTTCACAGAAGGCAAAGAGAAACACAGAGGAAAATCAAAGATATCAGAGGTTGCAACCTATGGATCTAGGTACAAGAGAAGGGTTAGTTCCCACAATCTTTGCAAAAAAAAAAAATGCATCAGGATTTATTCTTGTGGAAGAAAGAGGAATAGAGGGCGGGTGGGGAGGGGAATAATTAAAAAAAAAGAGTTCTTGGGACTTTTTTAATTCAAAATTTTATAGAGGGGCAAAAGTGACGTTTACCAGATAGAATGCTGATTTTTTTAATATATTTACAACAGTATTTGTGTAAAAAAAGAAACAAAAAAAGTGAGATTGTTAAAAGTAATTTTTCTTTGTTTTCTTTTTTGTTTTGCGTACACTGCCACTAATATCTTCTCTTTTATTATATATATGAATATATATATAAATATATATTTTATTTTAAATTGAGACTGTTAAGGTTAGCTAACCTGCTTCCAGATAGAGGGGGGGAGGGGAGATGATCTTGATTTTTATTTTAAAAAAGAGGAAGGATGTTTCTTAATTTTCTTTTCAAGTATTATTTTTTTCACTCTCTCTCTCTTTTCTAATGGAATCAAGAATTACCTGGGTCGATGAGGGGCTCTGTGAAGTCATCTGTGGGATTATCTACTAGAGTTTGTGCATCCTGCAGTATGGGTTGAACTGCTACTTTGTTTTTTGAGTTACGTGGTTCTCTTTTGGCTCTTACCAAGGTTCTGTTGTTTCTGGTTTTGGTTCCATCTCAGAATTTATTTCTGCCGAAGGGAGGTTCCTTTTGAGAAAGATAGCTTCTTGCAACGTTCCCTTGTTTTTGAGGCTGATAGAGTTTGTAGTCTTTTTCTTTTCTTTCTTCGTTTTTGAAAATGTAATGAAAGCCTTGGAAGTGTGTAATAACTAGGATTTCCCTTCTTTTTGGTCACTGGACAAGAAGTAATCTGCTGTATTGTTCTCTCATCCCTGCCTTGCTTGCTAGAGAGCTTCCATATTTGTGTGGGAATCTGATCCTGCCCCTGGTAATTTGTGCTGATGCCAAAATAACTTAAAAGGTTACCATTGCAAATAATCTTCCCTTCTTCATTTGCAAAAACGTCTAACTGAAGGGCCACATCCCGCATTCTCTGCATATGCAAAGCTATGCAAGGAATGTAGGATCAGTGTGACAGATTGATTCCTGATCTGCATATACATGTTGGTGTTCTGTATTTTGTTTTATTGTGTTTGGGCTGGTGTTCTCCCTAGTTGTCTTCTGTGTATCTGTGTGAGAATTTTTCCCCCAAAGCCAACTCCCAAAGTACATGGGTCCTTAGTTCAGTTGGATCAGTGTTTGACACTGTCTTTGTCTTGCTTGAAACCCATAGCTAGGATTTGCACCAGCTGCACTCTGGACTTTATTTTTTAGGCAGAGAAGAAGCACCTAACAAAAATATGCAAAAAGAAAAAAAAAAAAAAAAAAAAAAAAAGAGGCTAGTTTAGCTTTTACTCGTGTCTATATTTAAATTAAGCTTTCTTAAGTTTACAGAACTTTGCTTGTGAACACTGAGCATTTCACATGAGACATTCTTTGATGCTGGACAACCTTCTAAATATTGACTCGATAGGTCTGCACATAAAAGATTGTGTGTTCTTTCCACCTGCAGCTTCTGTATCGGATGTCTGTGATTCAGCACAGGTAACCTCGTTGCTACCTTCTAGGCCCGTTCCATTGCTGATTTACTATGGGCAAAAAAAGTCCCGACAGATACTTCACTCTCAGAATCTTTCTGTAACCTGCAAGGTATTGTTCAGCAGATCCTAAATGTCCAAGGCCCGATTCTCACTTGCACTAGACAACGTAAAGAGACTTTGAGGCAAGTGCCAGAACGAATGAGCCTTTTGTGTGGTCATGTCTTTTTTTGTCACCAGTTTCTTCAGGTAGTTCAAGGATTTTCACAAAGAATCTACATTAGTTTGGCTGGGCTACAGGAGGAGCACAAGCTAGTTAAAAAATATTGTTTTTATAACTGCACTGGTAAAATAAATGCTGACATGTGAACCAAGAAGTGAAAAGACTAAGCCTAAGACACAGAGAGGGAGAACTGGTATCTGCTGTGCGAAGAAACACTAAATCTGTACAGAAAATACAGGTTCTAGAGACAGGGATGGGGAGGAGAGTGGGGAATGTGAAGCTGTACAAAAGGATTGGAAGACGCTTCTCTGGGGAAAAGGAGTTTTTTTTTTCTGAGATCTTTAGTGTTGAAAAGTTTGGTGTTCTCCCATATGAGGAATTAATGAATTTCACCCAGCTTAAAAATTTGTAGCTGTTCATTTGCCATCTGAGGTCTGGGGAAAAGCTGTTTAATTTGTCATTGTTAAATTTGGTCAACCACGGTCAAAATGTAGCATATTCTGGAATATGGTTCTGATACCAGAAGAGATTTCAGTACACAGGAAATAAGAATCAGGGTTTACATCCACCAAAATCCAAATACTAGTGTTTAAGTGAATTAAAAATTGGTTTCGAATGAATGAAAGGTGCCAATTAAAAAGTAAACTCCTTAAAGTAAAGCTAAGGCATATAAATTGTGTTCTAAATCTCTTGGACAGTTTAGGTCAAGGTCTTCACAAATACCTGCCTGAAATACAACCTGATTTTATCAAACTTCCAGGCTCAAAAATTAGTGACTAGGTTTTGTAAAACATGGAGCAACTTGCAGCATGCTTGTAAATGTAGCTGAAAGTGCTCATCTGATCACTTCCATATTTAAGTGCCCTTCTATGAACTTAGGAGCTCACACATAGACCCCTTTATCTTTTGAAACATTAACTTCTCTTTAATAAGGCTTCCTCCTGTCTGTAGAAATATATATTTCCTATGTGGAAACACCTACAGTAGCTGAATGTTACAGGTATTTTCAAGCTTCATGCATTGCTATTATATTCCTTACTAGAAAGAATACCTGTAGGACACTGGTAGTCCCAATGATCTACAAACTGCTGTCGACAGTTTTTGAGTGCATCCATCTCAGTATGCTTGAAAGGTTTCCTTCAAAATACCAGGTAAAATGAGGTAGATGAGAAAGAGTTGACAGTACCACACATCCCTCTGCTGGAGCATGCAATATCCTGCATTCCTTGAGCACGATTCTCCCTTCCCCTAAAGCTCTCTTTATATTGCTTTGGCAATGGAAAAGGGCATTAAGTGGGGCACAGATTCAAGCATACAAATCAAAGCCTCTCTACAAGGCAAAAGTGCAATTAGGAAGCCTTAGGTTAAATGAGAGGTAAGTGCCTTCTCTTACTGCTGCTGAGGCTGGTGAAGTCAATTGAAAATGTAGGAATGGCCAGAGCAGACCCGCCCTGTGGTCCACCTCACCCAGTGTTCGGTCTCTGACTCTGTGGCAAGGTACAGATGATTGGGAGGAAGATTAAAGACCCGTGTTGGATAATTACAAAGTAGTAAGCCTAAGAGAGAAGATTTATTATAATCCCTATGAGATATGTATCTGCTTATAACCTGAAGACATAATAATTGATGGCCTTAACTTTTTATCCCATATAAAAATTATATATTGTGGCAGATAATTCTCATTATCCTACAGAGATCTAGCTTATTAATTGCTAGGTGGCCCCAATGCTATCCTATGGAAGTGAGTTCCTCAATTTAATTACAGCCTTGTAGAAATGATTCATTTTCTGGTTAAATTTGTTGCTGTTCATTGAAGCACCCTTGTTCTTGTATTACATGGAAGTATAAATCAGAGGACCAAAATTTGTCTTCTCTTATCCATTCCCCTGCAGTCTGCCTCTCTTTGGGAAATGTGAATCCACAAGGAATGCAGGACCACAAGGTCAGTGTCTGCTGGTCAGGAAGGAGAGAACGGCAAGCAAGTGTGTGTGTGTGTGTGTGTGTGTGTGTGTGTGTGTGTGTGTGTGTCGTGTGTATGTGCACGAATGAGGTTCTCCTACAAGACATTTTCCAGAGGCACAGAAAGTACAACTTGTACATAATGAGAAAGTAGCAGGAGAGTACACTAGTCTTCAGAAACTGTAATATGAGCATTTTGAGGCAGTCACTCCTCTCATAAAACACGTAGCATTAGTCTCTCGTAAGGGAAATAGAGCTGTTCTGTAGGAGCTGCTCTGGGGACACTTTCTCAACAACTGTCTTGCTCCCATTAGGCCCATGTCTGGCCCATGCTGTCAGATACTTTCAAAATCAGCCCAAATTCACAGTAAGCTAACAGGGAAAAGTATAATTTAATTCACTCTCTAAAAGAATAAGATTTCCCTTTGCTCTAAGATCAGAGGCCAAGTGATACCCATTTTTCTTCTTCTGATTTCTTTTTCATTCAAAGAAGAGTTGAGATAACCCACATACTATCAGCCTCCACAACTCTTACCCCAAACTGACTGATTTCAGTGAGACTTGAGCTACTCGATTAATTCTGCATCATTAACATGGTGGAGGAACAAATCTAGTGTTATACTAGCGTGTCTTGGCTTTCTTAGTAAAGAAAACAAATCCCATAGGGATCATCCCTCTTCCAAAACATACTCTTTGCGGGAGCATTGAATCCAGTCCAAAAACAGAAGCACCCAAACCATTTCAGACATAACCAGACCTCCAGTATGCTTATGACTGTGACCTTTTAGACAGTTTTATGTGAAGCTAATCTTACAGCTCTCAGTGCTCAAGATGACTTGCTACTCAAAAAGAAGTATAATATCAATTTCGTACCTGGTGACTGTTCTGTCAAGGAAAACTAGACCTTGGTAATCCAGCCCTGTCAACTCAGTATCCAGCTCCTCTGAGCTATTGAATTAAACCTGACAGAAATGAATCAGCAGGTAGCCTAACTGAAACAGCGTCTCGTCTGCCTAAAGCTAAATAGCTACTTTTCACATTCCCAGATTTGTTGGTACACTGGCTGTGAAAATTCCTGAAGGAGGTGTAACGTGATGAGAACTCGGCTCTGAGAGGTTTTGAGCCTCCTCAGATCCCAAGAGGCTTGTCACTCTGTAGGATTTAGCCCCTAAGTGATCACAACTCTGCTGCAAAAAGACTTAGGAGAGAATCTACAACTAATATGTTAAATCTGGAGTCCCAAGTTTATAAATGGAATGAAAACCCTTCCCAGTATTTGAGTGTCCCCCTGACAAAAAAAAAACAAAATCAGGTGGGAAGGCCTTGCAGAGGGGTAGAGACCAAATGTCTATGACATGTCCAATAAGACAGTTAAGTATCATAAGGTGGCCTGATGCTCAATTTGTGTCCATCAGTGGCTTGCTCTGGCCATGCAAAGTCAGTTATACTGCAGTTAACCTTCTTGTTTGTCCTGCCAGAAGTAGTACGTAAGGTCTCAGTTAACTTCCTTTAGAGTGATCCAGTTCATCTCAGCAGGAGCAAAGGAGTCCCCGTATTTAGACAGACGGCTAAGGTGGGAAATTTGGAGAAAAATTAAGATGAAATAGTTTGAAGAATATGCATATACTCCAGACAAAGCAAAAAGTTGTGTTATGTTTTTCCTTAGTGCAGAACAGACAAATAGGATCCACAAGTGTGACACTGACAGAGAGATGATCTATCACAAAACAGAAATGCTTTGCTCTCATAGACCTATTGTAAAATGCAAAGGAGAATCTGTTTCATTTTTCTGAGAAAAAAATGTAAATAAGAAAAAAGATGTGTTAAGTAATAGTATATATCCACCTAATTATTCCCAATGCTGATAACTAATCGACTAGATCAGTGCCTCTAGGAACAGAGAAAATGTTATGCATTCAATGTTTCTGTTTCTGATCATCCTTCAGTACAGATCAGGAGTAACTTAGATGAAAACAGTGGAGTTACACAAGTTACACAAGTGCAAAATTTGTGGTGAATGAAAGAATTATTCCCCTGTATGTCTGTGAAAATCTGGGCATGCAGCCACTCTGAGTTTAAGTTTATCATTACTAGGATACTGTTCGATAATTTTGGTTTAAAATTTATATTTTCAGTGGGAAAAAAAATACAATGTTAAATATCGACAGATTTTTTCCATGATTTATTTAGGAATGGTGCATGTTTCTTTTTGCACTTAAGCCTCAGAAGCAGTACTTGATCCCCAGGCATTACAAGAGTCCAGGTGTAGGAGAAGCAGAGTTGACTCATCTACTGTAAATAAGGTAAAAGAGTAAAGTGGACCTGTAATATGCTTTAAGTCACTCTTCATGTTGCAATTGGTAATTCCAATGAAGATTTTCCTAGCTTTGTTATAAAATACAGGGAATCAAATAATCCTAACCAAAATTCTAAAAAAGTCACGTCAGGAGAAGAATTAGTCATGTTTTTTTAAATGCCTGTTTCCCCTAGAATTATCTATAAAAACTTCTAAAATAATAGCAAGAGACTGACTCAAGGTACACAAAACTCTGTTAGTGTTACATGAATCTTCTGATAGTATCTCATGGTCACAGTTTCCACTGCCTGAATTAAGTCTACTTCTCTAACAGATTTCCTTTCCCTGCAGTCAGTGAACTGAGATTTTGTGCACAAGCACAAATGCCCAAGGAAAAATCTTAATGTTTCCCCCAGGAATATTTAGCATAACAAACTCTTGACTGTCAGTAGCTCTTGTGACCTCTGCAGCAAGTAAGTTGAAATAGGGAGAGAAAAAAAAAAAAAGAAAAAAAAAAGAAAAAAAAAAAAAGTGTAACTGAGGTAAGCAGGCCAGGAAGGTCTTCCAAACACTCTGTTAACTTGGACTTTAACCCCTCCAATTTACACATTTGTCCCTAACTATTTTTTTAAAAAGCAAAAAGCAGTGAAATACATCTTTTGGAAATGAATACACTTCAGCCTCAGATACAATTGCTGCCTTAAAACACATGCATCTGAGCAGTATGGAGTGTACTTATGTTTTGTATCTGTAGCAAAGTTTCATCTAAAACATTCCCTTCGTTCAAAATGCATTATATTGTGTTTTCCTGTTTGAGAGGGTAGGGGAGGAGTAAAGAAAAGAAATGTTAGTGACACATTGGGGTCTCCTTCCATTGCTTCTCAGCTGTTTCTTACCTTCTGTTACAGCTGCAGGTTTGGTCCTCTTCCAAAGTGATCTCCTTTATATTGGGTTGGTTGGCATTAGCTCCCTGTAAAATACTGAAGGATAAATCCTGTTTCTAAACCAAATTAATATTATGAGGGTAAGGCTGTGTGATTTGAGTACTGACTCCAGCCTCACCCATGCCAGTGAAATAAATTCATGTGAGAGAAACCCAGTGAAAAGCTGGTTTCCATTGACAAAACCCATTCTTAATTTCTATCAGTGAAATCTGTAGTGGCACTTTTGGGATTGTGTGCACATCACTGGAAATAAATGTAGGCACTTCAATCGTTTTCCTATGATTTACTTTAAGAAAACTAAAGAAGCAGCAATATCCCATCATGTGTGAGAACTGTCCATTGCAGCCCATAGGTGTATTCATGTTTCCACTCTACATTGCAGACTTAAGTCCTCCTTATGAAGTTTCACACCCAGATGTGCAACCACACCGCAAGCATCTCTAGTAAATAATCTGTCAGGTTGGGCTCAGGTAGCCCTATAAGGTCCCCACTGGGACTCACCATGCTGGAAAAACTGGTACCAAGGTAGCAACGCATTTACTGCTTTAGGTGTTTTCCTGGCAGAACTGCATGCTTCTTGCATTTGACTTGGTGATTTTTGCCACATTCAGCAGTCACACAACAGTTGAGGAAAGTGCAGAGCTTGGTTAGATACTCACTGTTATACGCAGCTGTCCGATTCTGCAATGTCCTGTTCCTACAAAACAGACAGGTATGTTTCTGAGGTCTATACATATAACTAGGCATCTATTTCATTTCACTCCTTTTTGCCACCTGGATATTACCACGTTCTTTTTTGACACTTATAAAGTCCCTTAAAAATATCCCCAATATATTGTGTTTGACTAGAGAGGAGCATCACATTCAGGAAGGAGGACTACAGTCAAAAAAGTGCCCTGAAATACATCACAGCTTTTCTCTTCTCACTCACCTATGAAGTCTTTTTTTTGGTTCTCATTTGTCACACAGTCTGATGGTATCTACGGGATCTTGAAACAAAACTAAATTATATGGCCTCTGTGTGTGTGTGTGTGTGTGTGTGTGTGTGTGTGCCAACAGAAGTGAGTATGGATGTGTGTGTGTGCGTGTGTAGGTAGCTAGCTAGCTAGCTCTGGCTTTACAGATTCCTATTTGTGTATGGATCAGGGAAGGGTTTAAATAAAACAAGGGTTACAACATGAACTGTGGAGCATTGGCACAAACCAGTAGCACATTACTTTAGCAGTATGTGTGTACACACACCAAACACACCTGGTTGGCCAAATGCCCTTAACTGAACGTTTGCCCAAACAAAGCATTTGCCCTCATTGAAAACTTGACTCCCAGACCTGGTCCAGTGTGTTTTTATGAGTGCCTCTCAGAGCACTGCAGGGTCTTGCAGCCACAACATACGTAAAACAGTGCTGCTCAGCAGGCTTCACCAGCAGAAGGGACAGCCAGGGGACTGGCAGCTTTCGAGCTATACTCTTGAGTTCAGTCACTCATTTCCACTGAATTTCATCATGTTCACCAGACAGGGGAATCAAATGCAAACAATGTAATCCCGCTTGCCTCTTTGCTCCCCTCAAAAAGGACAGTAAAAAATTACCAAGTCATTAAACAGTTAGCAACGCAGTGTATTGATACGTACAGGCTCTAAAATAATCTCTTGTATCCAGAGCCCCATCAAACAGCTCTTTCCCCACCTCATGTACTCTGCAATATGTTGGCTATGAATATCTTTACAAGCAGGAAAAACAATGTAGGCAGAATGTGTAGTCGCTAACAATTAACTTTCTCTCCCGTGGTCTTTGCCAAAATCCTTTCAGGAACATCTTCAGTGTGTCTAGAAGACTGGTAGGTTGTCAGGAGAAGAAGGCATTGGTTGATGAGAGCATTCAGTATGTAATCCACGAGAACTGAGGGATTTCTGGAACTCATTTTGCTCTCATTTTGTTAGCGGGATGAATCAGTATGTTTAGCTACAGCTGCCTATTTTGGTATCGTGTTGGCTCTGAAGTAGCTTTTTATTCTTTTCACTCTGGAGTTCTTTTGTCCTCGTCACAGAAAGGGTAATTGATGATTTTATTTTATTTTTTCCTTTCATTTTCTCTCATACAAAGTTGAGTAAATGTTATTCCTCTTCTTATATTGGTGGCATTTCCCTTCCCCTTTTGAGTAAGACGATAAATGCAACAATTTTGGCTGGTTGATTTTGGGGTGAGGTTTTTATTTTGGTTTGGGGTTTTTCTTTGGTTTAATGTACATTGTCTCTCTATAGTCAAAATGTCTGTGACTGTAACAGTACGTATTTCTTTTACTGGAGAAAATAGACTTTTTGGTTTTTGTTAACAGTACTAGTGACTTTGTGGAAAATGACAAGTTGCTATTTAGATCTGCTTAGTTAAGTACAGTACACTACAATACAGTATTTCTGAAAGCTAGAACATACAGTACACAATATATATAGCAATTCTATATCAATATATATACATAGTATAATCATTTAACTTTTGCATCTGCCTATGATCATAGAGGAATTATTTTTCACATGTATCATTCACAACCCAATCAACTGCTGCAGCTATTTGAAGCATTTAACAATCATTATTACAGCTCTAGTGTGCTTTTTCATATTATTGGCTTCTTTATTGTCTTTACACGTATTTTTTCAGGCTTTTTTAAAATTTCTGTGTAGCGAGATGTAGGAAAGTAATTTTTTTTAAGAAAAGGTAAAACAGTATTAGGCTCTACAAAAAGTTAGATATTGTTCCCTGCTATCCCTTTCATATCAGAAGAACAATAAGTCAAAACAATTAAGATTATCTATTAGCTCTCCTCAAAGATGTCCTGTTGTTTCATTTGTAAAAGTGTATGTCAGACTTTCCTCTTCCATTACTATTAGCCTTGGAGAAAGATGCCGCAAGAGATCTTTCACTCTTTCCAAGATCTGTTTCTTCAAAGTCTTAAGATTTCCTAAAATTCTTCCCTGCACTTAGAAGAATATATATTATTCTTTTTTACAGTTATTCTGAATGTGGCCAGTGGATTTTGACAGGAATTGGATACAAAATACCTCTATCCACCACTATTAATATCACAATTAGATCGTTCCTCATCCGCTTGATCCTCCTTTTTTCAAATGACAACAAACTTCCATAAGTCAGAGTTTCAGTTCAAAAGTTTTCCAAGGTGAGTGTTGCCTTTATCATCTTCCAGTCAGTTCTGAACTTTGAGTCAGACCCATTAGGATTTCATTATCAACACGGAGCTACTGAAAAAAAATGTCACTAGGGATATGTCAACATCTAGATCCAAAGAGCCCACAGGAAGCTGATGGATGCCCAAACGTCGTGGCAACCTTGGGGTGTTCTTTCTGAAATCTCATCTTGTAACAGATTGCCCGTGCAGTGAGTCCACATCAAAACTTTGTACAAGTATGGTTGCTTTTCTGATTCAGGTACATCTCAGCTGACCTTCATTCCTTTGGTCAATAACATATCACTCCTAAATGACAACGTGCAAGATCAAGTGGATGAGGGTTGTGGAGGAGGTATTCATTGTATCTCATTTCTTCTAACTGTAAAGACTGGAAGAAATAAGAGATTGTCACATCAATTACAAACATTGAGAATGAGAAAAAATGTATCACTGAAAATCAGTAAACTTAAAAGTGATTTTGGAGTGGGAAGAGAGGGAAAGAGTTAACTATTCCACCTCTTGGGATAATAAGATGAGAACTTCAAGCATAGGAATCATCAAGTGCTGGCATTTCTTACAGACTCCTATCATCTGCCATTTGCACTTATGTGGAGGCCACTACCACATCCTTTTTTCTTTCTACTTGCAGTTTAAAAGTCACGGTCTTCCAGCAGTGATTTCTAAGTCTGGCTTGTCTTTATTCTCTGTATATCCATTTCTGAGAGAAGGAAGAGACTACTACTTTGCCCTGTTACATAAAGGATGATGTTTGACCCTTTAAGCCAAAAAGGTGCCATTTCCCAAATTAATTCCAGTTAGCTGCTGCAACAGAGTGCTGATTCAGTGGTCCACGATTTCTGACCATGGTCTTTGCCTTTTCCTTTGAGTGCTAAATCATACATATTTTAGTAGAGAGTGTTCTCACATCACTGAGAATGCCTGCTCATTTAAGTGGCTGCATACCCATTCCACGCTTCCCCTGCTAATCCTTTGTAAGGTTCAGTAATTCATTTAGGATAATTACTAGTTAATATGTTTCTTGATTTAACTTCCTTGTTGCCTTTTATTTTTCCTAATGCTTTTTTTAAGCACCTCAGTTCATTTTGCATCTTATACAGTTTACAGTTTATATTTTTAGGCTAAGAAGTGGTTTTACGAACAGGATGGTACCAAACAGGTAGATTATCCACACTAGAGATTGTACTTTTAGAATGCAGTGTGTACAGATACAATTGCCTAAGGGAAAGTGAAACTAACAAAATAATCGGCTGGTGAACACTATTTTAACATATCTTTAACATAAAGGACAGTCAGTCATTTGTGAATCCAGAAATCTTGCTTTTTTGAACATGTATCCTTTCTTTTTCATTCTCTGAAGAAACACTAGTCTTGAGAATTGTGTTGTTCTAAGAAACTCGTTTCATATGTGCATATTTTCTGCTTTTCTGATGAGACAGAAAACAGAAAGTGATACTGGCTTTGCAGTTTTATACAATCTTGCATTGGAGACTTTCCTTGAATGATATAAACATCAAGGGAAGCCCCTGTCCAAGTATTAGCTTTATTCTAGTATATGGTTTTCATTATTTCTTCTGTTTCCCATCTCCTCGTTGACCGAGCAGACCTTCTGGGCTAATGCAAGCCATGGTCTCATGTTTCTGTAGCTGACAGCATTTGTATTCAGCTCCCTTTTGCACTTCTTTTCTGTTTTGTACAGCTTTTGAGGAACACAACATTTGAAGTAGGTAACACTGTCACCACGAGAGGGAGAACCTTGTACTAAGAGAACGTTGCTCTGTGCTACTGTGCAGGGACAGAAAGGGATTTTAAAGCTCTTCACTGCAAGGTTGAACAAGAGGAGAGTCCCCCCACCTCGGGGGTGCTTGCACCAAAGACTGGGGGGCTCCCAGGAAAGAGGAGTGTTTGAACTCCATACAAGAGACTTGCTCGTCACCCACACCACTTAGAGGAAAAGACTGAATCTTCAGCATCTGCTGCTGCTCTTTCTTTTTCTTGTATGACTATCTTTGTTTTTTAAAAAGGTATAGTTCCTGTGTTTTGAGGGAAGAGATGTCACTCTTTCAGTTATTGGAGTCAGAACTAATCTTGTTCACAAGCATCTTCAACAAGTTTCAATGTCTTTTGGGGTGCCCTGTTTCCTTTGTCCTTAATGACAGGATGTAGGTCAGACTGCTGTGAAATTCTTATGAATCTTTTAAATCTTTGATTTATTCCCAGTTCCACATACGCTGAGCATTCAGTCCCCTGGATCTTTGCTCCAAAGTTCAGATTCAAAGAAATTCTTACAAGGAAATGAGGCAGAAAATTGGTGGTTTCCCCTAAGTTCCACCCATAATCAGCTTTTGTTGCCAAACATAAGATAAATAGGCTGCTCAGCTCAGGAAGGATGTACTGCATAACCTTTCTTGTCAGCACCAGTGAGGTCTATGCTTAATCCTGAAAACTGATCGGACCAATACTCACTGGGCTAAATTCTCCAGGCGTGACTCATAATCTTTTGTTGACTTCAGTGCATCTTCTCAGACAGGGAAAGCATATGTAGTCCTACAGAAAGTCATAGTCCTAAGAGCTAGTTTCATATACATCCGTTAAGATGTCACAGGACTGCTCCTGCTACTTTAGCATGTTTCTGCCCAAAATTTTTATCCTTCGTAAAACTGACCTAAGATTTGATTTCATTCCACTGGACAGATTTTACCTGTGTTAAGGGCTCTGTGATTAAATGGTCTCTCCTTTTTACTGGGAGGCTTCAAAATTCAGAAGGCTGCTTCCCATTGAACAAGACATGGGACTCTTTTTGTCCAGAGAGAGGTAAACAGTCGCATGTTTGTCTTCAATAATTAAGTAGTGAGCCACAACAGCTGGTGTATATGTATATGAAACACGGCAATTGCTTTTCCCTAATTTACAGCCTTGCTACATCACTTTTCTATTACCAAAACAGTGTAAAACATTTGGGGAGTGAATGACAGCTATGACCCACTGTCATTGCAGCAGTGATATTTGGAGTTAATTGATTCAAGGTTTCTGACTACTTTACCCAGAAGCTCTCTAGCCATACCTTTTCTGTAATTCTGTGGGTAAAATAAAGTTGCTTCTTTGTAACATCTGACTATATAACCCCAAATGCAGAGTACACATCAAGCTTTTCTTTAGACATTTTTTAAAAAAACATGCTATTGCATCGTATGTGCAGGAGAATGGATTGGAACCCATGTAGTCTGGCATGAGCCTAGCATTTCAGCAAGCAGATTGGGCACCCTCAAAGTACAGCCAGCTGAACAGCAAGAAAACTCATTGCTGATGATTAGAGAGGCAAAATTGATATTCACAGACTTTACAGAAAAGCTAGAAAGCTTTATCAGTTTTGTGTCTTGTGTATGCTTTGACATGGGACACACTGCTGTAGCAATGCACCCAGACAGAGTGTGTTTAGATGCTGGCCCCTTGCCATGCCTAGCAATTCGATTACAGTCTCTATTTTTTATGGTATTTTTTCTGCTTTGGAGGTGGATATTCAGGGTCCCTGCACCCTTGTTTAGATTCCTTCTCTTAGACTCTTTCCTTATTTCTGTGCATTTGAAAGCCCATTAATCTTTTCTGCACTAGAATGTAACAGAGTGTATCTGTGTGTCTGGAGTCGAGGGCACAGTTCTTCTACCTTTGCAAGACAAAGAAAAAGGAGGAACCTGTTTCTCATATATTCTTTGGTTTATTTGTTGGTATTTGCTTTTGTTTACATTCTTGGTTGGCTGCAGTCTTCAACAAAGGATCGGGAATAGGAGAAAAGAGGCATGAGGAAGCACGTTCCTAAGCCTAGATGAAGCATCATGCAATGTACTCTGTGTACCAAGCAATTGCAGAGAGGTTCATACAGCAGCAGTGGAATTGCCCTAATGTGTTCCTCTTTCTATACATTTCCCCTTCTTGCTCCTCCTTCCCTGTTGTGGCCTCTTACACGATTTTAGTGGTTCCCCACAGTCCTTTCTCGTTGTTATGAGGGTTAGATGGAAGCTCTTGTGGCTGTCCAGACTGAACTTAATCTCCAAACCAGTGAGTATCCCAAGGTCTTTATTGTGTTTTCCCAAGTGATATCTTAATGAGTAGCAAGCCCCGGCAGACGTTTTATTTTGTTAAAACAGATCAATTGGCATGGGGAGGTATGGGCTGATTGGGATTCAGTAACCGACTTGCCTTTGTTACTAGCGAGCTTTATTTTATTTGTCTTGTGTGTTTTCATGTTTAGGTACGTAAGAGCTTATATGCCTGTCATTAAAATTCCTGCTTTTCCCACCATAGTCCTAGAAGGGCTATGAAAAAAAAAAAAAAACTTTATATATATTGCTTGTGTATTTGAAGGGTGAGGGAAGGAGCTGTCCACGCATGTGTGTCTCTGCGTGAGAGGGAGAAAACTGAAGTTAGTGTCGATCTGTCCATTTGTTCTAGGGTGGCCACAGAGAGCTGCCACGTTGAAGAGTTGATTGCACTACAGAACCTTAGCTTGGGCACTGTTAAAATAAGGACTGTATATTGGGAACAGGGAAGCTTTTTAGGTTTTTTATCCACACTTACACATGCCCTTTGCAAGGCGTACCCTTGCAAAGTTTGCATCTGACAAGTTTGTGTAAAACCACTACTGACCTTTTTGCTGTATCCATTTAGTTCTCTCTTCTTTCTGCAGCCCCCAGACAATGACTTGTCTCCTTTCCATTTCCAGTTGTTCAGCTTATTATGTTTTCAATAAATGTCCTGTCTACTAACGAGATCTCTACGTTGAGCAGGAGGAGGAGAGAAAATAAGGCATGTGAAAGTGTGGCTGGGAGACTGCAAATCCCCCTTTGTTTTGGGGCATTCGTGTACTTTTACTGAGAGCTGATTTCTTGGGGATTGGGTGGGGTGGGGAGGGAGTTTGTGCTTTTTTGGTCTGGATAAGGCTTTTTATTTTTGCACTAAGTATGACTGCACTGCACTGCATTGCACTACTGAAATGTATTTACATGTGGTGGGATTGGAAGGGGCCAATTAAGCAGGAAGGGAGAAGAGAAAGGGATGGGCACAGAAAACAGGATGTATCTTAAACTTGACCAGGTTGGAAGAGAACTGAGGTTACCTTTACTTTAAGCAACTAGTCAGACACTGAGATAGCTGTATTGGATAGCTTCTGTAAAATAATAATAATAATAATAAAGTAACAAAAGCACTATAATGGAAACAGAAGAGGCATCACAGGTTTCAGGGTGCTACAGGTCTTTTCCCCCGTTTTCCTAGAGAGTGCTCTTTGCGGCTGTGAGAGCGTTAAGAGAACTGCTTAGCACAACACCAGAGTCAGGCTTCAACATGAAGACACCAATTCCTAGTTCAAAATCTGCTCAAAACCTGCCTTGTCAGATCAGATCTCCTCAGAGATGTTTGACTGTAATCAGTATCCCTTGGGTGTAAGCATGATCTCTCAGCTCAAGAAGTGAAGCCACAAAGCAGGCTTACCAAAGGGGAAGGTCACTGAAAATAAATAAATAAAGCACTTCTTTCAAAGGCTGTAATGGGGATGGTGCAATAAACAGTCATTCTGAACACTCGATTGAAGATGTTCCATTCAAGCCTTTGGGGGCAGAGGGAGCAGGAGGGATGTGGACAAGGAAGGGCGATGTGGAATTCAGTACAGTAAGGAATATTCCTGCTTGGGCTAAGATGCTCTCCGGCATTTTTAGATCTTCAGTCTAATTTCTCTCCTCAAACAGATAGTCAAGCATTACCAAGGCTTTTGGCTGGAACCAAACAGAATCCTAAGCTGGAAAGTATTTTACAGTCATGATGCATGTTGGCCTATACCTTGATCATTGACTTCGTAACAAGCATAATATGAGGAAAAAAAAAACAAAACAAAACAACACTAATTTGCAGCAAGGTCCATCTCTGCTGTAGCTCTTTGTGGTCTACAAACTATCAAAATTTTGTGTTGAATCTCTTCAGTAAGACTATGGTTACAACTTCTGCTAGAAGGCAGATTAGAATCATGAAAAATGCTCTGTGTAGCAGCCAGGAGAAGAGTGTAACACAGGAGTGCATCTGCTTTGGTTCTGCGATATAAGGACCACCTGTCTGATGTGCACGGAGGTTTCATGAGCAAAAGAGGGGAGACAGGCATCCAATTCCTAAGGAAAGCCTACAGTAATCAGGTGTTCACAGGCCTATTCACACCCTGAATTTCTCCTTAGGCCTGAAGCTAAGACCTTTTGGCTCCATTAGTACCAAGGAATGGGCAGTGGTACAGACCTTACACAGAGCTGGTTTTGTTGGCCGGTCTGTTGGACTGCCTCGTTTGAGGAAAGTATGAACAACTAGAGGAGAAGTAATATATCAGAGGCGGGTCCTGGGTGAGAAGGAGCAAGTCTGTCTGGAACCAAAAGAGACTTTGGAGATAAGGATATGCTTGTCTGGGAAACTGAGATTTCCACTCTTAGTTATATTTCATCCATCGCGGCTTGGAAGTACTGGAAGAGAAGAACTGGAGATGTCCCCTGAGGTAGTGTTAGGTGAACTACTGAATGACTCTTCCCGTGAGAGCAGGCAGGGCTGTCTCTTTCTGAGCCATCTGCAGGACTCCTGTAAGATGAATACCACTGGAAGGCCATCTTCTAGTAACAAGGCAGTGGATGCCCGTCAAAAGCACAGTTCGTTTGAGAGCCAGCATAACATAGTGGCAGGAGAGCACATTTAGTTTAAGTGGCATTTGCTTCTGTAAGAGTGGTGACGGCTACAAAGTCATGATATGGGAGGAAATCAAGTCTGTCTACTGAAGTTAATTTGGGTTATGAGCCAATAGTCCCCATTTTTGTTTAGGTGAGTTTTGTTTTGTTTTGTCGTTTAAGGCAGCTGCATATATTGCTACTGTCAGAGTAGATTTGCATTGTCAAAGAGGAGTAGTGGACTGCTCCAGAAAAAAAAAGTGAAGCTGAGGGTTTACTGAGCCTGCTGTGTCCAGAGTGCCTTTCCTGCTGTGGTGAAATAAAGAACTTCTGTAGTTTGAGCTGTTCTGGCTGACTGATTGCTGCATATTCCTCCCTTGTGGTGTGACCTGCTGTCAGCCGTGTTTGGACAAGGAGAGGAACACTGCATGCTTGCAATGCTGTGATAAGATGCCATTTGCACTAGTTTGTTTTTTTTTTTTTTGAAAAAAAGTACTGCAACCTGGAGAAGAGGGCTTTGAGCCATGCTCCCAAATGGGGTTTGAATTCTGCCTGTTTAAACCTGATTCCAGCTGACTCAGTTTCAACAAAAGCAGTCTCGTCCATGTAGAGAAGAACCAAACCATTTCAGAAAGCCACATTCCAGCCTCTGTTCCCACTTAGTTACAGTGCTCAACCAGATCAGTTCCTGGACGTAAGTGCGATTGTAGAGTTTTAAATGGCTCTTAAATAGGTTGTTCCTTTTTACATGGTCAGTTTGAAACTAGTTTGACTGGAACTGCATTTAAATATAGCACAAACTCAATTTTTTCAGCATGGTACTAAAGCCCCGTGTAGACAGTGCTTGACTGAGAAACCAAGGATAACTTGAGGTTTATTTTAAGAAGCCAAAACATATGTTGCTGATTAGAGATGCCGCATAACTTAATGCCCTATTTTTTTTCTCCAGATGGAGAAACACTAACTTCCATAATTCTCCTCCATTTGTCATCCTGCTTCGTTGTTGCACCTTTTCTCTTGAATGAAAATCACTTTGGCCAGTGGGCTAGATCCAAACCAGAACTTCCCTTTACTGTTTGATCATCTTCTTTCTGTATGTTCCTTTCCTAGACGTTGACAAGCACTACTGAGGATCAGCTTGAGTATTTGCTGGGATTGTGTGGCGTAGTTATAGTTCAATAAGATGCTAGTGATGTTTTCAACTCTACCGTAACTGTATAGCTTACCCTTGAAGAGAATGTTGTTTCAGAAGTTACAGTGGAAATAAAAATTAAAAAAAAAAAGGAGATGCCAGGAACCGTGATGGAGCTTCAGTCGCAGTGCTATGGCTGTGTTTGTAGGGAACACATTTCTGGTGGCTGGTGATGCTGACATTTACAAAGGCAATTCTGTAGCAATGGAGAATGTATGCTTTCTCATCCCTGCTGAACTTAGAGAATTTATGCTAGCAGAATGATCCCAGACTACCCTGTTAGAGTTCATCATGGTTTCCCTGGTGGAGAAGGCTAAGCAATCTGTCACATCACCTTAGGCAGTCTGAATTTGCTTCTAGACTACTTCCAGATGGCCTGCCAGCCAGGCGCCCTCCCTGGTTGATCCCAATTTCACACTGGCTGGTGGTTTGCCAAATCAACCAAGGTGACCAAGACATAGCCTTGGCCCCAGCTAGGAGCCTTTTACCTTTCCTTTTCCTTTTGGTTTTCCATCAAACCAGGAGTGCAATTAGTGGTGAGTAGGTGGCCGTTCAGCTGTTGCTCCAGGTGACAAGAATGGCAAAGCCGCATGGCAAATTGAGCTACTGTTGTCCCTCAGGACACCCGTAAAGGCAAGAGGCTGGGCTCTGGTTGCTGGTGTAGCTCCAGGCCTACAGCTTCTGCTGCTTGCCCCCCAAAACTTGTTTTGATCAACCATGCTGTTGCCCTCAAATATGCTTTGTGTGTGAAAAACTGATTGCAGTTGTTCTGTTGTCTGTTTTCTCTCTTCTGCATCATGGATGTGGCACCAACTTACTCTCACAATGAGCTTGGGTGTTGTTTTGCTGTTATTATTAACATGTAATTCTACTGTAGACCAAAAAATATGAAAAGGAAAAAAAATCAGTTTCAAGACGTAAAAGACCAGTGAGTGAAAGGTGAAAAATTTAGGAAGCAAAGGTGTAAGAGAAGCAGTGGTTAACTGTGTTAAGTTAGAAATCTCAGAATAGCCTTACCTATTTCTTAACCAATGCTTACCAATCATCCGGTAGTGGGGTTAGATAGCTTTCTTGGCTCATTCGTACTTGTATCCTAATATATATATATATTTTATTTTTGTTTCTTTGGTATTGCTGTTGCACATCATGTTGTCTTTTATAATGCCTGATTTTATTGTATTGTACTTTATCAATCTGTTTTGTTTTTGTTTTCCTTTTGAAGGATGGGATAAATAATGTTTCCTTTTTGTTTTGAATTTTTGAGAAAAAAAAATGCACTGGAAGTAAACACAAACACATTTTGTCATTTAAAAAATAAATAAATAATGGAAAACACACAGCCACGCAGTGGAAAAGGCTAAGAAAAAGCTCCTCTCTTCTTCCCTATTGTGGAAGCATCTTCTATCAGATATGCTAGAAAGAAAACAATCAATCTCAAACAAAGGAAGAGAGAAGCCTCTTTGATCCCAGCTCTGCTACCTGATGTATTTAAGCACAGTGTTTTGCAGGGCTGGGCTCCTAAATGGCCAACAGTCAAAATCCAGAACCACATGGGGCAAAATTCATCCCTGGTGCAAGCAGATGTAATTGCAATGAAGTCAAAAGAGGTACACAAAGGATGGATTTAGCCACATGCATGCAAGATACAGCTGCCTTCCCTGTAGTACCTAAGTCCCCACTGCTAGATTTTATTGATATGGAAACGGCTGGTCTTTTGGCTGTGTTAATCGCATAATACCCATTGAACGGTGTTCGAGGTAGGCAAAACACTTTCCCACTGAATAAATCAGTTCTGGATGCACCTTTGCATGACGCCTTTTGCCTACCAGCTTTCAGCTGTTACCCACTCCCAGCCGCGAACTGATCCGATCTAACTCTGGTTGAAGAGCCTGCCTTTGCCAGAAAATGGACTTGACTATTAAGCGTAGTAAAACTTCTGCGTATTTAACTACTATAACCCAGAAATGGCCCTTGCACTTTTAAGGCATATGGAAACATCCTCTCTGTCTTTCAAAATGGCTACGGTTCTTTTGCGAGTAAAACGCCACAGACACACAAACACACACAGAAAATAAATAAATTAATTAAAAAATAAAATAAAATCTGGAGGTTCTTTGCCCCAAATCCTTCCCGTCTCTTTCTGTGCTCGGCAGTGTCCTGCCCCCCTAGTGCCTGCTCACCTGAGTACAGCGGGACAGATGCGCATGTTGAGACGAATGCAAAGAGCAGGCCTTTTAAAAGGCAGATGATTTTCCTGTTATGCCAGCATCTTCGAATTCCCATATCAGCTGATGGTTTTTCCTAGCCTGATGGCTTTCAATCAGTTGTTGAAACATTGGCTTTCGCTGTTTTGTTTTCTAAGGAGGGAATGTGGGGTGGGGAGAATAATGTGGTGTTGTTTGTAACTTCACAGTCCTGATAGTTGGTTTGTATCTTCCATATTTTATGCAAAAACAGACATTATAAGTCAATAAATAATTGTGCCCTAGGTTGAAAGTTAAGTGTTCAGGAAAGGAAAAAAAATGGTTGGCATTTTTCTACATTTTTGTGAAGACTCTTTTGGAAAGGAAGGGTACATATTTTTGTTGTGTAGTATTTTCTATTTTTGAATGCATTTTCTTGGTACAAGACTGTTTTGTGGAATTTTTTTTCTTTTTGGTGAACACATTATTTAAAAAAAAAAAAAAAAAAAAAAGAAAAGAAAGAAAAAACTAATTGAAAAGTTTGCCCTTAAGGATATGCTGCAGTTTTGAGGTTTAAAATAAAAAATAAAAAAACCATTCAAGGCGCGTGTTAAAAGTTGGGGGATTGTATCGTTGGGAGTTTTTTTGTAATTGTTACAAGAAGAAGTTTGTAGCCACTGCTGTTTATTTTGTTTCAGATGAGTAAGTAAAGGGATTGTTCTTGTGTTATTCTTTTTTTTTTAAAAAAAAAAAGTTATTTATGAAATGTCACAAACACTGGACTGTGAGTTTGTGTGGAAGCATTTTACCACCCTGTGTCTTCATAGAGCTGTTGGTGATCCTGCTTCTCGTTACTCTGTCTCACAATTTCCTGAGCAAATCTGGGGGGAAAAGTGGGAGGGGGAGAAGTAAAAGAGAAACTGAATGCATTTTTTTGAGGCAGAAACTCGGGGGGAAAACACAAAACGGTGTTTTGGAATCCCAGACCTGCTCTGTCAGCTCTACTTCTCCCATCTACCACAGGAACACAAAGGGCTTGCACCTACTGGTGGAGAAAGAAAACCTGTGGTATGTAGACGTGGCAGCGTGCAAGGGGACAAGTGGCTGAGAGCCGCGATGCTCATAAGGACCTCTGTAAATGACATCCCAGCTTCTCAGCCAACTGCTCCCTTGGCATGCCCATCATATCAGGCCAGAGGCTTTTGGGACAGCCTCACCAACCCAACCAAAACCCTGAGGGTGGTTCTGCCTTTTCACGTGCCAAGCGAGCTCTTCTGGCACCCCACCAGTGGGCGCAAACAGCGGGGAGCACTGCTCAGTGCGATCGCCGGCTGTTGATCTGGGGAGAAGTAGAGACTGGAGGTGACCAAAGAGGTGTGTGGTGCTCTCAGTTTCGAGGAACAAGCTTAGGAACGATTGGAGAAGCAATGCTTCAGGCATTCGTGGGACCAGAGAAAAGGGAAAGGGGAAGACACCAACAGCCATAACAAAAACTGGAGATATGTAACTGGGCGACATACTAGACCAACCAGACTCTTTTCCTTCCTGGACAATAATGCAGCCAAATCTTGAGACTGTCAAGCAGACAGAAAGCTGAATGTGGCCTTCATTTCTCCTGCCTTTCCTTTTTATTCTCCCTCTTCCTTTGCCCTGAGATTTCTTCTCAGTGAGCATCCGCTCTGCTGAGCACTTCTTTTGCCCTCCACCTAAACTGCCCTTGCTTTCGAAATGTGGGTTCAGTCAGGACTGAGTAAAATCATGTGCCTTCTTTTTCCCCTTTTGTAAGTATACCGACCTCCTCCCCTTCCCCAACTTAGACGTGCGAGAGAGGCAGGAGGAGGCTGCTTAGGAGTGCTACTTGTCTACAGGCGTCCGGCAAAACACTGAGGTGGTGGCGAGGGGAAGGGGAGTGGAGAGAGCTGTCAGCTCCTTCCCCTTCCCACACGTAGCAGGTCTTCCCAAGGAGACACCCTCCGCCACCACCTCCTCAGAGGGCCCTCTCTCCTACCATCAGTCCCAGTGGGCATGGGATGGCTTTCCTCTCCCAGTCCTATCCCAGCTGAGCAAAGCACTCTGCTGGAATTCATGTCATTTGCAAGCAGTTTGTGGCCTTATCGAGATGACTTTTCAACCACTAAAAGAAAAAAGAAAAAAGAAAAAAAAAAAAAAAAAGGCAACTCAATTCCTGCCCAAGGTTTGTGTCACTTCTAAAAACCCAGTCCCTACCAGTTCAGACTTCTTAAATCTCAGTCCATTCTAAGGATGGTGGCTAAACAGGCCAGCCGAGCACTTAAATGCTAGACCGTCTGGTCTCGTGCTTTCTTTGCTATAATCCCTACTGTCTGCTTGCTTTTCTTACTTTCTCTATATTCTCTGCTTTACGAGGCAGCCCTAGAGTTTGGTAAAAGGTGAGAGGAGCCAGTGGGATCCTGGCTCAAGGAAAGTAGTTGACGGCTCATTTTCAGTGTCTTAGCAGGAGAAGGATATGCCAGCTGCCACAGCAAATGCGTATTACGATGGGCTGACTGTGGTATTTTTAGGGCCAATAAACCCCACCCAATTACCGGAACATGGCTTATTCCAGGGTCAAAACCATGGAGAGAAAATAGCTTTTTGGCATACTGGAGAAGCAGCCTGCAGAGCACAGGACATAAGATCTGCACCACGCCTGGGTGGTGGGAACAAAAAGTCCCCTTGGCACTTCCATAAAGAGATAATAAATGAAAATGCTGTGGACGGGGACTGGAAATCTATTCTGTAGGTTAGGTTCTAGAGACAGGGAGGAGCAGCTGGGGAACAATGGGTTTATCTCCCCCTCCCCATTAATGGTTTGCACTTAATGGTGCACACAGAGGAAGGGCGCATTCCTAGCAACCTTTGGTGCTGATGATGGACTTAAGACATTTGTCCAAGGCCTAATTTTGACACTATATACACTACATCACATGCAATATTTCCAAAAAAAAAAAAAAAAATTAGGAGGGAGAGGGAGGAGAGCAGTGCAGGCAGTTGGGATTGTTAGGGTTGGATTATTTTGCATCTTTTGTAAAACTGTAAATTCAACAGTGCCTTATTCCTAATAGATGCTGGCACTTGGGGGACACACACACGAAAGTACCGATGAAAGCCAGAACTAGGGAGAGTCAGACGCATACAACAGAGGTCAGTAATCATCGTAATGGGAGCTGTACTGGGAATGACACAGCTACGTCAGAACTGAAAACCGCTCAAATATTCAAGCTCTAAAGCAATTTCCCTTCCACCACCTCCTGCCTTCCCTCCTTGCCAATGGTGCTGCCCAAGAATAGCTGCCTACACTGAGGCCTGTCACTGCCCCATTTGCTTTTGGCGTTGTTGAGTCCAAGGAGTTTAGCATAGTCAAGCTTTCCACCGCTACAGTGTTTTCCACGGGGTATGTGAATGCCAGTTGTTTTGCTTTAAATGCACTTTAAAAAAAAAAAAAAAAAAATCAAATCAAAGCTCCAGACTGTTTCAAATACATAGGGGAAGCTAGTGCATATGTGTTTGAACCCAGTTCACTTTATCTCCAGTTAAAATGTACTCCATGCAGTGTGTATGTATAGAACAATGTGTATGCATACGAACACACACGTCAACCTTAAATATCAGCAGACTAACCTTTCTCCTTAAGCTCATGAAACCAGATGCTACACAAACACAGCAGCAGCAGAGGAATTAACGGTTGGGCTCTTGAAACAGATCACAAAAAATAAAAGCAACTACTTGGTCCTTTCTGTATGTTCAATAATTACAGAAGGAATTGGGTTGTAACCGGAATAAAAAGGAACGGTGCTAACTGAGTGAATGGGCAAAACCAACAAAAACAAAAACAAAAACTCAGCCCAATAACGCGGTTTGACTTTTACACTGATTCTCACATTGGGTTGTTTTGTTATGGTTTTTTGTTTTGTTTGATATGGAAAAAAAATAATAAATTGCATCTAAACTGATCCACCCGCAAAAGAAAAAAAGCAAACGTAATGAAATGCGTCCTGCCCTGAGGAAGCTCTTGTTTATGGAGGATGTCAGAAGTCTCAAAACTCTCGGCCTTGCTCTCACGTACCACATGCTCAATCAGTCCTTTTTTTAAAATGTCTGAAACTGAGTAAAAAAAGAAAAAAAAAAAAAAAAAAAAAAAAAAAGAAAAACTTTTTGAAGCACCTTATGTGGCTTCCCATTCCAGGAGTGGGAGCCACCTTTTTTTCTTTGAGCACCTTACTGATGTGTTAATGCTATCTGCTGTCTTTTTGTTGCCCGTTGGCTGAGCGGCTGGCTGTCAGCACCTACACGCAAGCGTGCGGGGGCGAGGGCACCTTCCCATTCCCGTGGCATCGGCTGGGACCCAGGAGGAAATTTCTTGGTTTCACAGAAAGGGGAGAGGGGAAAAAAAAAATCAAAAAATGCACACTTGTGTGTGCAACAAAATGGGGCGCTTTCGTCCTGGGGTCAAAGAAACTCCCAGCAGCCAGAGCCAAGCGAATGGGAAATGGCACCCAGGGCTGAATCCCGGGGTCTTTACACGATGGCCTTGCCCGAATAGAGACCCACGGATCCATCCCCGGAGAGCTCCAGGAGGAGCCGGGTCTGTGCCCGGATCGCCGCGTGCTGCCGCGGTCGCTTGCGTTGTTGCACGCCCGCCCGTCCGCACACCCACGCACGCGCACCGCTATACAGACATCTCTCGAGAAACATGGTTTGTGACGATGTGAAGAGCAGGTCAACAGTTTTGAGGGGTTAAGTTCCTTTTTTTTCTCTCATTATACTCTGTAAATGGTATGTCAGTTATCAAAAACAAGCAAATAGAAAATCGTTTAAAAAAAAAAAATACCTTGCATACGCCTTTTCTATCAAGTGCTTTAAAATATAGAATAAATACACACATCCTGCCAGTTTTTTCTTACAGTGAGAGTATCCTTACCTGCCATTTAATATTAGCCTCGTATTTTTCTCACGTATATTTACCTGTGACTTGTATTTGTTATTTAAAACAGGAAAAAAAATAAAAAAAGAAAATTAACTGTAGCGCTTCATTATACTATATTATTATTATTATTATTGTGACATTTTGGAATACTGTGAAGTTTTATCTCTTGCATATACTTTATACGGAAGTATTACGCCTTAAAAAAATACGGAAATAAATTTTACAAGGTTTCTGTTTTGTGTGGAAGAGTAATTGATGTTGCTAAGAATGATGTTTGTTTTTTGTTTTTTTTTTTAATGTTACCAGCACTTTTTTTGTAAGTTTCACTTTCTGAGGTATTGTACAAGTTCACACTGTTTGTGAAGTTTGAATATGAAGGAATAATTAAAAAAAAAAAAAAAAAAAAAAAAGACAAAAGAACGTGGCAGGCGTCTTTGTGCATTTATTTTTTCTCCGGAGGCTCACGGTGTGATTGTTGTGAAGGCTGAACATCAGCTGTACTGCGTCTTGGGGACGGATGCTTGGAGGTTTGGGGTACTGGTGTTTGAGACTTCACTCAAAAATGAAATGAATTTTGGACTCTGTCCCAGGCAGCCTGCTCCAGGTGCCCTGCTTGAGCAGGGGTCGGACCAGAGGGTCCCTTCCCACCTCAACCATTCTGCATATGACTTCTGATTTTAAGTGACTCCGCACAAGATCTGTGCAAACAAGACATTTCAATCGTCCAGCCCTTACCTGCCCTCTCCAATTACCCAAAACAGATTCTGCCTCTTGGGTCAAACTCTCCAAGGGTGAAGTGCTCCTTGGGGCTAGTGGGACCTGCACTCACTCTGAAGGGCCTCTGGTCATTTTGCCTGGATTTCTGTACTTTGCACTGGCTAGTCATCCGTCCTCTAGTTTCATTTAATAAAAAATACATTTAAAAATAAAATCTTTGCGCATTATAAAGACATACGGCTTCATGCTGTTCACTAAAGATTTTTGCCACAGATCTAAAGAGGGAATGGTCAAAATCCCACAGGCAGTGTGTGCAGCAGGGACAGGCAGTGTGTGCCTGAATGGAACAGGCACAGTGTTACAATTCAGCAACTTTTAAAACCAAATGCTTAAAAGGGAGCAAATTTTGTTAAATACGATATTTTAAAATTTTCTATAGATATCAACAGTGCCGTTCAGTCCAATTTAGGACCGTTTTGTCCATTCGTTTTCTGCTGCATGCACTGTCTGCAAAACAATTATCTTCTCCATTTTCCGTAATGGGATGAAAGACAACTGTCCTCAGTGTCCTCCAAGGCCTGAGTGGTAGAAAGGAAGGGATTCTCCCACCTGGGGAAAAAACACGGTGGATAAGCTCCTCAGCAAAGTCCCGTCCACCCTGCTGGCAAGTGAGGTAGAAGCAGCCCCACTCTCTTATCTTGGGATAAGACAACGAGATGTGAGGATCAGTCCTACCTGACCTCTTATCTGAGGCGCTCTGCTGCCACTCTCTTTCATGATGGGTAATGGTCACCTATCTTTTCACGTGCCCGTTAGGAAGGAGCTAGCCCTCCAGCAGGGTTAATCACTTTCTGGTCTTTTCGCAGTGAACTCTCACAAGAACTTTTGCAGAAGCTCAGGACAGAGGTGCAAAAACAATTAGGAAAAACCTCATGAGAAACAGGGCAGAGGAACAGCATGGATTTACTATTAGCACTTCACTGCTGCTACTCACACCACATTGATCTATGGCAACACTAGGGCCATCCCCAGGCTCAGCTGTCTGTCACTTTATCACAGGGTAGATTTGCCATCACTTGCAAAATGCTGCCTGCTAAATAAAGACCTGTTTACCTGTTTACCCCTTCCTCTGATGTGTTACCTGATGTGTCCCTGAAAAGCATCCTCCATATTATATGTGGTGGCATGTGTGGATCATGCTTTTTTGTCATTGTTTTCCACACAGTAAACCAAGGTGTTGGATTCCTCCTCAAAGCCAACTGCTCCACACTACATATATGCCCAGCACCATGGAAATGGACGAGTTTCCAGGTTTTAAGCCAAGTTTGGGCAATGCTTCAGAACGGCCCAGCTGCGGGTCATGCTGTCTCCTGAGGTGATTCTGGGTGGGAGCTTAGTGGAGGAGTAAGGAGGAGATGGGGAACAGAGGTGATCTGGGATGCGTCCTGATACCAGCCCAGACAGCTGGAGCACACCAGAGAGGCATCAAATGCTCATCTGATGAGGGGTAGAGGAGCAACTACAGGACCCCTGTGCTCAGACAAGGAGGAAATGAAGTCTCCTGGGCTGTGCAATTTCCTCCTTTGGCCCTTGAGGAAATTAGAGGCCTCTGGGGATGGGGAGGGAGCTGTGAGATATGCTGGCACACTTAGACACACAAGATAAGCCTAAAATGAGGATACTGACATAAGATCCTCCTCAGAATTGCACCTAGAGCTGAGAGTGGGAAAAGCAGGAAATTGTCTAGAAATAGGCTGCTGGGAAGACCCAGCGTGTTCTCATTAAGTACCTGGAAGGAAATGGAGATGTCTCTCACACATGCAGAAGTTCATTCGTGCCATGACTCAACCCTGAAAGGTTTCCTCAACCGCAGCCCTCTTGGGGAGTTCAACATCAGGCCCTGAAGGGAACAGAGGATGCAGGTGAACACAGAAGCACAGAATTAGTGTGGGTTGAAGACCCTCCTTCAGATTTGCTAAGGAAGGAAATCTTAGGGAAGGGCTTACAAAGGGAGTGCTGGGTTGAGTTAAGGGGCTAAACATGGAGCACAAGTGCTCCTTGCAGGCCTTTCCCCAGCCCTCAGGCTCCTTACTGCCAAGAAACCAGGCAGTGGACATTGTCTGTAGCCATCACCAGCTCACTCTGAGTATCTCCGGCCTTCCCTCTGCCTAGGAGCAGACACTGTGTGATGGCACCAGTCCCCTGCAGGCATCTCCACCCAGGCTGCATGCCCAGACGTGCAGCAAAATGGGTTATGACTGAGAGTATCCATTTCCAAGGGGTGTACCTCAAATCGTATGAAAAGGTGGGGGCCACAGCAGCAAGACACACACACCCAGAGTCTCCATAAGCAGCCATCAGCCTGCCTAGCAGGGTGGTTAAGCTTTGTCGCCAGCTATCTGGCTGACACAGCTGCAGCTTTGTCAAGGCCAGCTTAATCTTACATGTTTGTAAAGACCCTTCTCTAGAAAGGTCAATGGATAAATAAATTGCCCCACGAGAAAAATCCTGTTCGTGCATAATTGTTCACAGCATTAGCAAAAAGATGCAAGATCCACAGCTGGGGATTTGTGGCCCTTGCTCTGGTTATAGGACAACTTCCAAATCAAGGTTTTCAGAAAAGCATATTTGAAGATTCACATTTATTTTAGAAATTGGAAAAAGGAACTTTTTTTTTTTTTTTTTAAATGGCAACCTCAATATCTTTTCAGGCGGCTTTCTGACAGAATTAGAAATGCCTCCCTGTGCCAAAACCAAGATGACTATTCCCTTTTTTCAATGAAAACATACGAAGTTCAGACCACTTTTTATCAAAACAGTGAATTTTGATAGGCATTGATAAAAAATTAAATTATAGTCAAATATCATTAAAAATAACCTCGTTTATTTCAGAAGAGTGGCAGTCTATTCCCAACAGATACCATGGGATGCAAGATGGTTGTCAGAAATAGCTTGATGATTTCGGAGGCCAGTCAGATTTATGAAAAGCCTTAAGGCCAGGTCCAAGGATACAAGTCCATGTCTCAAAGGCATCTCCATTTCAAAGGAGGCAAAACACCTACACAGCTCCTCAGAGCTGAGCCTCAGCCCCTTTCAAAAGCAGGTTGTGGATGCTTTCAGATCTCCTTGCCTGCCAAGAAACCTTTTTCCTGCAGTTTCCCTTGGCCTACCCATCCTCTCCAAGAACATCCCACCTCCTTCAATGCTAGAAGGCAAGGCGTGGATTTTACAGCCATACTCCCACAGTCTCCTGCCAGGAAGAGATCTCCAGGTAAGCCACCAGATCCACCTGGTTGCACCAGTTTGGCTCACCAGCCCTGTATCACATTGCCTTTGCTGGCTGAAAAAATACTGCTAGGTGTCAGCACCTCTCTGGCCATGTCTCCAGGACAAGGGGAAAGCAGAAGGGCAGCTCAGAGCTCCCATTAAGGCAGGGGGAAATTTTTGCTCCAGATGACCTCCAAAAGTCCCCTCCAACCTTAACGATTCTGTGGAAGTTGCTGTGAGGACTTGAAGCTCCCAATCTGTTACAAAGCTTTGTCAGACACCAAATTCAGCTGCCTGGTCCCCATGCTCACTTAGCAAGAGCAAACATCTGAAAGGCAGCCAAATGCTCTCAGTCGTTGCTGCCCTGTGTGGCCTTAGACCTCCCCTCAGCTCCTGGAAGCTCTGCCACCCTCACTGTTAAAATGGGAATGACCACACCACGTCCCAGGGGTGTAGGGTGTGACTGAGGTGCTTGGAGGCCCTGTCACAGGGGCTCCCTTCAGCCATCATCATCATCAATGGCAGCTCTGTGGCACTCGTACAGGTGTGAAGACCAAGTCATTACATTGGTGGTAAGGGAAGGCATAAATATCGCTAACCCAAGGAGTTAAAGGTGTCTGTGAAAACACAGCTGTGCAGGACAAAGCTCTCTGTGCCAATGAACTTGCCCACACCAGTCCCACCGATGGGCTTCGAGCTCAGACCTGGGTGGACGAAAGCATACAGCTAACACCCTCCCTTGTGCCACCAGCAATCTGCAGCGAGTTGGCAGCTCTCACATGTGGTGGCACAGCCCTCACCAAGAGCCCAGGCCAAAATCCTGGCTGATCTTTTCACCGGGTGTACCATAAGGATGGTTCACGGGCCTGGTGTGCAGGCCAGAGCCAAGAAAGAGCACGACACCCACACTGGCACTGCTGCTGACTGTCATCCCCTCTCGGCTCATCAGCACAGTGAACAAACAAGGAAGAATCCAGCTATTCAGCCAAGTTCTGTTTTCAGTAACGCCACACCACCCATCATCAATTAGCCTAATGAATGGGACAGAGCCAGCTGTCTGGAAGAGACTAAAAACAAAGCAATCAAAGGGAAAAAAAAATAATAAACAAGCAAACAAACAAGCAAACAATGACATCCCAACTTCCCCAGACAACAGCACAGCCCTTTGTTTGTTTGTTTCTTGCATTAGTTTGGAAGCCAGCAGCACTGAGGGAAGCACTGAATGATAAAAGCAGCTTGCCCACGCTGCCAGCATTTCAGACAAACCCCGAAGTTTCTCATTCTGTGCCTGAACCACAGGAAAACCACCACAACCCAGTGCCCTCCTAGGATCGTACCTGGACCAGAGAGCATGGGGACACTGTTTGCCCACCCAAGAAGCCCCTTGGCAGGAGCAGCAACCAGGCCATGCTGACACCAAGCCGTGAAAGCCTCAGGTCACTGGTTTGGGAAATAGACAAGGCAGCAGAATGCAGCTTTGCAGAAAACTCAGGGAAGGGAAAAGAGAGGAGAAAGCTGAGGAGGAAAGTCTTGGTATAACCCTACCACAACGGCTAGGGAAAGCAGCAGAGAAAGTGTCCAGCAACCTGTGATTGCTGGCCATGTCCAAAAAAAAGGGGCTTGTGGGACCTCAGCTATTCTCCCTACCTTCATTTCTCTGGCCCTGCTGTGTAACCTGGTACACCGGGTGGCCAGAAGAAAACCCAGGGTTTGCTAACAAGTGATAGCACTTGCAGTTCCTGCTCCAGTCTGTAATGGAGGAAGATCTCATGAGAAGAAAAGTTTGTTAGCCTGATACATCCTCATTCTACAAAATTTAAGACCTGTGTGATTTGTGCCAAGATGCTTGCATGATGTTTATGGGGAGCTCTCTTAGCTGTAGTACAGCCACAGAAGATGAGGCCTTTGTCAGCATTTACTGTCACCAAAAAACAGAGGAGCAAAATCAGACAGCTACAGGTCTGTCCTTTCTCCCACACTTTCCGAGGATACAGTAGAAGTGACTTTGATCCCTACTGGAAACTAAGGTGTAGGCCATGATGGCAAAATCCACCAGGTTTCCATCGCAGATTTTTCCGCTGTCCTGTTGCTGACTTCCCAACAGCACTGAGATAAGTCTGACCAAAATCACAGGAAAGGGTATGGGGTATCCTCATGAAGTAAGGAGAGCCATTTCTCCTTTCCAGCTTCAGAGAAGGGTTTGCTAAAGAGCTCATTTGCACCGTGCCCCAAAAGCCAGGTGAGGGCAGGAGCAGAGGGGTCCCACCTCAGCCCCCAGCCCTGCCTGCACAGGCCACTCACCACCACCTTGCCTCAGCCCCACACTGTGCCAAAACTTCACCCACTCTTAATTTTTCTTCCTCTCCCAGCTTGCCTGGTCCAAACACCTTTTAAAAGCCAAAGAGGCTGCATATGAGGGGATTTACTGTCCAGCACGAAGAGGTCAGTAGCCTGACTTCACAGCTGCTCGTTGCTTTCAGGATGCTTTGTGGATTTCACCAGCATGTCACCGATGGCTCAGAGCTGCCAGCACCGGTCTCGTAATTGCCTCTTCGCCCAGAAGTGCATTAGCGATCCGGGCTGGCTATAAATACAAGTGGTTGGCTTCAAGACCTCTTTCGCAAAAGTAACTTTGAGGCATTTTAATCCCATTTCCTTCCCTCCTCCTCCTCATGGTTTTGGATGACGCCTACCTCAAGCTATATATCTTCCCACCCACCTCTTTTCATCAGACCTTTCTTTGGTCTATTTGCAATCTGCTCGCATGTCTTTTGGGTAGATATTTTAGACACTGTGTTTCATCACGGTGTCGAGGCTTATTTGGGTTTATGTCTTTGGATAGCCTCCAAAGGACTTTATCCAAGGGACTTAATTAGTCACCATTAATAAAGTGTATAAACAGCTGCTTAGGAGAAAAAACAGATCATAAAACCAAGTATTTTAACAAGGCCACTAGGCTGCAATTACATGCAAGAAAGGAAAATGTTAGCAGACCACCCTGTGGCAGCTTTGGGTGACATTTAAAAAAATGGCAGAGAAAATCAGGTGTTGAAGTCCTTCTAAGTTCCTGGCAGCTGTGCCAGCACCTCAAAGCAGCTGTGCTCCTCAGTGCCCTCTGCTCCTTTTCTCTCTTGAAGGAGGCAGGATGTGCACAGGCACCCAAGAGTGGTAAGCACAAATGTGCATGACCCATAAACCGTCCTGAAAGCATTTGTTGAAAAAACGTGACTATCTGACCATGCCCTTGAGCTGACTTTTTGGGAAAGACCACCAGGAAACATCTCTCCGTTTGTGTGTACATGTGAAATGAGCTCTAGCAAAAACAGCTATAAAACTACACGGCCAAACTGTAGCAGTGATGTTAGATGTGTGCATTGGCCCTGGAGCTTTCCTTCCCCAGTTGCCCACATGAGGTGTGTGCTTGTTTGAGGTCTGGTGGATACCAGCAGGTTTCCCTCCCAGCCACAAAACACAACATGGCCCAAGCCCTCTCCACCCCATTGAGATCTCCCATCTCCTCACAGTCTTCCCTAGCTCCCTCTTCTGTCCATGCCACCCAGACCCTTTTTGTGTCCTTCTGGGCCACATCTAGGCCACAAGCACCTCAGGAGGCCTCTCCCTGTCAGACTCATCTACCCACATGTTTGCTGCTATTCCACCTGCTTGTCTGACACCTTTAACGAGGCCAGCTCATAACCTACAGCCCCCTAGACCCTCACCATGCCCTGGCCCTTCACCCTGCCTTCATTTCATAAAAGAAGTACAACAGTGAGGGGATTTCAACATCCCCAGCCAGGTTTGTGTGGTCTCAGCAGGTCACGGGCAAAGCCCATGGCCACCCACACTGAAGCAGCAAGCAAGCAGGGCCCAATTCCAGCGAGATACTTGTGCTCCTCTGTGACTTGGAGTGCTTGAGTGATCCCAAAGGAGCCACTGGCACACATATTTTTCCTCAGGTGCATTAGCAGCTCTGGACTGAAACCAGCATTGCTCTGACCTCGCGGTTCACGGGAAGATGAAAATATTGACAAGGAAAAGGCAGCCAGCATGAGGTAACCTCCCCTGGTGGTGTGACACTGTCAAAGCCAAGGGAAGGATACTAGACAGGCCTTTTCTGTCTCATTTCCTACATAAAAGCAGCAAAGTCATCACTGTAACAGAAATTTGGTAGGAATGCAGCATGAATACAGATGTTTGTAAGCAGCAGAAGGAACATCAGCAGGAGGATTGAAAGAAAAGCTTGAACTGCTAACAAACAACACCATTCCCTATGGTCTAACTGAGGAGTACATTGCTCACATCATGGCCAAAAGGCTGATACAACCCCAGCACAGACAGCTGTGCAGAAGACCCAGGGTCCAAATACCAGGAGGATGGCAAGAAGACTACAGCATATCACACACACCACTCCTGTTCCCATTGGACCAGTAGAAAAACAGACTAAGGGCACACTGTTCAAATATATAGTCCAAAGAAGGACTATCAGGCATCGGGCAGCAGCCCAGCTCATGGGCTGGTGAAGTTGGAGCCATCCAGAAGCTCAGGCACAGGACCAGCCTGCAGCAGCTGCTGACTCCTAAGAGAGACTTCCCTTAGTGCTGCTCCAAAATTTATTCTGTTATTGCTGGTCAAGAGAACCCCAGTAGGCAGGTGGGCACATCATAGCCACTATCCCTACCCCTCCATGTTGCACACAAGTGATCCAGATCACCTGAACACACACATATCTCAGTGCTCGTTAGTGCAGGAGTGTGTAAAATCAGACTGATGAAGATTTGTTTAGAAGATATCTTCCCTTCCATAAAATACCACAATGATTTTTGTTACATTTTCCCCCTATATTCTTGTCATCCCTTGAATTTATTACTAAGCCCCCAAAGCTCAGAGGTTCATTCATATTTGTTTGTTTGCTACAAGTAAAATCCTACAGATCAGAAACATATTGTTTAAACTAATCAAAGGCACAAAGAAGTTTCTACTTAAAGACTTAAATGGAAAGTGTTTTTGTCATTTATGTTCTCTAAGGGTTTGGACTAGAAAGATAGTGAGTTGCACAAGCATGTTCAGAGAAGACCAACAAAGATGGTGAAAGGACTAGAAAACAAGACTTATGAGGAGCAGCTGAGGGAACTGGAGTTGTTTAGTCTGGAGAAGAGGAGGCTCAGGGGAGACCTTACTGCTTTCTACAACTGCCTGAAAGGAGGTTGCAGCAAGGAGAGTGCCCGTCTCTTAAGTGACAAGTGATGGGATGTGAGAAAAGGCCTCAAGCTGTGCCAGGGGAGGTTTAGGTTGGATATCAGGAAGAATTTCTTCATGGAGAGTGTGGTCGAGCATTGGAACAGGCTGCCCAGGGAGGTGGTGGAGTCCCCATCCCTGCAGGTATTTCAGAAACATGTGGAACTTAGGGACATGGTCTAGTGATGGGACTCAGTAGGCCAGGCTGATGGTTGGACTTGGTGATCCTGAAGGTCTTTTCCAACCTAGATGAATCAATGATCCTGTGATTCATTTATTCTAATTTTGTACTGCTATTTTGTGAAATATCAAGAGATTTTAAAGTGCTCTTTCTCAGAACTACTTGAATACTTTGTCGTTATGAGAGTCTTAACTGAAAAGAAAATACCAATCCACAACCCTAACTAGAAAGAAAAAACTGCTAGCACACCATATCTGTACTGGTTATTTTAAAATTAATTAAATAAATAAAGGTTAATAAAAATCATTATTGCCTGCATTTTTAACAAATATAACTTCTCTGCTTCATGGTAAAATCTGCAAAATAATGTCTCCCCTTCCCTGTCATTACAAACCTACACTATTAAATGACTGGAGACAGCAAAGCATGTATTTCCTTAATTGCAAATGTCCTTCTTTTTGCAAGTGCTTGAAATAATTTAATTTTCCTTCTAATAGCTTGAAGCACTTTTAGAATCCCAAGGGAAGCATACAGGCAGCAAGAAATTTAATGGAAATACTTAGAACCCCAAGGAAGGCTGAGGTGAGGAATTAATTGCCCAACTGCTGTATCAAGCTTTTCCCATGCTGATGAATGCAGACCCATTGAGCCAACAGGCAACAACATCAGGTGAGCAAGGCAAGGAACAGCAGTTCAGTTCTCTCAGTTCCCTCCCAGAACAAGGGGAAATCTTGCACAGAACAATGCTGCAGTGGTCTCTGGGCACATAAAAGGTTTATAGCCATTTGTTTCACTGAAGGAACTGTTGAGAGGCAGTTTCCTTTGGAAAGAAAAGAAAAAGAAAAAGAAAAAGAAAAAGAAAAAGAAAAGAAAAGAAAAGAAAAGAAAAGAAAAGAAAAGAAAAGAAAAGAAAAGAAAAGAAAAGAAAAGAAAAGAAAAGAAAAGAAAAGAAAAGAAAAGAAAAGAAAAGAAAAAGAGAAAATGAAAGAAAAAGAGAAAAAAAAGTGGGGGGAAAAAAAAAAAGAAAAAGGAAAAGGAAAAAGGAAGGGAAAAAAAAAAAAAAGAAAAAAATTTAAAAAAAAGTTAAGTTTTGCCTGGCTGGCAGGCAAACCTCTGGGGAAGGTGGGGAGGAGCAGCTGAGCACCATCAGCATGTGAGGTGCTTTCTGGGCACCTCGTGGCACAGAGAGGGCTGGTTCTGCCAGCACACACACACACACACACACAAAAAAAAAAAAAAAAAAAAAGTAACATGACAGAGCCTAAATATGGTGAAAATTTGCAGCCATCCAAATGCACATTCTGGCAGTGAAGAAAGACCCCTCCTCATCCTGTAATCCAGGGATGATCTCTTAACAGATGTGCATGTAGATCCAATTCCTGAGAGAGAATCTGTGTAAGGCTATTAGATATCGTTAATCTCCCCTCACAAGAAGATATTTGTTGAAATTAAAAGGCACTAGGCATTGATAGTTTGTTTTTTTAAACACCGTAATTATCCTGTATGACTCACTGCCACACCACACCATTCCTATCAGGAGGCGGATTAGATTTTTTTGCCTTTTGCATCATCTGAATTCAGAGAAAAAAGTCAGGGGGACACCAAGAGGGATCAAATCCATGCTGACAGCTCCCATAACATTGTGGTCAGTCCCCGCAGCCCTGCTCCAGGGCTTGCTTTAATGCATGGGAAGTTCAAAAGGCATTTTCCAAGGTAAGATACCCCTTCCCCCAAAAAACTCCTTTTTATTACTTGTCATTAGCTGCCATCATGACAGCTTTGGGCACATCCACCCTGCAGCTGCTCAGAGCTGTGGTGTGGCAATAGCACTGCTCCACCACGCTCGTAGACCTGTGCCTACAGCTGAGTCTGGGGAGAAAACAGCCCTGAAGCCAAACCCAAGCAAACACAACATCTCCTCATTTCTATCATCTTTTCTCAGAGGCTTGGTTTAACAGAAATAAGTAAATTACCCCATAGCTGCATAAAGATTGTTTGAATGCAAGTGCCCTGCAGATGATTCTGATTAAGCTGCAATTTACTCCTTCAGGAAAAAGCACTTAATGCAAGATTTTAAGACCTGAGCAGCATGCAAACAGCAGCGGAATAGAAAGATGCAGCTAGAAATGACACCTTAAACTGCTCCTTGTCTTCTAGTGCCCTTCAGGGATACAGAGTGGAAAAAGGAGAGGCAGCAGTAAGTCTCACCATTTTCGGTCCCAGCAGAGAGGCCAGAACAGAGGTTTGCTTTGAAAGGTTCAAAAGAAACTGTAAATAAAGCAGATTTTGGTGAGGTAGGCAGAGGAACAGGACTCAGAGCAGGTATTTGAGGGAGAGAAAATGGAGAAAAGAAAAAAAATATCAGGAAAAATTATTCCTAATATCCAAGCTAAACCTCCCCTGGTGCAAACTGAGGCCATTTCCTTGTGTCCCATCACTAGTTACTTGAGAAAAGAGATGGACACCCTCCTCACTGTAACCTTCTTGCAGGTAGTTGTAGATGAAGTATCGACCCCGGCCTCCTTCTCTTCAGACTAAACAAAGCCAGTTCCCTCAGCTATTCCTCAGAAGTCTTGTTTTCTGATCATTTATCAGCTTTGTTGCTCTTCTCTGCACACAGTCGAGAAACTCAATATCCTTCTGGTAGTGAGGGGCCCAAAACTGAACACAGTATTCAAAGTGTGGTCTCACCTCTGAAAGCTATAATGAGAAGCACCAGAACACAGTCTAATTTCTCCTCGTCTCACCCCTTGGGCTGTAATTTTGTAGGTCTTGCCTCAGCTCAATGTTCTCAGTGCTTTTAAGTCAAAATGGCTCAGACGTTTTTAAACCTCATTGATCTTTAGGATAGAAGTGGTGGGCAGGAAGAAGAGGACTGCAAGCAGTTCAGGATGCTTACATGAGCTCCCTGCTAAGGTGAGATTTTGTTTGCTGGTTGAGGTGGAGGAGAGGGACAGGAGGGGGAAGGAGACTGATCTGAGGAGCACCTGCAGGATGGCATTTGGGTTTGGATCATGGGACCACTCGTGGAGCTCAAAAGGAGCAACTTAATCCATCCTGTCTCTGACAGGACTTTGCTTCCTATGGAGAGCCTTGTCCTCCTCTTGTCATAATGTTATTTATAAAACCATTTGCAGGTATGATTTCTATGAAAATAATTCCTGGTCAGATAACCTCACATTGCTCCATGCTGTGAAGATTTGGGATGTAGCTCCTCAGTCCAGACTGTCAAAGCAGGGAACAGGGAAGGTAAAGGTTGAGCAGAAGGGAATGGACATCAGCAGGATCTGAATCTCCTGTGAATGCTATTCAACGTGAGCTGTGGTAGTTTCCCTCCATTTCTCCAAGGAGTCTGCACTGGTTTTGCAAGCTGCTGTGCAAACATTATCCTGAAGCTGCCTGACTTCCACTTTGGCAGTTGTTGCAAGAACAAGTGTTGTTACTTAGCAGCCAAGGCTGAATAGGCAGATCTGGCTTAGATGGTGTGGGTACAAGCTTAAGTTTCACCAGAAGTTTGCATCTTGTGCCTCCTAGGAAAGCTCTGTTGGTTCTACATCCAGAGGGCAAAGGTATTTCCATGGCCACATAGAAAAATGGAGGCGAATGGAGGTGGGAAGGGACCCCAGGAGGTCTCTGGCTCAACCTCCTGCTCCAAGCAGGCTCCGCCATGCGATCAGACCAGGCTGCTCAGGGCTTTTGATAGGGTAGAGGGTTTGCACTAAACACGGCATTAAAGAAGTTGTAAAGTCAAAATAAATAAATAAATAAATAAATAAATAAATCTCTGCAAATATCACAATCAAGGCTGCTGATGTGATTTTAACTCAGCCCGGCCTCTGCGTGTGGTACAATCTAATCTAAATTAAATGATCACATGGATTATTATCTTGCTCCACTAGATTGCTGCTGTAGAGCAAACACAAGAAAGTCATTAAGTCCCTGCCTCAAATTGCTCCCAGGCTTAGGGAAACAAGGGGCATGAACAGAGCCACCCCGTGATGGAGGTACACCCCTGAGAAAGAGTTTAAACAGAGCAGCAACAAGTTCAATGGGATTTTTATTATTATTATATTTTTTAAATCAAGACAGAGTAATATTAGGAAAAGAGATGGGCAGGAACGGAGGAGGGTAAAGGCAGACACAGTGGGCATCTCAGTGGGGAGGGCATGGATTAAGGGGTAAAGATGTTCCCAGGAGAGGGGGCGCCAGGGCTCCACCGACACAGGAGGAAAGGAGCTGGGGAAGGCGTCAGAGCTGAGTCTCTGCCAGGTGGAGATCTGGAGGAGAACAGCAATGTGCTGGTGGGTAAAGCGCTGTGTTTCTCCTGGTGATAAACAGGAAACCTCCCTGCCTCAGAGGAGGGCGACAGGTGCGAGGAGATATCTCTGTATTGATTCTTGGTTATCCATTACACGGGATATATAACACAAATACAGCAAATTGTGGACTGGTGTCCTGCAGCCGATGCACACACTTTGCTGGCCTCCGGCCTTCAGGAATGGCATACAAGCTGTGTTTTAGGGTGTTAAAATTATGCTGTGCTGCTTCCAGCACCCTGCAGCTGTCGGACCCACTGCCAGGAGCTGCGTTCTCCGGCCATTTCGCACCCAGCCTGCAACTCCCACAGCCCTCGCTGCACAGAACGAGCACCGCCGTGCGCTTTCCCTCCCGTTCGAAGCACAGTTGTGTGGGCGTGTGGGACTCCTTCCAAGCTCACAGCTAAAATGCCTCTGCAGGGGGGGCTGGAGGGCTTCCCCCCTTTCCTTAACTGCAAATGCATCTCCCTGGAAGTGGGCAGTATAGGGCAGAAAGCAGCTGAAGTTAGTCAGACACACACAAGCTCATGGGTCACGCTCCAGGAGCTCCCCAGGGAGCCCTTCATGGGTCTTTTGCTCTATAGCTTGACAGCCAAACCCTCCACCAAGGATATCTGTGAATGTGGCATCTGTAGGGTCCAGGTGGGGGCTCATTGGGGTCACCCAGCACCATCCCCTGACCTGTCCTGGGAAATGCTAGGCATGAGCTTACAGGCATCGAGCTCAGTATGGGCATTTCACCCTCCACATCCCCTGGCTGGAGCCAGCCTTCTCACATCACCCATATCTGATGTGGACAAGCACTCTCCCCAGTCTCATTTATGACCCAACCTGGACAGGTTGGATCAATGGGCAGAGGCCAATGGGATGAGGTTCAACATGGCCAAGTGTCAGATCCTGCACTTTGCCCACAACAACCCTATGCAATGCTACAGGCTTGGGGCAGGGTGGCTAGAAAGCTGTGTGGATGACAAGGATCCAGGGGTATTTGTTGGTGGATGCTCACCTGAACAGGAGCCAGCAGTGTGCCCAGGTGGCCAAGAAGGCCAACAGCATCCTGGCTTGTGTCAGGAACAGTGTGGCCAGCAGGACCAGGGAGCTGATCGTCCCCTTGTACTCTGCTCTGGTGAGGCCATACCTCCAGTGCTGTGTTCAGCTTTGGGCCCCTCACTACAAGAAGGACATCGAGGCCCTGGAACATATCCAGAGCAGGGCTACGAAGCCGGTGAAGGGCCTGGAGCACAAGTCCTCTGAGGAGCGGCTGAGGGAGCTGGGGTTTGGTCTGGAGAAGAGGAGGCTCAGGGGAGACCTCATTGCTCTCCACATCTACCTGAAAGGAAGGTGTGGGGAGCTGGGGGTCGGCCTCTTCTCGCAGATAACTAGTGACAGGACTAGAGGGAATGGCCTCAAGTTGTTGCCTTTTCCAACCTAAAGGTTGGAAATGAGGAGGAATGTCTTCTCAGAAAGAGCAGTCAGGCATTGGAACGGGTTGCCCAGGGTGGTGGTGGCATCACTATCCCTGGGGGTGTTCAAGGAAAGGTTGGACGTGGTGCTTAGGGACATGGTTTAGTGGGTGACACTGGTGATAGGGGGATGGTTGGACCAGATGATCCTGGAGGTCTCTTCCACCCTTAGTGGTTCTACGATCCTATGATTTATGACTTCTGCAACTCCCCTTTTAAAAACCCTCTCTCCTTCGCTTTATATACATCTTTTCCTTCTTATTTTTTTCTTTAAAATCACCACATCTTTCCAAACCTCGCACCCGCCCCCCCCCCTCCGCCCCTCTTCCCCTCCCCGGCCACCGCGGGTCCCCGCCCGCCCCCGGGGCCGGGCCGGGGCGGGGAGGGGGCGGCACCGAGACCGAGCCCCGCTCGGCGGCGGCGCCGGGGCCCGGCGGGCCGGGGGTAAGTGGCGATCTCTGCCGGCCCCCTGCCCCGCAGACCCCCGACCCTCATCCCCCCGGAGCCCCTCGATCCTCCCCATAGCAGGGCAGGAGGATGGGGTCAGATCCCGGGGGCTGGGGAGGGCAGAAGGGGCGGCCGGGGGGGCAGGAGCCGGGGGGGACCCCAAGGAAATGATGGGGCACGGCTGGGGGGGGCTTTGGCTTTGCTTGCGGGGCGGGCGGCTGCTTAGGGCAGGGGGTTTGGTGCGGGTTTTTTTGCTTGTTTGCACAAGGTGCGGGTTTCCCGGAGTTTTGTCGGTGTAGAGGGGCGCTGCGAAATGAGCAAGATGGGGGGTAGGGGCTGGGGGGCTTTGTGCAGCAGCGGTCCTGGGGTGGGCAGCAGCGCTGGCTGCACGGGGAGTGCTTCGGGGCCAGTGGGAGCCTTAACTTTTTGTCGGGGGCAGGTGGAAGAAAGAGAGAGGAGAGGCAAGCGCTGGCTCTTCCAAGCAAAACACATCCATAAGAGGTTGCTTCACCCCTGTCCTAAGGGATCCGTGTTTGCAGGACGGCTTCCATCTCGTTCAACCCTTGCCCTCGCCCGCCTCCGAGGCAGCAGGGGCAGTTTGGCATCAGGATGCATGTGTGCATGGGGCTGGAGCAATTCACACCTCCTGCACTGCCGCTCCGCCAGCAGCGTGCGCGTCGCATCACGGATGCTCCTCTTGAGCGGGTAAGGTGGAGCAAGGAGGAATATTTATAGCGCCTTCTTTGCAATGTTCTGTCCTTGCCTCTAGTACTTGTCAAGCCAAGGATGAGTTTAGTGATGGGCACATTAGCCAAAAAAAAATAAATCAGATAAAAGGGATTAAATGTCAGCGGACAACCCTGGGATGGCAGCCTTCATGTACCTGGAAAAAAAATCAGCCTCCTTCTAAATCAAGATTGGGTAGGTTCTTGAGCACAATCACAAACCCATTGTTAGAAAAAGAAATGTAGAGTCCGCTGCATGCACCCTTCCATTATTTCATCCCAAATGACAAGTCGATTTGCTCTTCAGCACAGGAAGCGTATCTTCCAGCCAGGCATGGCAAACACGGAGCACAGTGTGGATAAAATGGGGGCTGCACTGACAGTCGAGCTTTGGCAAGCTAGGAGGGGTTAAAGCGGAGCATTATTTGAACAGAAGGCCTGGGACAGGAGCACGTTGCAGGAAAAGAGTCATTCAGCCAGCGGTGCTCGCTGCAAGGCAGCCAGGGTTCAAGAGCCTGCTCGAGAAGCGCAGGTGCGGTCTCTCTGCCAGGCTGCTGAGCACTCGACTGCGTGAAGATATTTAAGAGATTTTTGATGAGGGAGGAGGGAGGGTATTCTCTTCCCAAAACCCTTGCTGCTGTCCTTACAGCTGCATTGATTGGTGAGCTGCACCGTTCAGATGCACGCAGCAGGTGAAACCTTGCATTCTTCTCTTGGCTTGGGTTCAGTGAAAAACAAAACAGGACAAGCAAGACTTGATATGGGCAGAATAAAGACCTCTAGATTTGGCTCAAAGTAGCGCCGTGAGTGAAATATGAAAGACATATGCCGTCTACAAAAGGCTGTCATTCTCCGGAGTTACTATAAGCATCGATTTTCAGTCGTCTCCTTCTCTTTGCAGCAGCATCCCCATGGCGCTCTTCACAGGAACCGGCGGCCATCTTAACGGCACCGACGCCGTTCCCTGTGGGGCAGGTAACACGACAGAGCCAGGCCTGCCGCGCTCACACGCCTACTACGCCCTCTGCTACTGCCTCCTGATTTTGGCCATCATCTTCGGGAACGTGCTGGTCTGCCTGGCCGTGCTGAGGGAACGCGCCCTGCAAACCACCACAAACTACCTTGTGGTAAGCCTGGCGGTGGCGGACTTGCTGGTGGCTACTTTGGTGATGCCGTGGGTGGTGTACCTGGAGGTGAGTGTGTCGGAGGAAAGACCAGCAGAGCTGGACCGTGGTATGAGTGCATGCGGCGCTCAGGTTATGCCAGCTCTGGTACAGATAAAGCCCCTTCATATTTCAGCCCCCCAGCCAGCTCCAGAGCACTTGTAGGGTGTGTGGTAGCCCACAGCATCACACAGGTGGCCCTGGTGGGCTGGACACAAGCTGGACAAATGCACCACAGTCCCCTGCTAGCAGACACGCTCAGCCTTGCTCTTCCAGCCTCTTTGAGCTCAAGCAGCATCTCGGCTGCAGCCAGTAGTGTAGGCTGTGGCCCCTGACGTGCTGACACCGCTTTCATCTGAGCATCCTTGGAGCTGACTCTTGTCAGCCAGGAGGGTTGCCAGTGAGCACCATGATGTCTCGGGAATGGCCGGGGGAGGAAGGGGGGGTGGAAACTTCTTACAGCAACTCTTCTCGGAGTCCAGATCAATCCCTGCCTGCCGGCCAAAAAATGAGCAAAGGCAGTCAAGCCCTCATCTCCTGTGGAGCTTAAGAGCCTTAATGTCCATGTCATTAGGTCAGCTCCCAGCAACATTCCCCAAGTAGGCTGACAAAGAGATGAAGCCAAAGAGCGTGCTCCAAAATCCCTTTAAGTCAAGTGAGCGTTCTCTCAATAACTTCAAAGGATTTGTCAAGCCCTCAGGGTTTTATTCTCCATTTCCCTGATCTTTGCACATTGGGCTGGTGTAAACTGATGTTGGCATGACGGTGCATGGTCTGAGCAGCACCATCAGATATAGGGCGGCAAGGATGGACTCCAAATCCCCCCACACACTGCGGCAAAATCCTGAATTACCGAAGCCACTCCCAGGGCAAACATTTTTGCTACAGTAAATACAGGAATGCATGCTACAGCTGGCATTTTTATCTGTTCTCTTTAGCATTTTTACGCTTATTCAAGTAAATTGGTAGAGCTAGGAGAATTAAGAGTGAATGCCTATGAGCCAGAAGCTTTCAGCTGCGCCCTGTTAGCCCTGTTCCCATGCTAACAGAGACAGAACAAACCTCTGAGCCGTGACCTCTCTGAAGCCTCGTGCTCTTTCTCTAAGGGGCAAGGTGAGATCAGGCTGGAGGGTGAGTAAAGCATTCTGCTGACAGCTGCCCACCGTTGGCTGACCTCCTTCCCACAAAGCAGAGCAGCAGCAGAGAGGGATTTTGACTTGTGCCTGTGGACTGTGCAGTGCACGAATAGAAAGTAGGACGGTACAGGACAACTCCAGCAAATGCCAGACCTGCTATGTGCATGCAAGGAGATCTGATCAAGCAGCAGGAGAATGGCAGTGGCCAACACTGCCACCAGAACATGTTCAGTAGCCAGCACAGCTCTAAGCTTTGGCACAGATATTTCCCTTATGTTAATCCAAGCCACTGTCCCAAACTGTGTCCGATGCAGCCTCAGCAAGACTACAATTAAAAGAAATTAAGTGTCTGCTCTGTGTACGAGGGCATTGATGGGTAATTATTTATGTATAGCATCGCTGTGGAATGAAAGAACAAAGCGAGCACCATGATGCTGCTTGTGTGATCATGTTCCTGATGAAGTCAGTAGCGACATTTAGACTAATTTGTGTGGAAAGAACGATAAAAAACAAGGAATAAGGGACAAGAGGGGAGGGGAAGCCATCCCAGCAAACCCGAAATAGACTCTCCATTTTTCTTATAACTAAAAGTATTACTAAAAGGCAAATTTTATTTCAGACTGCTCGCACAGGAATATTCCATCACCTCAAGCATAATTCCAGTCTCTAATGAAATCACAATGTGCTTTTCGTTAGGAAAAGATTTACTGCTCGCTATCACTGTGGAAAGGGTGGCACTGGGGCACATCTGTGGAGCAGCCTCTGCCCCCCAGCAGTATTGTGGGCACTGTTTTGCAATCGCAATGGCAGGTCCGTTCCCTCGTTGTGTTTGCAGGCCTGTTCAAGATTCGTTTTCCACTCTGAAGCTTGGAGAATCAAAGTAACTGATCCAAGAGACTGCAGAAGTAACCCAACAACAGGGAGAAGGACCTACACACATCTCAAATCCAATCTACCATGCCCGGCATTACGCAGTACCCTCTAGATAACTAGGCTTTAAGACTCTAGAAACACTAGGATTAAAAAATAAATAAAATAAAAATAAAACAGTCAAAAAAAATACCTCCAAAGTTGTTTAGATATTTGTCACTGTTTATGGAATCAACAGCGCTACAGACGAAGCAGAAATTGCATCATGCTTCAGTACACTCTGGGCCTGGAAATTGCCAAGAGATCATTCAGTCCCTGAAACCGCATACAATACCTGTACATCTGCTGAGCATTTGCCAAACCAAACATCTGAAACCTGGCCATTATTTATGGGGAAGCTAAAGGTGGATGAATCCCTCAGATTTAACTGTCACCTGTGAACTTTATGTGCTTTACGCTCGATTTTAAGAGCCATCTGTGGTCTGGACCTTCTCCATGAAATCTGCCTTTTTATCCATCAGGCAGCCTAGATCTGTCTCGTTCTGAGAAGTCTTTTGGGAAGGCTGTGACAGAGCAACAATAGGAGCATTTTATAACCTCAAAATTCTTATCTCCAGCTAATGAAGTTTCTGGCACAAAATTGCTATTCTGTACAGTGCCTAGCAATCGCCTGGGTTCAACAGGTAGGACTAATATAGCAGTGCTGCTACCCTAATTCTTCACTGACCTCTGGGGCTTTGGCATTTGATGGAATCAATACCATCATGCCTTATAGTCAGCATGTAAATGGAGGAGAACATGCAGCAGCGTGGCCTGTAACATCTTTCTTGGGCTTCTCATAACATCCAGTTCTAACTCCAAAAAGGAAAAAAAGGCTTCAAAAGGTGATTGTCACTGATGTCCAGTGTCTGTGGCTCTCACAACAGAACGGTGAGACCTATAGCTGCTCTCGGCATTCAGGGAGCTCGCCAGACTACCATCAAAGGGAGAACAAAAAGATGAGTTACTGCAGCTCAGCAGTTTCCCACTCGTCAGCTGGCCTGTCTGCTTGCATGCTTTTAGTTGCTCTGGCCGTGCAAAAGCATAAGCAGCGATTTCACAGCTGCGGGGAGCTAATCGCAGCCCCAAGAAGAACTTTCTCTTAAAACTCAAGCGAGCATGCTTAAATGCACAGCTGCTTACGTACCTGCTCATACTTTAGTCACTGCTATCCATGCATCATTATATAAATATGATTTACAGAGATTGATTTGTTTATTTTTAAGGATTCAGGAGAATGACAGATTTCTGTAAGTTATGAATGCACGATGATGGCTTTTCGATTGGAAGCCTTCCTGAAGTGTTGGAAAGTTAAAAATAGCAATACTGTAGCTTTGTGGATAATGCAGACTGGTCATCAAGCAAGGCAGGGTGAGAACCTGACCTGAATGGTCTATAGGGAGCTTTAGCATCATCTTTGACAGAACCAGGATTTCATCCTGGACTCTGTTCTCAGTTCTGCTGCACACGCACTGAGTGGTAATGAGAGATTGTATCAGCTCATCTCTCTGTGGTTTGCTCTCATCATCGTAAGAGAAGAATAATATTTGACCATCCACCTCACCCAGGCAGTTGTGAGGAGACATTCAATTAATACCTGTGATGTGCTTTGAGATTCCTGGATAAAAGGCACCAGAGGGATAAAGAATAGATACCCTGCCAGCACATGGAAACCAGAAATGCACACTGGCAAGCTATAGCTTCTGTAACAAAGATGAGCGGAACAGAGCAAGAAACTAAAGAGCAGAAATAGAATTAAAAAATTATGAACAAGGCCTGTAATAAAAGGGCTCTCTTCATTGTTAAATTCTGGAATAATTCTGTATTATCATGCATGTAAACATTAACTACTTCACTGACTTCCACAGGGCTGCTCCTCCTTTTAGAAGCTCTGACTGATGAAGCGAGGATGGGTTTTAAGCCCAGCATTTTGATCTGCCAAGCATCCCCGCAATGCAAGCTGCAGCTTAGCATACAGGTGGCGTGATCTGAATGTATCATCCTGAGAGCGTTCACGTCAGGGCCATTTCCACCAGCACCTTCTTCAGTTTTAATGGTTTACATTCCCAGAGCTCCTCCTTGGGCTTCACATTCAAACACACTCAGGACCTTGGGAACTCCCTCCCTTAAGTGCTTGCACATCTGCTGGGTTAGCAGCTGGCTTCCTTGCAAACACCTGGCAGCAATTCCTGGTGACATATTCTTCAGACTCCACAGATCACACTTACACACTGCATTTTGTTATACCCCAGACTACAGGAAAAAAACCCTTACTGGATCCCACTGCAAAGGTTTCCAGCGCTTATAATTTTGGGGTATTCTGAGGTGGGTAAGCAGGTCTCAAAATCTTCAGCTAAAACACAAATGGTGTGGGATTTCTTTAAAAACTGAATCTGTTCAAGTCATTTCAGAAGGGCAGCCTTCAGTTTGTACATCTTGTAGCCCATCTACAGAAAATCTTTAAGATTTTTTTTGTTGTTTTTTTTTGTTGTTTTTCTCTCTCTTGACTTTTTTTTTTTTTTTAAAGAAAACAAAGGAGCCCCAAAAACTCCAGATGAAAGCACAATTCCTTTCTGCATTTTGCAGGCCTATTTCTACTTCTCTCCCATGCATCCATTCAGTGAATTTAGGTTTAGATCATTTAGATGATCTATTGGGCAGTTGCTTGTTTTGGTACCTGACTTTGGACACACAGCAGCTGGGTCCAGCAGAGAACATCCCGGAGACACACAGCTCACCTCAGGAAATTTTGGTGCCCACGTGTAGGAAAGCTGGCACAGAAACAATCAAAAGCGTTTCACAGCTGTGAAAAGCCTGGCTCCACCTTCTCAGAAACGTGGCTCCAACCCTCTCAGTGACCTCCCGCTAGGCACTGGGGTCCCACAAATCCACCTCTTCTCCAGGCTGAACGAGCCCTGTTCCCTTAGCTTCTCCTCACAAGACAGGTGCTTCAGCCCCTAAGGACCATCTCAGTGGCCCTTTGCAAGAATCACTCCAGTTTATCGATCTCCTTTCCATACTGGGCCCCAAAACCTGATGCAGTACTCCAGATGTGATCAGAACATAAGCAGAGAGACCAGGAACTGGTGTCAGTTCCCGACAGCTTGCCATTAGCTTCTTTTGCTGTATTCCTCCATCGGGTTTATCTCTTGGAGAGCAGGCTCCCTCCTTGTTCATCTCCTACCAGGAGCAGGTGCTGAGGCTGACCACCTTGAGATTAAAAATTCAAAACAACCAGAACAAAAGCTAGACATGCTAGCAACCCAAAACCCTTTATCTGAGTAGCTTGTGAGTTCTCATTCAGATCTGATCATCAAAATCTGTAACCGAGATAAGAATCCAAATGAAGTTCTGGAGAAGCCTCGGGTCTCAGGTCACTGTTTCATGCATAAATGCATAAAATTTGCAGCACTTTTCCAGCTCGCTGGCTGCAAGAGAACTCCAGCAGCTAAGCTGAGAAGCACTTTTAGCCTTTAGATTTTGTCAGATAATCCTTAATCAAAGGATGTATACAGTGATATCATATTTAATTCCATTTATCATGCTAGACCTTAAGGAAATGGATAGCTGCTGTCTATTTCTTCATCCTGCCTCCCTCTGTAAGAGTCAGAAAAAGAGTGAAATTGAGGTGCAGATCCTGGGTTCCCCGTGACCCACCCCTGTGTTATCCTGACGCCTCACTTTCCCTCTGCGCATCACAGTGAGTATGAATTCATCTGGCTGTCGAGGTACATGAAGGAGAGCACCTCCTTATACATAATCTATTAGGACTCCGTGCAGAGCGAGGCTGACATCTTTGATTGCTGCTGCAGGTGACCGGGGGCGTCTGGACTTTCAGCCGCATCTGTTGCGATATCTTTGTCACCATGGATGTCATGATGTGCACGGCCAGCATTTTGAACCTCTGCGCTATCAGCATTGACAGGTGAGTGCCAAGCACACACAGGGGAATAGTCTGAGGGTGGGGTAGGCCCCGTACCCGACCATGGAAGAGACAAGGACGTGGTGCTGGCACAGGCTTTCCTGCACGTCTGTCACTGCCACTGCTGCCGTTAATATGGCTTTGCCCACCATGTGCTGGAATATGTCTGTGCTTAAGAAAAGGATAGAGAGAGACTAGCAATGAAACATCACAAGTTGGTAGTCAACTACATCCTCATCTTTTCTGAAAGACACACTGTACCTTTGTAACTTCTGGTTCAAGGGTAAGTGCATGAGGCAGCTCTCTGTGGTTGCTCCAGACTGCTCCCTCCCAGCAGTGCACATATAGCCATAGGGAGTGGAGGGGAGGTTTCCTTGGGTTTCTAGGTCTAGCTGGTACCATGCACGGTGTAGTTTCACAATGCTAATGGATCTGCAAAGTGTTTCTTCCCAGTGCTGCCAACTAACTCAAATTTCCTCTATTCCTCCCCGCAATACCCTGCTCACCATTTTTACAAACTGCTGATCCCATCATCCGATCTTCCCCCCTTTCCTCTCCCATCGCTTCACCACCTCTGCCATCGCATTCCCTGTGTGGCTTTCCTTCCTCCTTTTCAAACCTGGTCCTTCTCCTCATGCCATTCTTACGTCTCCTTTTTCTGGAGCTGTTTTGGTCCGCAGGTACACCGCAGTGGTGAAACCCGTGCAGTACCAGTACAACACCGGGCAGAGCTCCTGCAGGAGGGTCTCTCTCATGATTGTGATAGTCTGGATGCTGGCATTCGCAGTGTCGTGCCCTCTCCTCTTTGGCTTCAATACTACAGGTAAATGACATCCCAAACAATCTTGCATAGGGAGGGGCTGGAAGTTGAGCTGCCCTGTGTATGGCCAGGTCATTTAACATGGGTCCTGCAGGCTTTTCAAGTTACAGGAAATTTTAGGGAACTGGAAAGCACCCTGTGAAGGGTGACAAAAATCTCCCATGCTGGAGAGCAGATGTGCTGTTGTCTAAACTTGCCATTTGCTCCAGCAGACAGGTGCAGGGGAGCCTTCCTCCCTCTGAGCCACAGGCAGAGGTCCTCTGCTCCCCATCCATCCTCTGGGCAGTGCCTGAGGCGAGAAGGGGGCACAGGGAGGGAAGTGCTGCTCCCCCTCACTGCCTAGTCCAGACATGGTGCAGGTGGTGCACACCTCTGCATCTAGGCGGCTCAGAAGCTGCCAGAAGAATGGGAAAAAGGAAAAAGGATAAAGAATCCTCTGAGGAAGGCTGGGGGTAGAAGTGAGAGAAGAGGGCAGAGCTGTTGGCCGGAACAAGCAGATGTGTGTTGAGTCATGCTGGATGACCCGAGGCAGAGCCCATTTTAAGCACCGGTTAGGTGAGCGGGTAGGCCACAGTATAATATGCAACAACGGAGATTGGAGATACTTGCTCTCCTTAGACTGCCCTTGTCCCTCAGCCATCAGTCGACCTGCTTTGCCAACACACCAGGGCCTCCTTGTAATAAATTCTAGCAGCTCAGCCTCTCCTCTCTCTCTCTTTCTCCTCCCCAGGGGATCCCAGTGTCTGTTCCATATCCAACCCTATTTTCGTCATCTACTCCTCTTTGGTGTCCTTCTACCTCCCCTTCATGGTGACCCTGCTGCTCTATGTCCGGATTTACCTCGTGCTAAGACAAAGACAAAAGAAGCGAACCCTCACCCGGCAGGGCAGCCACAGCGCCAGCACCAAACCGTGCTGTGCACACGAAGTAAGATCCCCATGGACGCAGTAGGAGCTGTCAGAAAGAACAGAGCATGCATTATCTCTTCCCCTCAGAGGGTCAAAGCATGGAGTGGAAGGGACGTGACATCTTTTCATCATGTCACTCACTCATACACCGTGATACTTGAGATGCAGAAGCTCTGGTTAAGCCCTTTCTCAGCCCTCTAGAAAGAAGGTATCCCAGGTGTATCTCTGCCCTCTGGAACCAAGCAACTGGAAAAGAGCACAGCCTACATCAATGTTTCTTTCAGAGCTGTGCTTTCTCAGCCGTGCAGAAGTCTGGCTAATTTCATTTGTTGATTTTAATTTCTTCATTTATTGATTTCTACTCTGAAGTTTCATTCTCAGGGGTTCACAGACTTTAATAACCCAGATTATTAATAAAAAATCTCTTCATCTGGCAGGCTTACGAGTTCAAAATGCTCATGGTGCATGCAGCATTTGTTCCACTGACCTTTCTAGATGAAATATCTCAACCATGGGAACTGATACACTAGGTTGAAAGGGATCACCTGGTCACTCATACCCACTTCTTTTACCCATTTTCTCAGAGCAAAGCAATGTTAGAAAAGGGTGGGGATGCTGAGGGGAGCGGGGTGGACACCAAATGCAAGTGACAGGTTAATAGAGGGGGTGTTTTATCTCTTGTTCTCATGCTTTTCTTTGGTGGGATGGAGGCAGAGAGTTGTCAGGGCCTGATCCACCCCTCTGATAAGCCCAGGCCTGCCCCAGTCTCTGGATTTTGTGCCATCTCCAGAGGATAGTCTTAGTGCCCAAGAAACAAGTGGGGCTAAGGATGACTCACAACTTTCCCCATCATCCTTTGACCCAGGCAATGGATCGGATGTTTCCCAGTTCCTCTGTGGCATCCTCTTTTGCAGGAACACATCGAGAGGCAATCTTTGTCAGACAGATGCCAGGGCACTTTTTCCCCTTGTCTCCCGCTCAAACGCTCAGGCCAGGAGATGTCTCCCAAAAGGAAACTGCTGACAGTCTTCAGCCTCCAGCGGTACCGCAGCTTCTGCCAAGACGCATCCCTCAGCAAGACACCAGGGACTGCACAGCACAACAGGCTGGAAGAGAGGAGAAAGAGTAGGAGTCCAGGGCTGGAGGTGCGGAGGCTCAGCAATGGCAAAACCATCAGCTCTCTGAAGCTAGCACACCAGCAGCCCCGGCTGATCCAGCTTCGGGAGAGGAAGGCTACCCAGATGCTAGCTATCGTCCTGGGTGAGTGAGAGCAGCTCTGTCTAGTGCAGCACAAGGGGTGCCTTTGCTTTCTCTTTTCCTTCAGGATTTTTACGTTTTCGTTCTTATTTCATTGTTATTATTATTATGAAGCTGGAGTGATCCTGAGTTCCCAAATGCAGACATGCAGCAACTCTGGGTACAGAAGGGGAAACAGGCAAGGAGCAGCAGAGGAACCAGCTCATAGAGCTCGACAGGGAAGTCGAGAGACTGGAGCCTGAGCCACCTGCCACAATCAGCAGACAGACTGCTTCCCCTAATTAACTCAATACTAGTAGGGAAATTATGCAACCCTCATCATAGCTTATTAAAACAGCTACGGCAGTAGTGTTAAGCTCCTGAACTGTGGCCACTGTCACCAGGCTGCATCTAAAGCCCCATTCATTAATATAATTGACCCTAAGGAGCCTGAGCTCTTGCAAAGTCCCTCTGCATCAGGAATAAACGCGACATTTTATTAAGAGGGTGGGTGAAGAGGGCACAGGTGCAGGCCTTTTTCCGAGTCGTTGCTTCTCTCTGAAGTCAGGGATTGTTTTCTCTCTCTCTCTCTGAACTCAGGGGCGTTCATAGTCTGCTGGCTGCCCTTCTTCTTGATTCACATCCTCAACGCCCACTGCCCAGCCTGCCGTGTGCCCCCGGGGCTGTACAGCGCCAGCACCTGGCTCGGCTACGTCAACAGCGCCCTCAACCCCATCATCTACACCACCTTCAACACCGATTTCCGCAGAGCCTTCCTCAAGATCCTCTGCTGCTGACGGCGGGGCTGGCACTGAGCCACTCTCAGCCCCCCTGCGTCCACCAGGCTGTGGGTCGCAGCTGGGGCCTGGGCTGGGGATGTGGCGTGGGCCCTTCCCTCCTCCTGCTTTATCACGGGGAGAGCAAGAGCCACCCTACCTGCATGGCTGGCTTTGAAGAGCACAAGTCCTTCAAAGGGAGGGAGGGAAGGACGACACAGAGGTGAAATGGCGAGTCCTCCTGCCGCCACAGCCTCGGCCTGCTGGAGGCACCCAGCGCGTGAGCAGCAGCCCTGAGGCATGGGCAGAACGCGGCCGCTCTGATAAGGATCCTTATCCCTTGGATCAGGAGCCCAGGGCAAAAATTTGGCAAGGAAACTTAGGGAGGGAACACTGATGTAGAAACTGTAGCACCGCTGCTGTCTCCATCGATGGTTTTGTCTATAATAAATGCAAACGAAACATCCCCTTGTATTGCAGTGTTCCCTGCAGGTGGCGAGGTGGAGACCAGTGACAGTCTGGTTGTTTCTCCCATCTTTTCCCCTCGCTGTGCAGGATCCAGTGACTCACCCGAGGCTCCAGCTCTCGCTCCCAAGCTTAGGCTTCGCTGCGCTGTTAGCCACGCTTGTTTGACAGCTTTGGGTGTAACCGCGTGTTGTCCCTGCCTTTGTCTGTGCCACAGCTCCTCCATCCGGGCAGTGCTCCCTCTCCTTCCTAACACAAAGCCAAGACTTTGTCCTGGAGCACGTAGCAGAGCTCTAGCTGCTTCTTTTTTCTGCGGGGTTTGGGGGGGAGATGCTAGCGGACAGCATGTGTTTGTGCGGGGAGGTGCCCTCCGTGCTGTATTGTAACTGCAGTAACCCAATAAAACACGTGTCTAACTGGAAGCTTTGGTGCCTTTGTGGTGAACACGGCCCTGCCATAAGCCTCTTCTCACCTGCAGCCTTCTTAACACCTTCCCTGCATGAAGTGATCATCCTCCCAGGCACCCACAAGAGGTCATTACTGCTGCTTGTGTTGCACTAATGAAGATCAAAGGAGGAGAGTGGTTTTCCCAGCCTCACACAGTGAAGCGCTAGTGAAACTGGGAGAGAAATCAATGTCAGCTGTAAACACCTCCAGCAGATGAATTCTGAAGAGACGGTCAATTGCCAGAAAGGTGGAAACAAGGAAGCAGATCTGTTAAAGGATGACTGGGTCCATTTCAAGCTCTGGCCTAGCATCCCTCAGTTGTCGTGTTCAGTCTAATGCTGAGTTTGAGCTTGGTCTTCAGGCAGTGATCCCCAAGATGATTCGGGGTGATAAAACCATCTCTCTCCCTCTCCCTCAAGTACTGCTTGAGCTCCATGCCCCAGTTTTCCTGGGGCAGTAGGACACAAGTGGCCTTGCGGGAAAGGCCAAGGAGCAGAAGCGAGTGCAGGTGCAGTGAGTTGATGCCTCCCTGCCTTCCCCAGTAACCCAGAGGGACAGCAGAGGAGCCCCAGCTCCAGTTATTTGCAGTAGAATAATCCACACTCCCTCAATGTGTAACTGAAATACCTTCTCTTAACCTTCATTTTCTACATTTTCATCTTTGCTGATTTTCCCCCCAGTCCAAGAGCATCTGGAAGAGGAGAGGTGAGCAGAGATTTTTGTGCTCAGCACAGGAGCCTTCTTTGCTGAAGAACTGTTTCACAGATTTCCATTTAGATACTGGTATTCACATTAGAAAAACCTTTGGAGAATGCAATAAAAAAATAATCCTTTCCCATAGAGGGGAAAAAGGAGCTCAGAGACCTGTCCCAGCAGACCTGCAGGCACAGCAAGGGATGTGTAGCCCGTGCTCACCCTCACTGTGCTCCTCCAGGCAGCAGGGACGGGATAGCAAAGATTCCCCTGAGCTGGACACCCTCTGTAATCAAGCTTGGCAGGCAGCATAAGCAGAAAGCATCTCCACAACAGCTGAGGAGAGTTAAGAGCATTTGTCAACCAAGGAGAGCTGGCAAAACCCACCAGGAACAGCAGCAGCCTCCCAGCAAGGCAAGAAGAGGCCATCCAAGTACTGCCTGTCTAGACGGAATTGCAGCAGAGGCACCGCACGCCTGGAAAACGGACTGAAAAACATCATTTACCTCCCACTCCAGCATTTCTCCAGCCAGACATTTCATCCCAGCTCCCAAAACGCTCTGACCGAGCTGCGGGAGCCCGCGTACTGCCAAGCCTTGTTCAGGTAGACTTGCGCAGGTCTCCTGCAGCACCACATGTCACCTCCATCAAAGCCACAGTGCCCCAGTCTCCTCCACATACTGGGGACACCCCAGGGATGCCGCCACCACCAGACACGTGCCTGGCTGCCCTGGTCCCATGCCTCCACCAGGGAAGCCCTGAGGGATGTGGGGGACCCTCACGATGGCAGCAGTGCTGAGGCAGCCTTTAGTTTTGGGGTGTAAAGCACGTAAATAAAATGGATGGTGAATGTATTATTCAGAATAAGAGGTTTTTCAGAACGTGCTGTGGTGTCTGGAGGTGTCTATCAGAGACCCAAGCCCAACATGTGCTCCACGGTTCCTGGCTATGGTCTCAAGCACCTGCAGTCTGAGGGAACGACTGACGCGAATTTTCTAATGATAACAGTGAATTAACATGCTGGCCATTTCCTGGCATCTTAACCACCTGACCTGCTGCCCTAGGAGCAAAAGGAAGGCAATTCAGGGTGTGAGGGATGCATGATGACACTTCTTCAAAGCCAGCATCAGCTGCCAAGACACTGGACAGGAGGTAGAAGACAGTTCCCAGACCAAACATCCCTTTCAATGTCAAACGATCCAGCTCGGTTACCCTCCAGATAGCCAACCTCAACTCCAGAGAGAGGAGTGACCTTTCTTAATCCACTTTCCTGGCATCACTCATGCCTCCTTTCCTCAGTTTCATACCACCTCAGGTGCCAGAACTGAAGCCCCCCAGCCGACCCCAACCATGCCTTTCTCCAGCAGGGTTGTTCTTCCCCCCAGCCCAGGCGAGGAATTCTCTGGAGCCTCTTCCATGATGCTGGCCACCCATCAGCAAGCCTCTCGCTGCCAGACACTGGTCTCAGCTATTCCTGAATGCCTCTGGAAGCGTGAGACAGGGAACAAGAAAGCCCCTGGAGCCTAAGAAGAAAACGAACATAATTAAAAATTAATTTCTGTATAATGATTTAAGCATCTCGGCGAGACAAGCACCAGCCTGCTCTGTGTTTGGTGATGTGGGGAAGACCTTTCTGGTCCCCTAGGGCAGGGACTGCTGTCAGTTCTCATGTTTTACCCTGCAGCTGGGAGCGACGCAGATCAAACAGCACAGTACAGGGTGCTTTTCACAGGGCAGAGGCACACTTGCTGCGGGACTGCGTGTGTCTTCACCACCCTTGTTCCTCCTCAAGATATTCAGGAAAAAAAAAAAAAAAAAAAAGGCATGTAAAAAGGCACGTGCCGGTGTCTTCTGCAGCTCGGTGTTGGCAATGCTAGCTGCGGACATAATGCACCGTTCCCACTCCTTTCTCTGCTGGCCCTGCCAAATCCTAATCATCTTGTTTGCCTCTGCTCCTTCCTCCCAGATGCTCCGTCTCCTGCTCCCTTCCTCAAAGACGCTGCATCTCTTCAAAGGCCTCGGCTGCCTGCCAGCCTCCTGTGTTCTCTCCCAACCCAGTTCATTCAACTTCGCCTGGTGTCTGGCTTTCCTAAGAGCTGGTTTCCTCAGCTGCTTTTCAGCCCATGGTAGCATTATGTTTGACATTACCTTGCAGACAGTTCCACGCTGGACAGGGCAACATGGTGTAAAAAGCTCAGGACAGGTTTGTAGCCTCAGCTTGCTGCAGGATGTTAGCTCCATCACTTCAATACCCCCTCCGATTACCTCAGTGAAAAGCAAACCGGCTGCTCTGCTGTGAGGGAGGGAGCAAGAGGCACAAAGCTTTAATATAAAGAAACTTTCATGCCCCTTTCAAGGGCACTCAACTCAAATGTAAATAGCATCACATGGATAGCGCTGTAATGGGTCCACAAACTCTGTCCAGAGACCACGAAACAACAATTTTCTGTTGTGAAAATGCTTGCTGGACGACTACGTCTCAGCATCACAAATAGGATCATGGTTCTTGGGCATTTTCTTGACCAAAAATCTGCAAATCAACCCACTCTATAAGCATGGATGGGTGTGATGCACCTCATGCTATGGGACCATGGGCAGAAAATACAGCATTTGCCTTTCCCAGCACTCCAGCCACGGCCTTGGCCAGAAAATGTTTTATACAGTAACAGGGCTATAGGGAAAACAGAAATCTGACGAATCCTGAATAGTCTCTGTCCTTACTACATAGCTTCTTAAATTCAGGCTGAAGTTTGAAATTAGCCTGGCTGACCAGATAACCCCTTTGCATCCGAATTTGCTCCACAAAGAGCTTTGGGAGATGCTCAGACACTCAGACAGCAGCTGAAGAGAGCAGGCTCCCTCCTAAGTCTGTGAAATGAGGGGGAGCAAGCAAGGCCGGGAGCTACAGAAGGCACGTCGGACGCCTAACAGGGCATCACGCCGTGCCGCACCTTCCCCTCCCCAGTTTAATTAAACCGAACCGAGGGCAGATGTAGAAACAGCCAGGCAGTTCATCATCACCTCGCTGCGAGGCGGGGAAGGTATTGTATTGCCTTTCCCAGCCAGCGTGCCGGAGGGGAGGGCAAGGCGCGCTCCAGCAGCCGGCGTTCATGCTCACACCATCAACAGGGAAACAAGGGGAACATTTTGCTGCAGGAAGGTGTTAACCACTCTTGTGCCAGCACCAGCTTGGCCATCTAGGTCCGGCTTCTCAAAGGGATTTAACTTTATTCTCTTGTTTGGAAAAGCCTGTCATGTCTAATAAATGTGCTGAATGGAGGAAGGGTGGCAGGGTGTTTGAACAGCCAGGTTTGCTAGGTTAATGGTTGGACTTGCCAACCTAAACGATTCTGTGATCTTAATAATCTGAAGCAGTGCATGTTGTGTTACCAGAAAAGGGATGGAGTCCCTAGTGAATTATGTGGATCACACCAGAGTGCTTGTAAGCCCACTGAACTGACCCACACCATCATCTATTTCGTGTATGCCTTCCCTGTCAGAGAGGAAGACTCTGAAACTACTGAGGGAAAGGTTTAAGCATTTTAGTAGGGCTATTTTTTTTAAACAGCCCTTTGCCTGTCAACTCAGGTTATGAATCAATAAAAAAAAAAAAAAAAAAAAAAAAAAGCAGCTACCCGATGCTTAAAAGTACCTCTGCAACATACCTGGAACCAACTTTTCTATGCATGAAAGCACCACAATCTGAAAGCCACCTGGGCCTAAGAGGCTTAGAAATAAATTGAACACCCTGCTGGAACACTTCCAGCCTTCAACAGCTCCTCCAGCTCTGTGGAGCCGCAGAAAAGCAGACCTAGACACTGTCAGACAAGGCTTGATACAACCTGTCGGGGACCCTGTGTCACTGCAATTTACAGGATGGATGGATGGAGGGGGTGAATGTACGGGGGAAGAAATGCCGCACCTGAAGGAACGGAGAAAGCCTTTTTTTGGGTAGAGCAGTTTGATTTATTTTTCCTCAATCCATTTTCAAGCATACCTTTGAAACTGCTAGAGGGTCTGCAATATTAAAATAGCTCTGAAAGAAGCAAGGCACTGAGCAGAATACCGATGAAGTGGTCAGAAAGGCACAGCAACACATGGCCCTGCCAATTATTCCCATCAGAAACACAGGAGCATGAAAGATTTTTCTTTATTTAGGGGAAGGCTACAGGAGAAGTTGATAAGGGAAAGATGTTCTGCTGTCTAATGTTTCTGTAACACTCTCTTGTATTCAGCTCTGTGCTTTTGTAGTCGCCCCTGGTCCTTTGTGTTCTGCCATTTGGGGCTGGAAGGCAGACAATGATGTTTTTGTAGAGTTTTCTGCGCTACATAAGAGGTAATTTTGCACAGAATTTTTTCCACTCCATACTTGTTTCAATTTTTGCTTCTTTGTGAAAGGTGGGTAAGAAAACTACACGGTAGGTAGGGCAAGAAAGAAAAGTTTCTGCTTGGAAATAGAACCAAAAACTTTCTAAATTCAATTACTTTATTTTTTACAACATTTATTGGAAGTGCTGATAGACAGAATGACAACCTGTGCAAATATATCAAATTTATTGCAGTTAGTGCAGCTCATTACTGTTTGTTAGATAATGAGCAGATGGAGTTAACTAAATGAACTTTTGTGCAATATGAAATTGTTCCCTCTATGCAGCTCTTGTACACACATGCACACACACAAAAACTAAGCAGAGAACCAAAGTGGAAAAGCTGGTGAGTGTGACTGGAGAACGAACATAGCAGTACAGAAAGACTGGAAGGTAAGAAGGAAGACCAGAAGGGTTGTTAAGAATGGCATGTTGTTAGCACTTAAATTATTAGCAGGTCACTAAGATGCCAGTACCTTTGCATGCAGCTTCTCAGGACAGTCACGTCTGGGGACAAAGGAAAATGAGTAAATCCTGGTTAAGCCACATGGGTGAAACAGGATGAGGAGACTAATCATAGGTAGCTCCCAAAGGGAAACTGTTTCAAGACAGCAGTCACACAGTTTTTGCACCTTTTCTTTAGGACCTTGTTGAACAGAAATAGTGCAACATAGTCGATAAGGCTAGAGTGGTGAAAGGTACGCTGACACCGTTCTGTTTGTTATCTGTCACAGGAAACAGAGGTGCACAGGCAATGCTGACAGGCAAAGCTGTCTTCTTGTATGCTGTGGTAAAGCCACCCTAATGCAAGATACTGAAGTGTTCTTTAAGAAGTAATCTAAAAAAACAGTAATGAGTTAATAAATAAATTAATAATGTTAAAGTGTTAAAGAAAGGGTGAAGAGCAGCAAACTGCAGATTAATCCTGAATTGCTTTAAGGCTGTCAACTTCAACTGTAGTATTTCTCAAAGCTTAATTCAGGTGCTAGAGTTCCTTCAGGGAGAGGAATGGGTAGGTGTCTTTAATAATTGCAGGTTTATTATGGCTTCTTCTGAAGCAACTGACATAGACCCCTGCTCAGTGACAGTATCCCACCCCTAGATGGATCATGCCCTCTTCGGAGCTGCTAGTTCATGTTCTTAGGAGACATCATCTTCACTCTCTGGTACACCATCTCTGTCACACCTTGAGGAATCAGTGTAATGAATAAAAAAATTTATTGTTGCTTTGTCATATAAAACACATAAATCCACAATTACAAAGTAAGGGGGCATAAAAGAACTGAATAAAAGAAGCATGGCATAACAAGTTAAAATAAGGAGCATACTTTTAATACTTTTAAAAATAAGTATTTTAAAATAAGGAGCAACAGGATTCTTGTCTAAATGCCTTTTCTTGTGATATGTTCCTTCCATATCTCCATCTCACACTGGCATTAGCGTAGCCTGCTATTTGACCAGTGCCAGGACAGCTGGAAGGAACGGTACACTCATCATCATCCCCACACTACTACTTTGTGCCACTGAATACCTGGTGCCACTGTGACACCTCCAGTCAGTTCTTCTCAGGGACACCGATGTCAGCAGCAACCACAAGGAGCCACGTACCAGACTGAGGTAGGATCTCCTATCAAGGGCCTGCATGATGGGACAACCACACCACTGGTGTTTTCTGGGGGAGAGGGACAAGAGTCCCAAGCAGCTGCTGAGCTTCCATATGGAGTTCTTCCATATGGAAAACCACCATCAAATTACTGAGAACAAAGCTATCCATACTGAGGTGTCCAAGCTCTCCTGTAACCTGAGAATGCACCAAGCCAATTAACTGAAAGGGATGTGTGAATAACATCTTCCTCTCCTTCCTACATGCAAGGTCTTCAAATGCCCCTTTAAATTCTCTCCAGGAGGGTAGGCATTTTACTACCTAACAGGTCCAGGTCCTAGCAGGCCAGTTGACATGGTCCCACTGGGTAAGGATGTAAGCTGCAACGTCCTCTATCTTCTCCGACCTCACTGGCCCGTCCTCGCGTCTGCGGGGCCTTGAAGTGCCTGACTGAAGATGAACTTCTTCAGCTGATCCAGTTTATTGTCTCTTAAGGCATCCCGTATGGCACCGAAGAAGCTGAAGTAGTGCTGGAAGTTGTGCATCATGAGCAGGACGCCAGCCAGCAGCTCGTTGGTCACGAGGAGGTGATGGAGGTAGGCGCGAGTGTGCCTCTGACAGCAGTAACAGGTGCAGCCTTCCAGCAAAGGGCCAAAATCGTCCTGGTATCTGAGGAGGAAGCAATGCTGGATTAACATCAAACGTAAGATCCATTCAGGTAGCAAACATTATCCAGTTATTGGATGGCCTTTGCGGGGACATGAGCCTTGAGGGCCGGAATCCAGATGCTTTAAGACACGGTGCCAGCTAAGCCCAGCACCACTGACACAAAGGACTTGAACAGCATTCAGGAGCTCACTGTGGAGCCAAGAGGCCACACGTGAGTCAGAGGAGAGTTTTGACTGGATCATCACTAACAGCAGAGAGAAGCCTCATCCGTGCTTTCCCTGACAGAAGAGCTGCAGCACGAGGCTCACCTTGCTAGCTATCAATCCACAGAGGAGGAAGCTATCAGAAACAAGGGTTTATCAATTCTGCTACTCACAGAAAGTATTTCCTTCTACTCCAAGATGCACAATTCTCACTAAACAAGGAGACGGTGGAGCAATCAACAACCGAATGCTCAGCCTAGCAGCAGATGTGAAAAAGAAGAAAGGGCAGGCTAAAGTTTTTGTGCAATATCCCAGAATTGTAGGTATCTCGCTCTGCAGGCACTCCAGCTGAGTCACAAAGCAGAGGCTCTGCCACTGTTTTAAATAAAATCTTGCATCTGAAAATGATTCAAGTTAGTTAGATGCAGAAGACCAAAAGGATCCTCAGACAGCCTTTGTCAAACTACTGTCTTTCAGCTGGAACACTGCTAAGACCACAGTTTCTTTGCTGGATAAGCGGTCAGAAAAATCTCCAGCCTGAGATCAAGCAATTGCAGTGCTTTCAGCACACACTGCTGCTAGGTATCAGTTTATCTGACACTCTCCGTTCAATGTCGACAAATACTTTACTTTCCTCAACAGCTTCACATTTTACGAACTCTCCCATCCCACTAATGACCATATGCAATGAAATACAAAGGACAAAACCGTGGCACTTCCTGATACAACTGCAGGTACCCTCCTTACAAACTCACGTTACCTTTTATCCTTCAGAAATATCTCAAACGGCGTCATTTCTGGGTCAGCTTTGGCGATTTCATCCTGGTCTTCTTCAGCACCGTTTTTCTCCAGTTCCTGGGCCCCATTTTGTTTTAAAACTGCTTCAAATAAAAAGACAACAGCCCTTTATCAACAGATAGAATTGTAGCAACCTTACATTAGATATTTCTGTTGCTCTCTTGCCAGATGAAAACTCCTGCCACAACTTTCCACCTCCCTCCCATAGTAAGCAATTCTTTTTCTTTAATTATCATAGGTTAGTTAATACAAGTACAATTTTGGATGATTAAAACAGCAAGGGACAAGTGAAAACTGATCTATTAAACCTAATGAAGAGTTAGAGCTGAAATAACAGCACAATTTTGTGCTGCTCTACTGAGCTGAATTCTTAATAAAATGTCAAAATTATTTCCAGTCTGAACTGCATGCTCAATAGAAAGCAGTCACCTGAACAAATTGATTTTATTGAGATTCTGTTAGAATAGACAGGCAACTCATCTGCATTCAATCATTCTACTTTCCATGCTGTCAGTCTCAAAGATACAGATTATTTTTGTTTGTTTTTTTTTTTTTCCCTAAGCAACTGAAATCAAAGAAGCTAATAACATGCAGATAGATTGATGCAGAAGATGTAGATTCCATACATCAGCCTTTTCAGCAGTCTGCCTTAAAAATAATAAAAAAACACCCCATCATTTTGTAGGTTTGCATTTTTAGGCTTGTTCTTGAGTGGGAGATGTTTCTGGAAACATCAATATGACTGTTTGCACAATCCATGCCTACCGAGTGTTACACAGACAGAACAAAGAGGCCGTCCCTACCGTAATCTTTTGGTTTAAGAATAAGGTGAGATGAGGTAAAGAACAACAAACAGAAGGATTTAAAAAAAAAAAAAAAAAAAAAAGGCAGCAAGCACAAAGAAACGGGATGTTCTGTTCTATTCATCTGGTTTTGAATTATCCAGGCATGAAAAGAAGCTAGGTTCTACCTAGGAGGAAAAATGTAAAATATTTTTTTTTAATGTTGAAAACATTTGCTAAGTCCAGAACAAGATGACTGCTTGAAACATGTTTAATAGATGCTTTAGCGGTTGCTACACATGCTCCTATCTCAAAGCTTAATGAGGTAACGAGTTATGAACGTCTTGTTTTTGTTCTGACATGACTGATGAATTCAAGAGCTGAGAGGGAAGCTGCCCAGAGAAACAGGATCCCTAATTTTGGTCTGCTAGAAAAGAGAAGAGACTTAAAGATTTATTTTTAAAACAAGCACATATTTGGTTAAATGTGGAGGTCAAGTATCAGAACTTCACATAAATAGGTCCAGCCTTCACTGCTAATACTAACAGAAAATTTGTCAATGGTGTCAAACAGTTCTAGAGAGGGCAGATAAACACAGTTAAGCCTACATAAACCTCTGTTCCGTAGGTGTTTCTGAAATCATTAAACACAATTTGGCTAGTCACGCATTCAGGTCATAGGCTGAGACCTTAAGTTCCCCTGATAGGTTTCACACCACAACACCCCACCTTCAAGAGCAATATTTGACAGCTAAATTCCAGGTTTTCCTGTGGTTGCTGCACTTAAATTAAGGCCACAGCCCTCAAATGCAGACTCCTCCAAAACAGGAATTATGCTTGCCACAGTGCTGGCTGCGAGGGAAACTGCCTACCTGCTGCTTCAGGACCTGGATGGTAATCATAGCCAAACACCAAGGCACAGCCTCGCTCCGTCACTTGGAAGGGAAAGAAGCTCTCAAAGATGTCCACACCCCTTTCAATGCACTCGAGCACCTCATCTGGTTTGCCCACGCCATGGATGATCCTGTAAAAGATGTGCATGAGAAGCCTAGAATATCCCGAGCAGAAGGAAGCATCCATCACATCTGAAGTCATTTGGGTCCTTTCACAACCACATAAATACATTTAAATTCAAAATTCAGCTAAAAAATGCCTTTAGGCACAGGTATTTTCCTTACTCATGTATCTGCCCTAAGTAACTACCAGTTACCAGATACGCAGACCCCTTTTTTAGTAACTGCTCAGGAGACAGTCTAAAAAGACTCCACCAGGAGCAGCAGCAGATGGCTAGTCAAAAACACGAGCCCTTTGGGTGACAGACAGTTCTCCAGGCACATGAACTACCTGGAAGAGAACATGCTAATGAGAAGCATCATTGGAAACTGAAAGAAGTTCTTTACTTTTGTTTTTTTTCTTTCTTCCTCTCTATACTTTGCCTACTCCAGCATCCCTTCTCACCCTCACTGATGCCCTTTATTCTACAAATAACACCTCCGATTCTCTAAAACAAATGATTTACCCCCAAACCTGGGCTGTAACACCTACAGGGATATGGCATGAAGAGCCAGGAAGAGCCCAGCTGGATTGCCATCAGTGGTAATGGAGATCCTGCTGGTAGCCAAATTTAGCTGGTAGCTTCCCTGAGGGGTCAGTGAAGCAGAGGGGAACAGAGCAGTGCCTGCTCTCCCGCAGGTGCGTGGCTGGGCTGACAGCAGGAAAAGCTAACGTAGGGCAGTGATCTAAACAGATAATTAGGAAAATACACAGGGGCTGACAAATGAAGTCGCAAGGTGCTGGTTTTAGTCATTTCTCTAAGTACTTGAATTAATTTGATGAGTACAGAATATGGATGGGAAAAAAATTTACTACATGAGTGTCTTCTGGTTTGGGCTCTGATGAAAAGAAGAAAACGACACTCAAAATGTTAGGTCTGAATATATGTGATCAAAACCCTTGCTAAAACTTACCTTTGAATGGCTAAGGACAAAAGTTTGCATTTGCAAGGGTTCTGCCCCTATTGAAAAGGAAAACTTTTACCAAGAGACTGCTGTACACAAAAGGACCCCAAAGATTAAATTCTTGAGATCATTTCCCCAACACAAAAAGCTGTTCCTTCTCAGGTGAAGCAGAGGAAATGTTTGCCTTCTAGAGAGTTTCGTATCAGGATGGAATGCACAGCTGCAAAACAGCTTCTCCAGCCAGAACGGCAAGGGTGATTCAGGCAAGCAGGACTGTCTGAAATTCACTCGAGGTATTTACAAGACCCCCTAAGGCACACCAGCTTTCTTCCTGCAAAGAGGTCAGCAACGCTTGTCTTAACCAGACGAGCAAACCATCTGACAGATGAGGCAGATGCTCTGGTAGCCACGGAGGTTAGCTGAGCAGATTGGACTCTAATGCTCGCAGGGGATCTTTTTAAGCAGCTCAACCAGACAGGATGGCAACAACACAGCAAGCCTCCTAATTGTCAGGAAAATTCAAACCCCAGGCAGCACTAAGCATGAACAAGCTGCAGTAACGGGCACGCGTGTCTGCATTTTACTTCCTTTTGAACCCCGGCAGGTCAGAGCAATGCTCAGCTAGCAGAGGGCAGCACAGCTACAGAAAGGCAGCGGGGCCTGAGTCATCGACTTGGGAAACGATGAAAAAAGCACCCACACAAGGGCAGCAGCAACAGAAGTAGTAAAAGCAACCCAGAACGCATAGAAAAGCCAGCAAGCTCAACCCAATTGTAAGAAACTCCTCCACCTCTGGACCACTAGCAAATATTAGCACGTGTTTTCTGGAAGCCTTTAGTTACCATAAATCATTGGTAAGAGTCAGGAACGCTGCCGCTTCCATCCCGACTCTGGCATGGATCAGATGGGCAGAACCAACAGCTCAGAAGATGCTACAGCCCCCACGTTATGCCAAACCAAGCAGGGAATACAATTCTGGTTGGCAAGGCTGTACCAGCTCCAGTAATTCACAGGCTCAGTGTGATTTTTTCAACCCTGTAGAAAGGGCTGATATTTTTTTGTTCTAGCTGAACTTCCAGAAAACCGTCTCCTCAGAGGCCAAACGCCCAGACATACCCTACCTATAGTTTGTCCTGATGAAAATAAAAGACTTGACCTCAATTTCAGTTGTTCTCCACATGTGGGGAATATTCAAATCCACAGCGTAAGCACAGCTTGGTGCCAGTTATAACCAAAAATTGAAACAAGGGTTGAAGTCTGACGACTGTGGTGGAATAGATGCAGCCTGGCCCATACACACAGTGCTGTGGGATGTCGCCCACACAACTTACCTTGGTTTATCCTCTGGCAGCTCTGCTGTGACAGAAGCTATCAGTTTCAACTTGGTCTCCTTGGCCATGGCAGATCCCTGGAAGCCATCTAGCAGAAAGCCGCCCACAGGTCGCTTGGCAGTCTCCCTGGCTGATCGGAGCCTCTCTTCCAAGACATCTCCACCTTCGATTGCCCCAAACATTACACTTCCTTGTAGTTCCTGGCCCAGAAGAAAGCTACGAGTGTTAAGAGTCCTGCCAAAGGCGAGCAAGATCTCACAGCCCAGACTCCAGATGCCTGCTACTTAAAGCCCACATTCCCAGAACTTGGAAAACCAACAGCATTTCATCCCACATAAGACAAGTCCCTCACACAACACTGTGAAATCTGAGGTAGAAATGGGATAAGGAGAGGCAACGTTCTGTTCCTGGCCTTGACACTAACCGACTGAGAATTTTAGTGCCTTTTTTCCACCTTATAACCACAGATCATTTCTGTACACCAGCTTTTTGCAGACATCCCCTCAGCACTACATGTGTCAGAATACGAAGCAGGTAAGACAGCAGGACAATGACAGGTATCATTGTCCTGGCTGTCAGACACCAGAGCTCACACTTGATTGCCTTTCAGAGGATGCCAGTATCAGCTCCTGCAACCGCTTTCTTTTGTAATGCAAACTTGGATGATTTGTCCCCTTCCACCAAAAGGGAAGTTAAGTTTCAAGTCTCCTGGAAAAAAATGAAAAGAATAGCACTGGCAAATCCTGGCAAGTCCTCCTTCACATGGAAATGAAGGGACTGCAGAGCAAAAAGATGAGCTGTCTCAATCAGAATGAGAAAAATCCTGCTTTGCCTGTGCAAATATAGCATGAGGGTTAAGTGAAAGAAACACATTACAGTCCAAAAGCAGAATAATAAAAAAAAAAAAAAAAAAAAAAAAAAAGAATTCTCCCAAACTAGCTGAAAACGGTGTCCCATAGCAGGAGGCAAGTTATTACGAAAAGAAAATGGTAGAAGGAAAACATCCTGTTCTGATATATACATACACACACACACACACACACACACACACACACATAATATCTCAATCAGGTATTTATATGTGTGACATCTTTGGGACCTTACCGGTGATTTCTCCAGCAGCTGAAGGCATACATCCAGGAAGGAAAGCGACCTATCCACAGACTTCTTGGCCCTTTTCCTACTAACTTCCCCAGAAATGGTGTCTCCGTCAGAGATGCACTGGAACCAGTCTGGCTGGATAGCCCGCTGGATGTCCATGAACTTGGAAGCTGTTATTTCCATGCGCCCTGAGGTACCCCACACCGACGCTGCCTGCCAAGGAAGAATAGGGATGAAGGTTTGTGCAAAGAATAACAGACCTGTTAACCTGGTTAAGCACCAGATGCTGGAATGACACTACAGAAACTCCCCAGAAGCATGGCTCAAGTAATCAGCTGTCCTCAGCACAAAGAATGAATGATATAAATGACCAAGGTGTGATTTCTGGGATACTCTTTGGTGAAACCATCACACGTGCTCAGCACAGCAACATCTCAAGTTGTTTGGAAATCTCTGAGACAGAGCAGCTGGGCTGGCCTATCATCAACCAAAATCAGTAGCAGAATTGGGGAAAAAAAAAATGAGAAAGAATAAAAGATTTAATTGTTAAACTTATGTTTTCATCCCACAAAGAGCAGCAAAGGCTGTAATGGGAAATACAGCTCACTAGTTTTCTGCACACTATACAAAAAGCAGCAGCTATTTCCTCTTCCAAGTGCACAGACACACTGCGAAGAACACGAAAACCTGTTAGGCAATTTTATCTTAGAATCCAATGTTATTTTAGGTCTCAAATTCAGCTACTTAAGGGATTGAAATATCAAATGCAAAAGAAATAGATTTTTTAAACCAAAAACCATAAGAAATGGTAGGCACAGTCTATGTTTTGTGTGCACACTGGCCCTCGTTTTCCATCACTACTCCATACTACCTTCATGAAAGATCTTAAAGCCAGACAAAGCACCTGCACAGCGAAGTTAAGGCACAAGAACACATCTGGGCTAGCAGATGTCAACATTTAATCCACCAAACCTTCAAGTCCACAGAGCAATACTGGAACCACTGCAATAATTCACCGTATTTCATCCTATTCTGTGGAATCGATGACTAACCCTTGAGTGCAGCTGGGCAGTTCCTTTCGTTATATTCTTTTTAGACTTTTGACTCTGCTGCTCTAAAACTTTAAAGGGGCATTAAAGTAGGTTAAGTATTGGGCTTGAGTTCTTTAGAAGCTGGTTATTTTTCCCTGCAACTCCCTTATTTATTCTTTTAAATGAGAAAAGGTCTGTCCATTCATCTCTCTCTCTAATTACTTTTGGCTTCACTATCTGGGTAACAGAGACAGACAGAAGTCTCTTAAGTAATATATTTTTTTTGTAAATGCCCCATTAAAAAAGCAACTTCAAAAGAGGGAGACCACAATTAGTATCTGCAGAACAAGGACACAAAGTCTAATAAAGTCTGGTTGCCTTCATTCTGCTGTCCATTAAAAAAAAAAAAAAAAAAAAAAAGCTTTAATAAATAAAGTAGCCATGCTGCTAAAACCCTAGGTGGCTTAGAGACCTGATAAAGAACATTACACCACGATTATTTAAATCCAGCCTGTGCCAGGCTTTCTGGCACAGAATCTAGCAGAGCTTTCTGTCCATTGCTTTCAAAGAGCTTTCAGAAGTACTTGTCAGCACAGATCCAGCTGCAGAAAGACAACTCGCTGGCCTAGTATCTAGGTGATGAAAGTCTGCACCAGCTTCCAAGAAAAAAAATAAAATAAAAATCAAACCTGCAGCATACAGAAGGCTGCTCTAACATCACAGCTGCACAGCACTGAAATGAGCTTCAGGCAATTCCTCCCCTGCAGAGGGACAAGACTCAGCCTGGTTCCTAGCAAGATAGTGCAAAAAACAAACAAACAAACAAACAAAAACATCTGACAGAGGTTATCCTCTCATTCAAAGAGCTGTTATCATACCCAAGTAGGCCTTGGGACTGACCACATCTAAGCAGGTGCTTATTTTTCTACAATGTATGAACATCACCTTGTAGCAGTCTAGGCACACCCACCAGGTAAGGGGGACAGGCAGGCAGCTCTTGTTTGAGAACTTGGACTCAAATTTCAAGTCTTCACAGTTACTGTACCTTGTTAGTGTTGTAGCCAGATGGACAAGGAGCGACTGGATCATGGAGGGAGCAGTACACCGCCGTGTCTGGCATACCTGGGAACACAGCAACAAATTAGAGCTTAATGAACCAAAACAAAGCTAAAACAGAGGCACGCTTTGTGAATTCTCAAAAGGGAATAGGGAATCTTCCCACAAATGATCCCACAAATCCTCCTCTAAAGTTCTTCTGCAGGACTGAGAAACCACTGCTTAGTGTGTTTTTTTTTTTTTCTTGGTTAATACTCCTGCTACTAAAATTCACCAGACACAATAGCTGACCGCTCAGCTGATACACTGGAGGCATCTTACATTTGACACAATCTAAAGAGAGCAACAACCTCAAGCCTAGAATTTTAAAAGGAAGGACAACATATTGTGAGAAAATAGATCAGCTACAGACATGAGAGATTTATCATCTCTGCCAAATTAAGAGTTTTCAAATGTCATACAATAAGTTAGACAGTAACTAACGCCACAGTTTTCTCTTCAAGGATAAACAATGAAATCAGTAAAGTTTCCTACAAGTTTCAGGTAGAAGAGATTTTCAATTTTTCTTGATGGAATATGTTGACACAATGTAATCAAAGTTTATCAGAAGCCGCATGCAAATTTCCTTTGGAAATTCAAGCCACGGCTTTGCCTGGGCAACGAGTGAAATGAATGGACAGAATGTTAAAGTGTTATTTAAAGAAAAAAACTTGGTCTTAGTACATAGGACAAAACCCCTTAATTTTTGTTTGTTTGTTTAATTTTTAACAATATGCATGCATCTAAAACATACAGAACATTCAAAAACATACCTCAGGTCTGATAAAAACTATTAACAACTCAGAAGTTATTTTTCTTGCGCAGCCCAATCAATTTCCATGTTAAGACCTGTCTGTACGTTACAAACATTAAACCTGTGATGTGGTAGTGTCTGTTTGACCATATACCCACTGTAGCCTGAGACACCTAGACAAACAGAGCATCCCAGGGAAGCTTGTTGACTTGACTGATCATCCTTCAGTTCTCTGAGCTACCTGCCCAGACAGAAATACTGACTCTGAATACAGATATTCACGCAAAATCCAGCTTTACATTCACTGCACACTCCGGTTCCTTCCCCACCTCAACCCATCAAGAGCGATCTTGGTTGCACACCGCATGTGGTCAGGCCTTTACCCGTCTGTAATGTCAGCCAGGGGAAAAACAGGACTGCCACGAACACAGGACCTGTGGCTTTGCTCACCCTTAGCACCAAGGTAAAGGCTTCATTTGTGCTCCGAGGATAGAGTACAGGGACTGCCAAAGACTACAAAAGCTTGGTGCTGTAGCTGAGGACTATGGCAACACCGACTGATTTATATGCAACTTACGGACAGTTGCATGCATTCCTCAAACTGCAAGTTCAACATGGAAAAACAGAAGGTGAGAACAGGGAGCAAGTAGTCTGATTACTAAACCGACAGGAATAAAGGACAGGAGAAAAACAATCTTCTCCTGCTGCTTGTTTAGCTCCTCAAAGCTCCTGCAAATCCACCATAGGTCATCCCCCTAACATCCTCTCTGAACAAGAATACCTTGTAGGCAGAACTGTCCACCAGATGAGACTGATGGGAAGGGACTTTGCCCTTTCTTCACACTGGATGAAGATTTTAAAGTTTCTTTTTCTTTAATTATTCCTCACACTGAAGTAAGACTTCCTGATGGATCGGATGAAACCAACTGCTTTATGATAAAAACAAACAAACAAACACAACACCAGCCTGAGCAGATGGATGTTCAAAGGGAAATGTTTAGATAGCTGTACGGGACAGGCTGTTTTCAGGGCAATTCCTAGTTCTCCTCACAGAAGATGAGGAGCAAGATTTGCCTGCAGCAGCATCAGGCCACAAGGTTGAGGTCTGGTCTCAACTTTTGGTCTAAGCTCAGCTTAGTTAGTTGTGAAACCCCCTCAAGAAGAAGGTTAAAGGCTGGTAAAAAGAAGCAAGGCAAAACTACTACAAAAAATTGTACTGTTTAAGGATTTTTGGTCTCATACCGCTGACAAAATACTATTTTAAGCCCTCATTAGTGCCACGTTAGAAAGAAAAGGCCTGAACGTGGAAACCCTCTGCACCTACACACTGCCTAAAAGCAGACCCATGGCACCCACCTGCGCTCTCTCTCCTGAGGCACCCACCAACACCAACACCCCCGTGACACAAACACAGACACCCCCGTTGCACAAACACCCCAATTACACAAACACCCCCGTTACATTTTACCTATAAACTTGGCAGCTCCTTCCTTGTACTCTTGCAGCACCTCGTGGAGCTCCGCCCTGCACCCGGACGCAAAAATAAGTAAATTACTCCAAAAAACACCCAACCGCCGACGAAAACCGGCGGCTCCAGAGCTCCGTCTCCCCCCTCGGGGTACTCACATGAAGGACAGGGTGAGCTGTGCCACGGGGGGGACCCCGGCGACCTCCCCGAGGGTGTCGCAGGTGAGGTGGGGCGCGGAGCCGCCCCGCGTGTACAGCAGGCAGCCGGGCAGCGCCAGGGAGCCCGCCCCGCTCCTGCCCAGCTCTGACAGCATCCCCAGCCGCCCGCTGCCCACCCCAAACAGCTTCAGCCGCATCCTGAGCCCGAGCAGGAGGAGGAGGAGGAGAAGGAGGAGGAAGAGGAGGAGGAGGAAGAGGAAGGGCGGCCGCCGCCGCTCGCCCTCCTCTCCCCCCTCGCGGTGCACGCCGGGCGGCGGGCGGCCATGTCGGGGCTGTGGAGCTGGCGGCGCCTCAGCGCCCCGGCCCGCCCGCAGGTCTGTGCGCGGCGAAAGGCTGATTTGGTTTATTTTTGTGCCTTGTGACTGTAATTCTCTGCTTTTCTTCCAGCCGGGGCTTGGCGCTGAGGGCGCTGGGTGAAGGTGCAGCGAGCCCCTCGCAGCTGGCTCCGGAGCGGGGTGCCCCTGAGCTGTGGGTGCAGCACGGGGCTCGCTGCTGGGTTGCCTTTAGTACCTCAGTGCTCCCACCCCAAACCTGCGCCCTGCTGCAGGTGGGAGTCCCTGTCCACCTCCTCATCGCCCCACTCATGTTTCTGCAGTTGCAGCTCGCTCTGGTTGCCCTACCACCGAGGGAAGATGCCCCACAGTTGTACGCCCTGGCTGGGGTGTGGGTGTTAGGTGTGAGACCACATTGACAAGTCACGGCTGTCTGCTTCTCAGAGAAATGAATATGGGGCAGAAAATCCTTTGGACACGCTGGCCAGCCTGGTTGTGACAAAACACTGATAAAACTTTCCTAGTTGGTGGTCACAGGGGACTAACTCAGCGAGTCTCCATTCAGCCCCTGCAGGCTGGGTGTTTGCATTCTCCCAGCGTGTTCTCCAATCACTGTGATTGGCAGTAATTGCCAAATGAATGCTCATTACTTAATCATTTCTGAGTGAAATTTCTCCAGTCAGTCAAGAGCAGTTGGAGAAATGTGTTTCAAAAGAAATCTATTTCTTACAACAGCCGTACTGTCTTGTGTGACAGCCCCACTGATGTTTGTCCTCTCTCCCCCGAGGAGAAACGTGGATGTCGGAAGTTTAAAAATGAATATACATCAAACATTAGAAATGTTTTTCTTTCTTTAAAGAGAGTGGAGCAAGCCTCTGAGTATGCCATCGCTGAAGCTTTTTCCTTTCAAGAGCCAAGGTATCCACAAGGGTTGTGTGGTCCTGTGACGAGGCTGGAAACTGTGGAACAGCTGCAAGATCATGATGAGGCCTGTAAGGAAGGTGAGATGAAATACTGCTTGCCACAAGCTGCCTAAACGAACTCTTCTTGATCCAGCACTGTGGTTCTGGTCTGAACAGGCTGTTACAAAGCCACAGACCAAAAGAAACAGTTCGCAGTAAGACAGATTGGAGCCTTTCATCTAAGGGACAAAGGCATAAAAGAAAATTCGGTGGAGTTCAGGGGAGATCTTAATTAGCATACCTGAGAGAATGATGAACTCCTTGTCTCCTGGAAGTGTCAGGTCAAGACAAGGATGAATACTGTCTTTGAAGATGTGGTCAAACACAAGTTGCTGGGCATTAGGAAACTGGATGAAATTACCTGACAGATTTTTGACAGCAGGACAGATGTGAAAATGGGGTGACCCTGTGTAACTTTCGCATCTATGAATAATGGTGTGGTTTTCCTTTGATTCTCATGCAAAACTTTCCTTGCCAATTAGCTAACTAAATATTCCCTTTGTAATGTCTGCAGCCACAAGTGCTTACTGAAATTTGACAGTAAAACTGTAATACATTTTAAAAAATAATTTGATTTCCCATCCATGCAAGAAATCTGCAGTATAGGAGATAGAATTTTAAAAACAGAGTTAACTATTCTTTTAGAACTAACGCTGAGCTGTACAGAAAGAAATGAAGACAAATCTCCCAAGTGCATCCTCTTCAAAACAAGAGGTCAGCTTTTTAACTTGTAAGCAACAGCAGTTCAACTAATAGCACAGAGCACACATATCTGCTTACCGTGCACTGTCTGAATACATTATGCAGCATAGTGGCTCAAAAGGAGCTGTCTTTGCAGTTGCTGGAGAAGTTGCTTGCTTTTTCCTCATGATTCTTTATTATTTTTGTTTGTCCTTTTCTGCTAGTGTTTCCCTTTTTGTATTTGCCAGTCCCTCAGGATTGTTACAAGCACAAATGAAAGTGTTTTATCTGGAGTCCATTATTATAGTACTTAATGGCATTATCTGCACATACTCCATTTTGCAAAGAAAGGTATGGATAAGAGAAGTGCTAGAACTCATTTATGCCAGTTATGAGGAGCTCACATTTCACAGTCAAAAAAGTAACTCCATTCCCAAGTGATAAGTTGTTTTTCTCTCTTCTTTTTCGTATCAGATATACTTCCTTGCTCCTAGGCTGGCCTGAGAGATTATAGAGAACAAAAGTGATTTGAAGGACAATAAACATCAAATTTATGTTTTCTTAAAAAAAAAAAAAAAAAAAAGTTTAGAAACGCTTTACTGCCTTAGAAATACCAGGACTCATTGGGAATATCTTAATTTTTGTTAGAACTAGAGCTTTGAGCAGCTGTTTGTCCTGTCTGAGGGCTGTGTGCCTTCACAGGGCTGACTTGCCTTGCAGTGGCTGACGAGATCCCCACTCTTTGCCCATCCTTGCTGCATGGATGCCTCAGCTTCTTGTAGGAGTGCTCCCGATGCCTTGCAGTTTGCAGTGTTCTGCTTCAGGAACAGCTTGGCTACCCATTCAGCAAGTCTAGGTGGGTTGTTGAGGCAGCAGCCACATTAGCTGTCCCTGCTCTTGAGTAGGAGCTCTGAAAAAGGAGTTTTTGCATTTTGCTGCAGAAGAGCATGGAGAATTTGCAAATAAAGTCCACAAAAGGACTTCATACCCAGTTGTGTATTAGGCATCTATCTCACTGAGTAGTAGCAAATCCATCGTGGGTGAATTCCTGTAGTTACGTCTTCTGACTGCAGGTAGTCCCTGCTGAAGTTTGCCCTGTGGCAGATTTTTAATGTAGGCTTCCCAGTAGTTACTAGAGCTGTGGTACTTGCAAAGGTTAACCTGTGTGCTTGAAGCTAACATTTGGCCAAACAGTGATTCTTTTTATATTGAACATAACGACAACCCCGGCTGTACGTGCGGAAAATATCTTAAGTGTCTGCAAGTGCAGTGGCGAAACATTTAAAAGCTATCTGAGTTATGAATTGCTTCCTATGAATTCCATCTCCTTGATAAATGCTTTGATAATCAAGAGTGCTCTAAATGTCCAAAGAATCTTGTGGAAAAAATTAGGTGGAAAAGAATTCATTTGTGACCTATATGAGAGGGAAAAAGTTTGCCACCTTCTCTTCCTGTTCTTTTATAGATCAGGAAGACGAGAACAGAATTATTACCCCTAGTCCATTTTATGTTGCAGATCAGCTTTCAGTCATTTTAGAATGTCTTTCCTGCCTGTGATATAACCATCCCAGAGACAGAGTCATGCTAGTTTACACTTAGGCATATATTTTTAAAGCTGGTAAAGTCATCATCAGTCTCTTTCCTTGTGATAGCCCGAGAGCTGCTCAGTAGCTGGATGAAGTCCAAACTGCAACTGGAGCTGATGAGTGATGGAGAAGCTGAAGCTGGCTCTGTCCTCCTGGAAGATCCTTCTCCAGCCACTCCGAAGTACGAGCGGTTTGATGGTGAGAGCACAACAAAGCCCTTCTTGGCTCCCTTTCTGAGCACGTGCTGGGGAATGGAGACAGGCCTTGTGGCTTGTTGGGCTGACAGGTACAAGTCTCTGAGGCCAGGGGAGTGGGCTCTGTGAAAACAAGATTACAGACGAAGATTTTTGTCCCCAGCTCTGACAGCAGCTTGCTGTAGGGCTGCACAAACATCTGTCACCTCCCTTTGTAAAAGAAATTTTATTTCTGCTGCTTTTGGGTATGCGTGAGGCCTGTCAAATTTATACAGCAATTTGAGATGCTCAGAGGCAAGGCAGTAAAAAAAATGGACAAAATGTCATTGCTGCTCTAGTGTGTTCAATGGGAGACTGATTAAGACTCTTTGGGGATAAATGGAGTGCAGTCACTGTGTCTGCTTTCATCAGGAATGCATTCACAGGCTGGGAAAGTGATCCCTTTAATTACGTTAGGCTTTGTGATCTGAGACAGGGGTTTACTCATTTCAGACGAGCTTGAGCTGATCTGAGTTCCTCCTTTCAGACTTGTGCAGCTTTCTGGAACATGAGTTGGAAAGTTCTTCTGCCCAAGAATACCTACAGCATCTTTTGCAGAGCGAAGCTGTGAACTGCAGGATACTGGCAGACCTTCGGCTTGAAGACACGGAAGGAAGACAAAAATTTGCAGATCCACGAATAACCATGGAGCTCAGACACAAGCAGGTGTGCAGGCAGGGCAGCACAGTTAAAAGAAGTAAGATGGAGGATTATAGGATTAGGGTAAATGCTCAGTGATACCTTCTCCGTGTTCTCTCCCAGCTTGCAGTAATCCCTGATTTGCAGGCAAATACCCTAGGATACTCTTCCAAGGTTTAGCTGAAAAGTTACTGTTCCCACTTGTGTTATCCATTCACAGTAGCTTGCACGGGAAGCTTTTGCTGTTGAGGTGAACTTCCACTCTTTCATCTTTTCAAGTTTTGCCCCCGTCTGAAGACTGACAGGAAAAGCCACCAGGCCCTCAGCTCTGAGTTTGCGCCTACCCCATAACGTTGGTTTAACCCCGCTCTCCTAACTGGAATTTTTTGCTGGTCAGAAAACAAAACCAATCCAGTCAGTGACAGCTACGGAGAGGGTTGCATGCTTCCCACCCTGTCAATCTACAACAAACCTCAAATCCTTCAGCTTTTGGCACCTGCACTGACTTGTGCTGATTTCTTCCTTCCCAGGTGAAAGAAAATCGACTGAGGCGTCAGAAGGCGTTAGAGCTGCAGAGGCAAGAAAAGGCCCTGAAGAAATCCATTCTGTCTGAGGCCAAGCTCCAAATACAGGAGGAGGACAGAAGGAAGGCCCTGAAGGCCAAGATAGAAGAGGAGGAGATCCAGAGGGAAATGGTGAAGCTGCGAAAGGAAATGGCTGAGAAGAGGCAAACCATGGCAGAAGCACGGAGAATGTAAGAGGGAGAGAGGGGCATGGAAGGCACCGTGGGGAAGAACAACTTCTCTTATTAGCTCCTTTTGGTAAACGTTAAGAGGAGTGGTGGTCCCAAAGGAAATATTTCCTGTCTCCAAACTCTCCCCAGACCTTTTACTCCTTTGTTGCTGACTTCAGTGGCAGAATTTCATTAGGCAACAGGCTAAAGATGTTGGATTTCCTTCAGCCATTACCAGTAGGTACATGCAGTCACAGAAGTAGGAGCATGCTTGCAGCACTGTGTGTTCTCTCCATCTACTCTGTGGCCACATCCAGCCTTACCAGTGTTTAATACAGCATGAAAACCGGTGCACTGAAGAAAATGCATGAAATTGCAATGAAAACGCTGGCCAGCCTGGAATAGTCTATGTTGAACGTCTATCACTTAATAGATTTCCTCTCCTGTGGGAGAATAAAGTGCGCTGTTGGCTAAGAATTCTGCAGAGAGACGCTCTTTGCTTCTGCTGAGCTTGGATTGCCAGAGAGATGTGACTTGTAGGGATGCCATTTATTTACTTAGGCAGCCCTAAGATCCTAAATCTTCTCATGCGAGAGGATTTATTGAAATTTATTGAAATGTGGCTGTTCTCTAGGAAGGCTAACTTAAGTAATCAGCAGCTTTCTAGAGGTCATTCTCTGAGGATTGGCAAAAAAAGGGAGTGAGGTCTGAACTACAGTAATTTCCTTATTGCTTAGATCTTGATGTTTGCTTACTTTCCAGGGAGGGGAAGAGACAAGAAGAAAGCCAGAAGGCAGCGGTGCAGGAGCTATCTATTACTGTGTCGCCGCCCCTGCACCTGAAGAAAGAAGAGCAAGAAAAGGAGAAACAGAGAAAGGCTCAGGAGCTGCTGATCAAGATTCACACCAACAAACAGAGAGTAAGCATCACCGTCCTTTTATCTGAGACTCTGAACTACCTGCCCTCAGGTACTATTTGCAAAATGGAAGTCAAAAATCCTAGTTACCTTTTCTTTTCCTTTTTCTAAGCTCTCCTCCTGATATCAAGAAAGTAGAAAATCAGGCCAAGAAGTATATTGTAAGACTAGGAGTGAGAAATCTGGACACACCATACCCAGTCTGGGTCTCAGGTGTACCCAAAGTGAAGATGTCACTTCCAGTTGCAAACACAAAGGCTTCTGCAGCTAAGGAACAGGCGGATGTACAGAGGCAGCAGCTGTAGAGCAAGATTTGCTTTCCCCTGAGGAAGGAAGTGGGGAGGGAGAGAGTGGCACTGTGTATATGGGGAGATATTTGAAGGTTGCCTTGAAGACCCTGGGACAGGAGCAGGGACAGGAAAGAGAAGTGCTGAGGGCCTGGGCTGACTTCTGAGTTGTCTCCACACGTTGAAGTACACCAGTATACACACAGCAACAGGTTCCTTGAGCATCCACTCCCACCAGCTATAGGGGAATATTCGATGAGACTGCAACAGCTCAGGACAAAAGATGTAGCCTTTAGTAATTCCTAATAGGAAACTAATTCTTTTTCCCTGGATTTTGACTGTTACTCCCCTGGTTTTGAAAAACAGCACAAGAGTGGTGCTTTGAAGGGAAATAAAAACACAAGTTTCCTGGAGTCCTGAACCCACCTACCTGTTATTGGGAGATTAAGCTGGAGAAGCTGGTTGGGTGAAAACAGTAACTGGTTTTACTGGTAGTTAAACTGTAAGGGAGCTTCCCATCAATCAACTGCTCTCCATTTCTCGCCACTAGGGTATCTAAAGGTGGGGATTTTCCCTTTTTCTCACCCTGAGAGTTTACAGAAGTAAGAGAGATTCCACCTATTCATTTCTGATGCTGCAACCAGCTCTGGGTTAAACATGTTGCATCAAATCCTTACAGTTAAAGAGAGCTTTTTGTACTGAATGATCTTATATGGGCGGTTTCAGCAAAGGGAATAAACTTTCCTGTGTGCAGTATGTGTACCATCCATCATGTAATGTTTTTAATTAACAGAACAGTCGTCATTAACACCTACTTCTCTACATCTAGACTTTTTTTTTCCCCCATCGAAGAATTTCAACTTTAATGGTGATTCTCCCCTGGCTCACTGCATCTCCCCAGGCTGCTGGATGTGAGCTTGGCTACTGTTTAGCAGCCCATGACCTCTTTCCAGCCCAGTTTAAGCTGTGAAGATAAGCCTAAAGGAAGCCGTGGAACAATTTAGAGCTGGCGTAATGCGAAAAGCCGCAGCTTAGCCGAGCTAAGCAATGGTGACATTGATTATTTTCTTAAAGCAGAAAGAAATAGCTAATGCATTGACATTTTGTCCTTTTTTGTAAGTTTTCATTTGGAGATTTCAGTGACTGAGAGGAATGCAATTATTACAAGGCATTATCACAAAAAGGGGACAGCTGAGTCCTGTGAGTTGACCCACTTGGAGGATCAAAATGCACAGCGTCTGCAGTGGCAGGGCTAGAATTATGGGGTAGATTAGATAGCAAATTGCTGTTCTGTACAATGTAAATCACTCCCAGAGGCAGCGAGTCTAATTACACAATAGGGGAATAGTTTGGCTTCCTACTGGAACGAAGGTGAGCTCGGGTCACGTCATAAATTCACACTGGGAAGTGTCTTGAGTTTTGTCTAAGTTGAAAAAAAATCAGCAACTGGTCCATGGAGCTGTTTGTTAACTCTTCTCCACGGAAGTGCCCTTGTTTATAAAATCTTAGGCGTTTCCCAGATTTTGAAACACCTTTCTTATCTCTAGAAACTGTTCCTGTATTCCTCACGCATTTTATTCCTTATTATACTTGGTGAACTGAGCGTGTTTCACTCAAAAGCATGGAACCCCATGGTGTTCTCTTTCTAGCCTGCCTTTTGCAGAAGACTGCCTTTGCTCTGCATTATTTTATTTTACCTTCAAGGCATCTGTAGAAAGTGGGGATTCTAAAAAGAGCCTCAAAAGCAAAAGTCAGATAAGGGGGATGGTGGAGAGGATTGGCGTTTGTGTTGGACTGTACCTGACTCATTGGTTTTCTGAAACTCTCCCATGCAGTGCCTGCAGCGACATTTCTCTGCTTGGTTCAAACTCGTTCTGGAACACAGAATTCAAATGGGGAAAGCCGGAGCCCTTGCTGACTGGAAATGCCAGCTGAAGGCCCTGCGAGCCTGGAGAAACTATACTTGGACCCAGAAAGTACAGCAGGAGACGCAGCAATTGGAAGACCATCTCCAAGACCAAAACAGGTAGTGACCCTGCACTGTGAAATTCCTCCTACCGCAGCAGTACTCTGCGTGTGATCAGAGGGTTGTAAAAAAGGGGCTTGCTAGTTAGCCAGCAGGAGGAAAACAGAAGCTTTTTGAGAAAATTGTTACATCACCTACAGTTTGATGGAGGCCTTTTGGCACAGATGAAAAGGAGGAAAGAGAAACTAGAGCTTTAGCACTTCCCAACAAGCCTGCAACTCTCTCTCTAGGTATTTTCTCTAGGAATCTCATTTTGGCTTGCTCTGGGCCCCAGATAATAGGAGGGTATCTCCTGCTTCAGTAGTATTACAGCCGTTTTGACCAGTCCCTTTCATTAAACCTGTTGGATAAATCCCCCGTCTCTGCCTTCCCCATCCTCCTTGGCGAAACACTACAGCTTTGGAGGGCCTCCAGAGCTGAACAACAAAAAGACCTGGGAAGTTATGGGGCCTCACGCTATGGCCTGGATTGCTGTGCTTGATGGAGTTGTTTCAGGCAGGCTTGGACAGAAGCCTCACTCCTATCGTAACGAAAGTGCTTTCTTCTTCAGGAAAACCCAGCTGTCTGCAGAGCATAATCGGCGGCGGCTCCTGCGCTGCTGCTTTCTAGCATGGCAGCGCTGGAGCCAAGCAGAGACAGAGAAGCGAGAGCTGCAGCTCAAGAGGGAGGAGACAAAGAGGAAGATGGCACAGCTGCTGGAGGCGGTGTCACTGGGGAAGGGTGGCTTGGACGGGCCACAGGAGGCAGAAGTAAACCAGCATCAAGTTTTGCAGCACGACAAGGTAAAGCCTTCCATGCAGCTTTGTCCATCGGCATCCCAGTAATCTCACGAAGTGCTTTCATGCCATCCAAAATAAAAAGCAGAAGAAGGTTTTTTTTTGCCTAGGGTGACCCCCAAATATCTGCCTACTGTTCAGGAGGGAAGCTGTTAAAGAGCAGAGGTAACCGTGAAGGACAGTGGATGAGTTTTAAAAATAAAATGATCTCTTACGCTGCCAGAGAACAACCCTTCATGTACTCTTGAGTCGCAATGAGCATCCCACCCCCAGATCACTTCTGCTGAGAGATTAGTTACATCTTTGATGCCTGCTTAGACTGAAAAAGAATAATGTTCAACTGCGTGACGAGATTTTGTCATGGCAGTGCAGCTCTCTGGCTCTTCAGAAGTTGGGGGGGAAAGCTGTCAGGGGATAGCTTGGGATAATGCACATCACAAGGAGGTAGGAGAATCAGGATGCTTCTTGAAATTGTCTCTTGTCAGAGCCTGCCTTTCTTTTCCGTCTATAAAACCTGTAGAACAGCACCCAGTATGAGAGCTCATACATCCTGACATGCATATTCCAGTTTGAGCTTTGCATTTTCTTAAGCGTCAGTGAAAGTTGATTTCCTGTTGTGCTTAAATCATCCTAGACGGCTTGTACTTGCCTTCAGCTGTGGGGGAAAAACTCGTGCTGGAAGGATGGGACTGAATTTGGAGTTTGACCTGGGAATCAGAAAGCAGAGCTGGCATCTGATACCTCTTCTGAGAAAAAAAAAAAAAGAGGTGTCTGAGAAGGCACAGCCTGACTGCCCACTGTGCACCAGTTTCATGGTAATACTCGACCTAAGCTGGAGAAGAGGCAAGAAAGCAGCCCTTTGTAGACTGTTCTACCATCTGAAAAGAGGCTGTCCAGTAGATCAGCCTTGTAGACCACTTGTATTTCATTTTCAACAACTGCTTTTCTTTTATTCTCAGTCTGAGCATTGCATAGGGACAACAGAGTCCAAAAGGGAGCATGGTAATCCTTGAGAGATGAGCTAACCCCTGAGAAATGAACTGTCCTGTGCTCCCTGACAGAATGGTTGGGATAACATGCCTGCCAGAGCTCTTGCCTGATCAGGATTTTCTCCTCCCAGGGAAATGGCACACAGCTTCGTAACAGTTTTTTCCCAACACCCTGCCAATTATGCGCATGACTGGGTCCCTCCGCCTTGGCTGGGAACTGGATGAAGATTGTGGAGCTGAGATTGCCCTACTTTTCAGGCCCCTCACTAGATTTTTCATTCAAGAAACACTTATTAACGTGGAAAGGGCAAAAGAGAGCTTGATTTCAATTAATGGCAGATCTTCCTTTTTCTTTTTTTTTCTTTCCCAGCCAACTGAAACACGCCTCATACAGGAAGAACCTGACCAGACCAGGGACCGCTCTCGTTGGGATGCTGCTCACACATCTCATTCCAACAGAAAACCCAAATTTGCCTGGCAGATCACCCTAAAACATGCAGCCCTGAATGCCCAGGACCAGGCTACGTACAAGAATCAAATAGCCACACTCCCCCAGCAGTTTCAGGCACCCAGGCCCAGGACAACCCCTGCTTATGGTAGCTGTTTTGAGCACCGCTACGCCTTCCAGCAACGTCTGATCGAGGAGCAGAGGCAGCAGCTTCAGAAACAGCAAGAGCTGATCCTTGAACTGCAGGAAAATCAGAGGCTGAGCAGAGCAAAAGAAGAGGCAGCACAAGCCATGGCAGTAACCCAGGCACTTAACAACTCTACCTCACAAACCAGGGAGTTAAAAACGGAGAGCAGAAAACCATCCAAGTGCAATGCCACCCCTTTGAGGTATAAGCCCCCTTGGTAGAGCAGGATCAGGTAGTCATCATCTCTCATTTCTACCCAAGTTGAGCCAGAATTTGCCAGGAACCCTTTCAGTCATACTAGTGCTATCTGCTGTGCCTCTTACCTGTGGCCTAGCCTCAAAGGTAGCGTTGGTCTCGCCACAGTTCTCATCCTTTGTGTTTTGCGTTGACTTGACACCGCGTGATCCACACAGAGCCCACTTAGAAACAACAGCACTGGAGTGTTACCCATAATAGCAGCAGGGATTTAGTTAGGAAAAAAAAGAGAGAAACTGTCATACTCTGTATTTTACAACATGCAGCAGCTCAGGGTACTCATCTTCTTTGTAAGGATGCATTGTTAATCCCGTTTTGGGCAGAACAATGAAAATGTAGCACAATGAAGGGTAGAAACTACAAGGCCTGTTTCACAGTCTCAGGTAGTAGGTGTGAGACATGGTTTGACCAAGCTCATTGATTGATGTCTTCACTCTTCCTTTTCACAGCCTGCCTCTTTCTCACAGGTCCCAGAACACCAGGGCAGCGACGCAAGGCAGGAGGCCCTCTACCCAGCTGACCTCAGCTCATCCCATACTGAAAGGTATTGTTCTTGGTAGCAAAGACTGTGCCAGACCACTTTCCTCAACAGCTCATCTGGAAACTTCTCTTTCTTTGCCTCGGACCAGTGCTATGAGAGAATGAGTTGTTTTCATGGCCACATCAGGCATCTGTACAACCTTGGCCACCGCAAGCACCCCAAGTCGGTGCTCAGGACGCTGTGGTAGCCATTACTCCTAACACTTGTGACTGTTTCTGGTGTGACAAGAAGCTCTACAGCTCGTTTTGCTGTCAGTTTTACTCCCGTCATTGCCCATCCAATCAACACTTACACTGACTGCTCATTTTCACCTACCTTTGACAGAGGTATTGAGATTTCCAAGATAATGAAAAGCCTACCCAAGATTTTGTGAGACAACAGCAGGTAGGCTGGGGAAGGAGCTCCAGATCCTTCCCATCTGTGAGGTAGCTCCCCTTCTCTAGCCATGCTAGAACAGCAAATGCACATTAAACATGGAAAGCAGCCTTGTCACAGGGTAAATTAGGATCAGGTTCTGCTATATCCCTAGGTTATAGTCTTCTGTATCAACCTAGGGGGAATCACAGCCTGCAGAAAAGACTGGGAGGTGATCGTGGTGATGTTTTATGAGTCTTGGGATCACCAGAGCTTGTTGGCCCTGATTGCTGTGCATTAATAGATCCCTTTCATTAACTGACTGTGTTCAGCTCCCACGCTACCTAGTACAAGCCATCACTCACTGATTGCCTGAGCTCTGTACAGCTTGGGAACAGTAAGAGTATTTTCAGAGCACTCAAGTGCTTTTCCTTGAAGATCCCTAAGTAGTTCAGTGCAAAGTCATCTCAAGATGATTTTCCCTTGGCAGAGAATCCTGGCACAGCTGAAAGGGGAAAAAGAACTTGAGGAAACCTATTGTGGTCAAAGCAATTAAATGCCCCTCCATTTATGGATGGCTCCAGCCTGTGCTTTGTTTGTGACTTCAAGAGAAGCACGCACAGCTTCTCAGGTCTGCTGTGTGTTCTGTGAGGTCAGACCAACACCTTCAGAGACAGCCAGCAAGACTGCAGCATTGCAACTCGGCTCCCCAAAGCAGCATTAAGTAGTAGTTTCTCGCTAAAGGGACCAAGTTCCTGTGTGTCACCGTGGCAGGGATGTCTTTCATCCTGAAGTCGCTCTTTAAATAAACAGTTGGGGCTTCCTGGAGACCTCATTGTGAGGGTTGCTAAAACAGGTGCCCTGAGCCTCAGCACTCAATCAAGGGGATAAAGAGATAAAACTTCTGGACACAGCTCCTTTTATAATCCAGGCTGCGACTGTCAACCAAGGAGGGTAGAGTGAATCTAACCGGGGCAGTCCTGAGTCTTAAAATTGAGTTTGTGGGTTCCTCGTTTGTGAAACTGCCAGCCATAAGAGGCAGCAGAGGGGACCTGGCAGCAGAGAGAAGGGGTCACCTTTCCCGTTCACCAAGCTTGTGCCGTTATCCTATAGCTCATTTGCACTAAGCCTTATGTCCTTCTGTTGTTTCCACTTCTGTAGCAATGGAGGAGAGAGCGATTCAGCGGGCAGAACGGAGGAGGAAATTAGAAGAAGCCAAACAACAAAGAGAAGAGGAGAAGCTGGTAAGGACAGCGGAAAATGAAACAAAGACTCTCTCATGCTATTCCAGTCATAAGAAATGCTATTTTAACACCATGAAGTTGTGAACTGGGAAGAGGCTCTTTAGCCAAATGAGGAGTTTTGTGGCTTGTGAGAAAGCAGATGCCCAGCATACATCAAAAAATGACCCCACTGGCCCTGCCATATCACAGACAGACATTTCTTGTTGATGCTTGCTGCTACAACTCTAGAAGCAGCTTCCCTTACCACCCCTCCACCACCTCTTTCACGCCTACCTCATGGCTGTGACTGTCATTGCCAAGGATGGGAAGAGTGGAATTGAAATCCACCTGACTGGACCTAGCAAATGTTGGGTTTTCCCTCTCCCGTCTGGTCAGGTCACGTGCAGCTTGAGGATGTGCAGCCTGACCTAGTAAACATGCTGCACCTCGGTTTGTAGCAAATCTCTTCTGAAAAGGGAAGATATTGACAATATTTGCATAGTTCATATAGACATTCTGTGATATGCATCAAGCAGGAGCCTTCTTAACTTACGGCGTTAATCTGTTACCGAGAATATCAATACTAATTTGCATTAGGATTAGAAAGCTCAGAACTGGGGTCCTAAAATAATCAGTGTTTCTCCTCCAAGGAAGAAGGATGTGCATGCATACTAGGAAGCTTAAACAAACCTTAGAGAACACTTCAACCATAGGGTGAGCAGACAAGCGTTAGGTTAGGTTTCCTCAGCTACTGCTGCCATGATTATAGAGACTGGAAGAAGCACAGTCATTATAATCATGCATTGTCATGTGGGTTTTTGGCCTTTGATGCATACACCAAGAACTAGAACTTTGTGGAATGAAAGCAGGTTGAGGTTTGCAAGGGGAATAGGGGAACGTTCAGAGAAGGATTTTGTATTTACACGTATATCCACGTATATCCAGTGCTGAAGTAAAACAGCTTCTTTGGTCTTCAGTAGTTGGGGAAAAACATATGTGAGCACCTGTAATGCTCTTTAACATGCAGATGTAAAACTTCAGAGCAGAGCCCAGTGGTTGAGTACTTATTTAAGCAATCATGTTATCAATAAATAACCTGGGGTACGCTTTTAAGTGTTTTAGTAGAAGAGCAGGTAAGTACTGTAACTTAGGGCAAAGAAAGATGGCCATATATAAGTAGAAGAAAGCACACGCCCTCCTCCCCTTCTCTTCCACAGTTCATTGTTCAGTGCAGATCATGTCTAGTATGTGACAGTCTGCTTCCTTCTGAGGTTTCAGGTTCTGGTCAATACTAGAATTCTGCTTGTCTGGGAACATTTAGAGGCCTGTGTTCTCCAAAAAGGCCACATACACTGGACTAAATTTTATCTTCCTCCATTTTCTCCATTTCAAGGCCCAGATGAAGGCTGAAGAAGAAGCACGTCAGAAGAGGGAGGCTGAGGAAAAGGAAACTCAGCAGGAGAAAAGACGGGAGGAGAGGAGGCTACAGAAGCAGGTGCCCAAACACCCCAGCTGTCTCCCTCACCTAACAGGGATAGGGAAGAGGAGCCGTTACCTACCGACAGAGTCAGCATCCAGGGCTGTGAACTGAAGGTCCTTATTAGCAGAGCAGAGTTCCACTGCACAGCACCAGCTGTATCAGCTCACCACCTCCCCCTTTTTTAGGGACAGTAGTAAAAGGGCTGTGGCCTGAACGTGCTGTGAAGCGTGTACTGTCCCCGTCTCAGCAGCAGGACTAGAGGCCCCAGCTGGTGGACATCCACTGCCAAGCTACAGTAGAGTAGAGTCGAGCTAGAGTACAGTATCCTCTTCCAGCATACACAGTGATACCAGTCACAAACACACAACTTTGCAGTAAACAGGCCTGAGAGATCTATGCAGGGCAACCTTCCAGCTGAAGAATTAGCAGCAGCCTCTCCTTGGAGCTAACAGTATCCAGCAGCCTAGGAATAGCCCCACGTCGTTCTTGTTACTTGCAAATGAGCTACACTAATAACCCAAATAGCACCACACTTGAAATCCTACTGGAATTTGACCTACAAGTGCTGTTCTACTTGCACTGAGTGTTTTAGGATGTTTGACCTTCATCTCTGAGTCTCAGTCAAAAATAATATTGAACAGTTATATAATACCCACATACCTTCCCTGCTATTTAAGCTAGGTTCCATGCATAAACTCAGAATCATTTCTGTACAGGTTTTCAATCTAATTTTATAGACGTAGAAAGTTACCCTACTTGAGCTCACCAAGGCACCCTTCCTCACGTGGATGAAGGCCTGTCAGAAGAAAGTTGTTGCCACATCAGCTCTGCTGGTAGCCACAGATGACAGGGACGGTGTGATAATAACACCAAACTGTGGTACTGAGGGAAGGCCATACATTCACACAGGGCCTACGAAAACAGGTTCTAATACACTGGGTCATGCCTGATCTGCACTGCTAATGATGATGCAGATCCCCATTTCCCTCGAGATCAGGACCTTCAACTCCAATATGACAAGCTTAATGTTCGTTTCATGCAGGCTGAATTAAAAGTACTGCTCGTTGTATTGCAGAAAGAGCTGGAGAAGCAGAGGAGGCTGGAAAGAGAACAGGAGCTCCAGAAAAAGGCCAGAGATCACTATGAAAGCGTCCTGCTGAGAAAATTGGGAATGGTGCCATGGAAGAGGCTGAGAGAGCAAGCCAAGGAAAACTTGGTGGTAAGTGCTGAGGATAAAGGAAAGGACTGCCACCATGGGAGGAAGGGAAAAAGAATGGATGCAGAAGGTAGCACAAACCCTAATGGGCTCTTAAGCTGGGTAGAAATGGCAAAGCAAAAATTCTCCTTGCACACCCTGCCCTACATTAGTGCTTTAAATCAGCTCATCTGACAATAATCATGAAAGGTCATCAAAAACCCACAAGGGTGGCCTCCTCATTTACAGCTGATTAAGCAGGAACCAAGAGGACAGAGAAAGGAATGAATTTCAATCTAATGAGAAGTCATCTTTTGTTAGCCTACACTCGTCTGCAGTATTAACCGCCACTTGACTTGATGCCAGTAACACAGTGGGAGTTAGTTTAGTACGAAACAGCCAAAAAAATAAACCGAAATTTTATGATGTGAGCCTGCCAGTTCTTTTGCATCACAGCGAAGCTAATCAGATAATTCTAAGGCGTTGTAGTTAGTTGTTAACCCCAGGCCATCACTCGGGCTTTCCCTCTGCCTGGAGTCAGAGCTGGAGCACAGTTGGCCACTGCTAGAGGTAAAGTGCCACAGGTGACAATCCAGGGATCTGTTCAGGCCTGGCCACGCCTTCAGTGTAGAGTAGCTAGTAGCTTCTGAGACCGTGACACACAAATATTGCTAATGAAACATTTCTGTACGTGAATGAGTTGGCATGCCTTATCAGAAGGAGACTAATGGCACTCAACTGTATCCCGAAAATGTAGCCAAAGCCCAAGGCTAAGCTGGCAAGCTTCCATTTAAGTCACTGGAGCTGCAGCTACTGAAGAGCTCAACCGAATGCACGCAGGCACCCGGCTGGGATGAACTAGGGGGAGAGCAGCTGCTCTGTAAGGCCGTCCTGCTGTTCAGCCCTAGGGAGCGGGTTGGACTGAACCATTAGGCCGTGCCTCTGCTCCATTCACAACAGGTCAAACCGCACGTCTAATTCAAAGGGATGGTCTCTAGGAGTTCCCTCTTTGTGGTAACCTAACGCTGTAAGGTATTCCAGCTGTCAGACACCTGCAATTTAGGGGCTCCCAGAAGCTGAGGTAATTTTCTAGCATAGCCAGCGTTCAGTAGCTGAGGCTTATGTAGTTGCTAGTCCAGATAACGAGCTGCCTTCTCTCCGCTCTGCTCAGGTGGCCGAGAGGCACCACTGCCTGGGCCTGCAGAGGAAATGCCTGATGACTTGGCTCCAGCACACCCAGAGCAGCCTTTCAGAGAAGGTGTCTCGGGCTGAGGACTTCCATTCCCACATGTTGCTCAGACAAAGCTTCAGGAACTGGCTAAAGGTTTGCCTGCACCCCAGTGGAAATATGATAGCAGGGGAACCAGCCTCTGCCATGCTTTCCCTTCACCACCACTCTACACACATACATGTACAGCCCAAATTTTGCTGGCTTGCTCTGTCCTTATTCCAGCACCACCCCATTCCCTTCTCAGAGGCCTTCCACCACCCTCTGCAACTCAGGACACTCTCCTACATGCTGTTCCCCACGCCCACCTTCTTCCTTTTCCCTTGCTCCCTGCTGATTTTCCTCCACTATTGTCCCTGTTGTCCCCCACAGACACCGTCTCAGCACTGCTCTGTATGTGTTTATTAGGCTGGGGGTGGGAGAAAGAAGCCATTCTCACCTCGTTGTCTTCCTTCCCCAGTACAAGGATTATATGGCCAGTCTAGAAGAGAGAGCGAATACCCTCCATTCAGCCTGCCTCAAGAGAAAGTTCTTCTGGGCATGGTTTGATCTGGTCATGGAGGAAAAAGACACCTTAAGGGAGAAACTGGCGATTGCTACTGAACATAGCAACAAGTGAGTGCATTCCCTTGCCAGCAGTTCTTTTTACTTGGGTCTAATTCTACCCCATACAATACTTTACAGACTCTGCTCTTGACAGAGCAATGATCTGCTCCCCAGGAACATGTGAAATGGGTTATATGCTGCTGGTATTTTGTTTCTGTCACGTGCATAGACAACATCAGCATAGGTTATGGTAGAAATTTCCAAACAGCCTGGAAGAGGAAGTTTAGTCATATCCTTCATAGGACTTTTAAATCTGCTAAAAGAGAATACAGTGAAAGCTGCTAAGTGGCTGAAACTTTCTAAGCTGATTAGCAGATCTGGCTATGTAGCTTCTGCTAAAAGCTGCCTTAGGAAAACCTTTAAGTGCAATTATAACAAGCAGGAATTGTGCAGGAATTACACCGTATTGTTTTGTCTGCTGTGGATGATTTGGTTTACAAAGCCAAAGTTGATAAACTTAGAAACCCTACTTAGGGAATTTTGTGTTTTCTGCCATCATCAGCCTGGTTTGGCAGGCAGAACTAGAGCAGACAGTTCTATTGATCACAGCCGGAGCTGGATGCACTCGGTTCCTTGTCCCATGACTGCATTAGCTGTGCATTTTAACAGGAAGAGCTATTATCAAGGTTCAGCAGAAAACAAACCTGTTCACCTACCTGACCACGAAAGCACGTCAGCTGCACGCAGTCATGAGTAGGCTGTGCCTGTGCTATAACCCAAACAGGACGTGCAGCACCTCGAAGGAAGAATTAAATGAACTTCACCTCATGTGGGCTGTAATGAACCTGTTCTAGCTTGTTTAGTCCACAAGGTCAAAACAGGGCCTGGTTTAATCCAGCAAACCAGCAAAGTGGAGGAGGCAGGGAGAATTCAGCCCAGGAAGACTGTTGCTCCCTGTTGCTATATGGGAACCCGGGGCAAGGCACCTTTGGTGGGGTGCTAAAAGTCAGGTAAGAAATAGGGCCCAGCTGCCCGCCTCCCTGAGTAGTTGATCTGAGCCGAGCAAGTCTGCATTTTCCATTTGTGCTTCTCCTGAAGAAATTTTAGAGACTGCTTATTCTTTAAGAATGAAGCATTTTAGGGGAATTCCCTCTGAAATAGAAGTTATGCTTTGATTACCTGGCATGTTATGCATACATCTTTGTGTCATCACTTCGTTCTGTGCTTCCCTCTTTTCGTTTAGGAGACTCATGCTGAATGCATTCAAAGCTTGGAGGCAGTACCCGTTACTGATGAGAAAGGAAAGGGAGAGGGAGGAAAGGAGGAACCAGCTACGAAGGAGAGTAGCTGAAATTCTCCCCGACTTCCAAATATAACAGAAGAAACCAGCCAGACCAACCCAAGCGCATATGGAACCTACTTTGATGATTTCACTTTGACTTGAAGGGGCTCTTGCCCACAAGGTCCTCCTGGTGTGAGATCTCCACTGAGGTGTCTGGGACCTTTTTTTCATGCAGTGCTGCGGCACTGACACAAACATTCCTCCATCACAGGAGGCACGGAACTAAAGCGTACCTATTAAGCAGAAACCTGGTGCTTCTCTGGTGCCAGGACTCTGTAGGGCGACAGCTTGATCGTAGAGCAAACAGACTTCACTGTCAGCTGATCCCTGCTAACCCCTGCTGTGAACTTGGCCACCCAGATGACAGCTTCTGGCTACCTGTGCCAGGGAAGCACAGATCAAAGAAGGTGAGGGAAGAGCCATTTATGCAAATCGTATTTACTAACAGTCCAGGTTACAACATCACATACAGGCCATCTAAAACCTAGAATCTAAAACCTGGACACTTTTACATGGCGCAGGCTAGTTTACTGTGCTGGCCAGTTCACAAGCAGAGTGCTTTGATTTTGGGTACACGTGGTTATTCCAAATTCACAACCCTCTGGCTTCACATCCATCATTTAAACATTTCCCATGCTGGTCAACTGTAGTACTTAAAGATGGATTGTGCAAGTCTGTCTAAGCCCTTCTACTTGATCCAACACCACAAATAACACCAAAAAAAAAAATATATATATATATATATGTATGTATTTAAAGTGCTTTTACATAAGCTCAAACAGAAAAAGGTTTCTCATGATTCTTGAGCCTTAACCTGCAGCACAGTGCAGATATAGTAATGCAGGGAAGGTACAGTGTGTCTTCTCTCAGCAATAGCATAAGGGAGGAATCTGGAGTCGCTTCCCCCTCACAAGATAGGCAAAGTTCTCTCCAAAAATGATTTGGCAGTATGGAGAGTACTTGGGCAATGCGAGGAAGATGACAGTTTACTGTTATCCATTGTACGGGATCATTTTTAAATCCTGTATATGCCTTGGAAGTTTCCAATAAACTAAAATCTGAAACGAACACGAGTGAGTTTTCAGCATGAAGGCGTCAGAAGCTGAGGCACCGGGCTGAAGTCCCATACAGAGAGCTCGCAGGGATCTGGCCAGAGGGCCTCCCCTCCCACACAGGCCAGGCCGTCCAGCAGACCCCGAGGGTCCTTCTGAACACCGTGTCACACCCAGCTTGCCTCCCACCACAGCACCTGAACGTTTACCCTCTCCCCAGGGCTGCTTTACAGCCCTGACCAGCAGCGGGTCAGCCGAGCGCCTCATCCAAGCGCGGGGAGCTGAAGGTGCTGCGTGGCGTGTGGGCGAGCACAGACCATCTGGCTGCGGCAGGAGCAGATTGCGAGAGGAAGCGACAAGCTGAGGAAGGGCTGAGTAACTTGTCTTGCAAGGAGGAACAGGCAGCGCAGAAGAGGGGCAGATTTCGCAGAGGTATGCGCCAGAGAGGCTAGCAACAGGCTGAACACGGGCTGAATCTCTGGCTACTCAGCGAGTCGGGGTGCACCAGTATAATGAGCTGCAGATTCTTCCCCCAACAACACCGCCACAGTTGGGCACTGTGTGCCCACTCAGCATCCACAGAAATAATGCTGCCTCTGTGGAGCACAGTTCACCCCTCAGGACTTACCATACAGTCAGCATTTTGCCTTTAAGAATGGGACTTTGTAATGCTCTCATCTTCTAGGGTTTTCTGCTATTCTTAGTACCTTTGACAAAGCTTTTCCTATTAAGTCACTCTTCTGCTGGATGGTTCCAGCAGCAAGAAGCCAGAAGATCCAGGAGGAGCTGTGCTCTGACACCCCTTTGCCCTTGCTATGGCTGATCCCATGCTAGCACAAAGCTGAAACCTCAGCTTAACCCAGTTGAGGGACAGAGATGATGTTCAGGGATTATTCCTACATTCCTACCGACCCCAGCCCCAATCCAAGGGGAGATAAGAAGCCCCTTGGCTTCCTTGTTTAATCCCTACCTGGTGGAAACAACTCACCCCTCCTTGGCAGAAGCAAGGCTGTGCCCGATGATGCTGTTGACAGACTGTTGAGGACACCCCTAAAATCTGCAGCACGATGTTAGAGCTGCACTAATGAAAGCTCCAGCAAACAGTTCCCAGCAGGAGGGTGACAAGCAAGAGGGTGACACGCGTCAGACTGAGCAAACAGCTTCGGCCTGCAGCTGTTTGCTGGAGCATCCCTCCTGCTCGGTTAGATGCGGATGTTGGTGCCTTAGTGCTGGTCATCAGCCCACACGCTCAGCTCAGACCCACTCCTTCCTGTCAGCTCCTTGCTTTTCTTAGCCAGAGAGGGAGGTGGCTGCAGAGCCCGAGCCAGGCGTCCCTTCTCCAGCAGAGCGGGGAGAGGGGGCATTGCCATTGGGGTGGAACAGCAAATTCCAAGGGTGCAAGGAGGTATCACTGCTTTCTGTGGTGGTGAGAACTGCCAACAGGCCCGTTTCTTTCATCCCACCAGGAAAAAACACACGTCAGCATTTGCAGAACAGCTAAAAAACTTGTCCCCAAGCTTCTCCTTACCTTAGCCTGTTGCTCCCTTGTTCCCCATGCCCACATCACAGTAGCCATGAGATGAGGGCACTTCTCAGTCATTTCACCTGGCCGAGCAAGGTGGCATAAATCAACAGGCAACTTCACGGATGACTTCCAATCATTTATTTTCATTCATAATTGCATCCATTTGAAAACATTGGATAAGATGTAAACTGGACACACACACACACACACCAGTCCTTTCAACAGAGCTCACAAACGTTTCATGAAGTTTCCTCCTAAAGCTTTGGCTAGGGTGGGGGAACACCCCCCCCACTCCCCAAGGCAGACGGTTCTTCTGGAGCCTGTCATTCACTCTCCACGTGATCATTAAAAGCAGTTCCATAAAGACAAAGATTTTGGGAGGCTGATTTCCCACACTTCAGAAAGAACCTCGCCTGTCCAGAGGAAGTTTCACTGTACAAACATCCTGGCAGTGGAAGAAAATCCTAGGAAAATGTGGAATGCTTCGCTGAAAGCAATATAGGAGAACACATCCATAATCACACACGCTTCCTGCCCTACCGAGGCAATGTACATTCATATAGAAGGAGAAAGTCGAGCACGTTATTAAGACATTAGGCAGTGAGGCTGTATCCATTTTATCTCTAGAAGATATTTTACAGCAAATGGTTTCATCAAGACACTTGAAAGCAACCTACTTAGAAGAAAAAAAAAAAAAAGCACCATCATAGCATGAAGGCTGAAATGTGATTAGAAGTCACAAGCAGCACCAGCTCAGGCTCACGAGCGACTTTTGTCATCGGAGGACGAGTTAAATGGAGAAAACAGTCAACGGGAGGGCCTGCCACTTGTCTACAAAGCAGCACGATTTCAGAGAGCACACTCGGAGTGTAAAGCCACCAGTTACACGCTATCTAATGGGGTGCAGATCTTAGCACAGTCACCAAACTACAGGGTGCCGGCATTTGCACGCAGAGGGCTTAAGACTACAGCAGCAGCAACATCGAGACCCCGGCCCTTCAAGAGTCGCCCTGAAGACCATGTTAATTGTGGAACAAAAATGCCTCACAAGGTCACAGTTAAAGCAGGAAAAACTCCTCTCCACCTCTAGGTGGGGAAACATCAAGGCTAGATATCACCCAAATCTTTCCCTGCTTCTTATCAGCTCTGGGTCCTCTCTTCTTGCACAAGGAAAGCTTGGAAAGGGCCAGCAGCACGCTGTTTTCTTATTGCCACGCAGGTGCCTGCTCTTTTATGGGCAAGGCACTGGTCCCTGCCTTCAGGCCAAACACCTGGCCTGCGATTTGCCTGCCCGGGGTAGTGGGAAAAAGGGAGCCTGAGGACTGACCCAACCCTCCAGCCCTGGGAGACTGCACTAGGTTTTAATTTTTTAGTGGTCAGTGTTGAACCCAGCAATAAAATAAATAAATAAAATAAATAAAAGCCCCTTAGTGAACAAGGGATCCCAACAGTCTGCCCTGGCTGGAAAGTGGAAAAGGGAGCAGCAAGAAGCCTTGCTGCTTCTCAGGGCTATTAAAAGGAGAGCCCCAGCGCGTGCATCCAAAGCCAGCAACTCTTCCGCTCTTCCAGCCAGCAATAGATTGTGTTACTTTGTGTGTGCCTTGGGAGACGGAAAGCACAACACAAATCCTCTCAGGAAGAAGCCAGGAGGGTAAACAAAACAAAAGCCATGTCCTTAAAGAAAGGGTCACCACTGCTATGCAGATCGGAGTGACACGAGCTTCCTATTCACTGGGGAATCTTGGCACCGAGCTCTCCTTGTACAAAACTCCAGTCTTACAACTATTTTACTGGCCTGAACAGTTCTGGCTCCTTCTGGAAGGAGTGCAAAAATCAGATTTAACTTTGGCACTTTACCCCACTAATTGGAGTGGGCTTGAAAGTCCACGCTGCCAATGCCACTGAGGCAAAGGACAAGGCCATAGAGGCATGTGGGCTGCAAAGTGCTACCAAATACCTGTGGGACAGGGAGCACTACAGGGCCAGGCACTGCCTGGGGCACACGTCTGTCAGGGAATTGGTCAGAAGTCTCTTTGTGTGGTCAGGAAGCACGAGAGGTGTCCCCTTTACCTCATACAGGATTGCTCCCTGGCTGAAAAGGGGTTTGCTGTTTCTGCACAGCCCCATTCCCAAGTGCAGCAGCTCCTCAGTTACCTGATGGGTATAAGAAGTGCAGGCGCCACTTGAGGAAAGTGAACAGCGCAAAGAGGGACATGGCCTTCACCTTAAACTGGGACATGTAATCAAGAGCATACACACCAAATACAGCAGGGATCTCTGGGGACAGCCCTAATTCTGCTCCTTCCTGCAGAGCACATTCAGCACATTCATTCACCTGGAAGGAGTCGTTTCCGTACAGCAACTGTACCATCAGGCAGCGGTCTGTTTTCCCCTCACACACATTACTTCAAAACATCTCCTCCTTCCTCAGTATGTTTACCTGCTGTCTCATGTCAGAATCCATAATCAGAGCAGAAACACTTTGAGGGAGATGAGGCGAGCCGTCAACCCAACAGAAACTCAGCTTACAAAAAGAATGACGAGATCAAAGATGACAGCGTCTTCTCACCCAGTCAGAGAGACAGGGCAGGAGCCGAGAGGATCTTACAAAGCCCTACAGGAATGTTGCTCACAAAAGGCACTTAATACAAGCACGAGCATGTATACACAGCTGGATGGAATAGAAAGTGGAAGAAAAAACACACCAGAGAGGAGGGAGCTGCTCAGCAACTGCCTGGACAGTCTCTTTTGGCCAAGGAGCCTGGCTTCTGCAGCAGTGCATGTTATCTATATTACAGGTTCACCCTCCTGACACCTCCAAAACGCTGCATGTAGGTATGAGCCAGGGATTCCTTCGCCTTTGCAGGAACCAGCACACACGCTGAAGTCCAGCGGCAGGCTCCTCTTGATGCCAGAGTTTGCGCCTAACCAAAAGCCAAGTTCTCAAAGCTTTGTGATCTTCTTCCTGCCGAGCTGAGCCACGTGCAGCTTCCGACAGTGCAAAAAGGCAGCAGGCTCCTGCTCTCCGGGTTTGTGCATATGGCTTAGTGCTTTCCGCAACCTATTGCTGGCCGATGGCACGCGAAGAACCATTCTGCCTGGGAAAGCCTCCGATGTCTGTGACGGGGTGGGCAGCCCACACACCGACCACGAAGAAAAGGTGTGGAGGGGGGAGTTCTAGGGGAAGGGGCCGTTCCCCCACTAAAGAAAGTCAGTCAACGTCATCTGCAGGAAAAAAAGGCTGTCAGACGATGTCTTCGGCAGAGCGCAGCGGAGGGGGAGACCCCAGACTCAGGAAGTGGCCCCAGTTGCATAGAAAGCCCCTGTTGTACTGGCCAGTGTCTATCACTAAGCCGCCCAGGAGCCTGCGCCCGGTGTTGTCGCGCAGAGCCAGCCGAGCTTCCCTCTCGGTCACGTTGTAGCTGATGTTCAACAGCTGGATGAGGAGGATGTATCCCATGCCAGCTGTTACAATGGCACAGTACCACACGCAGGTGAACGACAGAGCAGAGCTGGCAGCGGGGAAAGAGACGGGAAGGAAGCCATTTAGTTCTGGAGCAGCTGTTTCAGAGCGACTTTCCCCGGTAATCGCTATCCTTTCAAATCCCCATCTACATCTGCCGCAGCGATCTCGCCTTGCCGCTTGCATCAGATAATCCTTCAAGGCTTTCTCAAAATTAAAGCTTCCTGGCTTACTTACTGACAGCTTTTAGCACTACCGGAGCTACTCCCGCACATTCCTGTCGCGTTACCTAGCTCTTCGCTCTCGCTGCTGTAAAAGCTTTACGTGAGGAAGCGATGGTGCTCGCACCTGACAGATGATGGAGTACAGAGGAAGGCAGAGCCACTCATGCTAGCGTGCTCTGTGCACCGGCAGCACAGCCGGTCTCCGAACACGTGTCTGGTGCTTCTCGCCACCCTCCCAGCCAGACATGGCATATTAATGCTGTCTGTACCGAGCAGATAACTTGGAGCGACAAAGCCACTAGACAAACACCATCTCCTTCCTCAGCGAGGCAGCACGCTGATTCCAGACTGCCAGACTATCGCCTTTCACCGGGAACAACCATCTAAAGGGTGGGTCTGTGTAGGACGCAGTAAATAAAGGCTTCAAATCTCAGCTCCTCCAACAGTTTCCTAGACTTAAACTGTGAGCTCTCTGAGTCTCAGGCTCCCCACCCTGGGGAAAGCCGAGATGCATCCTTGCTTTCCAGAGCTTTTGAAGGAGCGCTTTTTGATCAGGCTTGACAGCCAACAGCACTGGCCATGAGCACAGAACGAGGAAAAGCAAGGAGCCAAGCTGCCTGCTCAGGCTCGAGTTCCCAGCCCAGCCCTCTCTCATGCAGAGGTCTCACCTGTAGTCAGAATAGGCCCCAGGGCAGTAGAACAACGCCACAAACAGGGTTCGTCCCCTACAGATGGTGTCCAGGGTCAGCGTAATCCCGTACACAGAGGTGAGCATGAAGAAGGAGAGCGCAAGGATGAATGCTTGGTGGTTCTGCTCCCCTACACAGCTGTTAATCCTCCAAAAAGGAAAGAAGAAGTTACTTGGCTTGGGAGGAGAAAATACAAAAAGAAAAAAGAAAAGAGCTTGCTTCTTTTTTGATCCCTCCCCCAACTGTCAGAGAACCTCATCTCCAAGGTCTCGCTACAACACAGGCAGCTTCAAAGCAGCTTTACAGCTTTTTATAGAAAGCTTACAGGCACAAGTCAATAGACCAGTACAGTAGGAACGGTACGCTATTTGCCTCAGAAACTTATAGGAAGCGTAGTATCCTAAGCTAAGACATTTATACCTGCTGCTCCTTGATTACAGTACTGCGCGCAGGCAGCTTTGGGTTCCCTTGCTCCCAGGTGAGCACTTATGCAAGTTAACTGTGGGATCGCTAGTGCTCCTCAGACCCAGTGGAAAAAAAAGACAAAAAAGACTTGGAGAACCAGGAGAAATTCTGAAATACGCTGTAGAAATTAGCAGCGGTTGTCCCACTTATACATCAAATTCACTTTTTGAAAGAGCATCGCTGAACATTCGGAATAGGCTAGGGAAATAAGATGTTAACTTAAAGGAAAAAGGAGAGGAACAAAAAAAATGCATAGCCTCAGTTGTGCAAAACCTACCAGACACAGTGATGATCCAGTCTCCTCACACACCTGCCACAAAGCCGGCAGTGCCCCGCTCGGGCTGGCCTGACCAGCTGGCATTTCGCACACCAGTCCTTTCTCACACCTTCTGGCCCCTCGGCTGAGGCTCTGGAGTAGCTTTTGGCCTCCCCATTCACAGCACGGCTGCTGGCAGCTCCTGCCATGGCGACTCCGTGGAGCCCGTTGGAGCTCCCTCGAAGGTTCTTGTTGGGAAAATCCTGATGAGATGACTTGCCATCGCCTGCCGGGATGGGAAGGTAGCCGGGGTCTTTCTTGGCTCGTGACAAGGCTGCGAGCATGAGAACCAACCCAGAGGTGAGGAGCACCACTTGGGAATGCCCCACCTGGCCTCGGGGAACCACCTCCTGGAGAAAGACATAGTACATGTAGCCCAAGGAGAAGAGTCCCAGGCTCAAGAAGAAGAGAGTCCGCTCCTTCCTCCTGTGGGTGAGGTAGTAATACCACAGCACCACCACGGGAAGAGAAGTCAAGACGACCAGTCCCAGCAGGAAGTGCAGAGCCGCGACGTGGAGGAAGACGGGCAGCAGCACGAGCGGCGGCACGAGGCTGACGTTGATCTTCACGGCCCCCGCGAACCAAGGGACGCGGCAGCGGTCCGCAACGTCGTCGGCGATCCTCTCCAGAGCTCCCGGGGGCAGGGACCTGCAGGTCAGCCACCTGTCGGGAGGGAAAACACAGCGAAGGGAATAAATACACGGGGAACACCTGCGGGGAGCTCTCCCTGGAGAAAAGGTGGCCACCCCCCTTTAACTGCGGGCAAGGGGGCTGGAAACTTTCCCAAGAGGAAAAGGGAGAGCGGGGACGCGCTGAGGGGGTCCTAACGGTCGTTTCTCTGAGGGAGCCTCAACGGTCGCTTCCCTGAGGGGACCCCAACGGTCGAGGGTGGTGGGGGGGGGGTCCTAACGGTCGCTTCTCTGAGGGGATTCTGTGAGGGGAGCCCAACGGTCGTTTCTGAGGGGATTCTCTGAGGGGACTCCAACGGTCGCTTTCCTGAGGGGACCCCAACGGTCGCGGGCGGTGTGTGAGGGGTCCTAACGGTCGTTTCTCTGAGGGGATTCTCTGAGGGGACCCCAACGGTCGCTCCCCTGAGGGGACTCTGTGAGGGTAGGGGGGTTGCCCCGCAGCCGTTACCTGTCGCAGCCCTCGTCCAGCTCCCGGCAGTCGCAGCAGCACGCCGCCAGGTGGTTCCGCCGGCCCCGCCGGTCCACGTACTCGCAGCAGCACAGCGGCTCCTCCATCGCCGCCGCCGCCTCCCTGCCTCTCTCCCTCCCTCCCCTCCCCGCCGTGCCCCGGCCCTGAGGGGAGGGACGGGACCGGGAGGGGAGGGGGGGCGGGGGGAGGGGCGCGGCCGCACCTCTCCTCCCGCCCCGCCCCCGCCCCCTCCCCTCAGCAGGTGCCTCGCGCCCGCCCCCGCCTCCTCCCCGCAGGCCCCGCCCCCCTCCGCCGGAGCCCGGCTGCTATTGGTCCGCCCGCTCGCCAGGCCCCGCCCCCGACGCGGAGGTGTGCCGGGTTCCCCCCGCCCCCGGCCTCGGGGCCCGTCGAACTGACGGCGGGACGAGCCAATGGCTGCGCGGGAGGGGCGGGGCTAAGCGTGACGTAGCGGCACCTGGCGTAAAGGGGCCGCGATTTTTCCCACGCGGGTCATTCATTCACTGACGGCGCGGCCCCACAGCCGCTATGGGGTCGGGATAGGGTCGGAAGGACCTCGCCCTTTGCACTCCAGGCCCGTTCCCAGCGGCACAGGGAGGAGATGGCCCCGAGCAAACCCAAACTGCTGCCTGCAGAGCTGCGTGCTGCTGGGCACAGCCCCCCAAAATATAGGGGTGCCCCTACAGGTGCACAGCCCCCAAAATAAGGGGGTATCCCCTACACAGGGGGCACCCCCTACAGGAGCGCAGAGCCACGTGCTGCTTCTAGAAAGCTTTATTCCGTGCGGCTGAGGAGCCACCATAGAAAAAGAGTCCGGAGGGGATGGGTAAAGTCCCGGCCCCATGAGTCCTCCTCGAGCACACATCTCCTTGGGGCCGAGGTGGGCATTAGCTGTCGGGCTTGCTGCTCTGGGTCCTGTTCAGGTGATCAAAGCTTCTCTGGAGCATGGAGAGGGAGAGCTTCAGCTGGGGAAATAAATAGTGAATCAATTAATCCACTGGGAAAGGCCATCAGGAAAATCCCATTCCCCTCCCTCCTCTTCTTAGTGGGATTCCACCCCATTTCCTACTCCCTTTCTCTATAAAGAGTCACTGTACTCTGCTTTCTTAACAGCTACACTCCATTAAGTTCATCATACCGTACTCTTAGTAATTATTAACTTCATAATTCCTAACATTACAGTATGATAAGTCTTAACACCCTGCTAGACAACAGCACAGAGAAGTTTCCCCACTCATTTTCAGTCATTGACATTCATGGCAAATACTTGAAGGAAAATGGCAGCAAGGCATAATTAATCTTTTATTTTTTCAATTTATTTTTAATACTCAGCCCTCCCAGTGCATTTTGATGCACAAGACGCAATTAGGTTGCTGACAACCCTCAGCAAACACGAGGTGAAAGGACACTGATGAGGCGTGACTTCCCCCCAGAAGCGTTACTTGGGACGGGAGAGGTGGCTGAGTTCTCACTCCACCTTTTAAAAGTTTTCACACTGCGAGCGTTCAAGAAGGCAGTTTAACACTTCAGCATTCACAATTGTTTGGGTAGGAGGCAAAGAAGCTGAAGAGGGAATGGAAACCAGGGAATTCGTTTCCCCAGTGAAGTCTCCGGCAATTGGAAGCATTTCAAGTTGTGCCCAAAACGGTTAACAAATTAATAGCAGCTTTTTTGCAGAGACACCTCTAAACAGGGAATATCAAAATTGGCTTTTTTCCACCCTCCTTTAGTGCGTGGGAGAGCACAGAGCAAACTGCTGATGGATAGAGCTACATGTGAACTCCCCCACAGCTTTCCTAATCTAATAATTTCTTCTGTCACATTTTAAGATTTAATAAAAAGAGCTTAAAAGCAGAACATTCAGAGGTTATAAGTAGAAAGTGCTGTATGAAATTCACTGTCCTTCACTTGCTGAGTTGTAATTTCAGCCTAGGGGTTTAGCAGTTGTTGACTTCAGGACCAGATCACTAAAGATTAGTGAAGCTCTCACCATCTAGGTGGGTAGAGGGGAGCAAAAGCCTAGATAAACCTGCCTGAATAAACCCCGCAGTGAGGTAAGCAAATACTTAGTTATGTTTTGAGTCTTCTCAGGAAAGAGGATCTGTTTTGAATCTTTGCTTTGTCACAATTCAAAAATCCATCAACAGATCTCATCAATAAAAGGTACTTGACAGGCTTAAGAAAATTGGTATGACCATTTAATTCTAGTCCAAAGAAAAAAAAAAATCCATCAGAAACATGAGCACATTTTGTACCAAATTCAAGCCTAGGACAAAACTGAGGCCAAGGAGGAATGAAACTTTAGTTAGCACCAGAAAACATTAAACAAAGGTTATCCTGGCGTAAGGGAGAAAACTTGAGCTGTTGAAAAACAAGAGTATCACCAGGAAAGACTGGCTGACTTACCTGCTCAAGCATTTCAATTGAGTCTCTTAGTACTCCCTTCACGTGTTTAACCTGTTCCTTATCGTATTGAGGGATCTCCTCTTTTGATACCATTTCTGGGGATATGCTGAAAGAGATTGAGATTGCATCAGGAACATGAAACAAGTACCTCCCTGTGCCTATCCACCAAAAAGCAATTACCACCACTGCTAAGAACATCCTTTTCCCAAAGCCACATAAAAAGGTGTCTGCAGTTTGATTCTGCTTCCTATTGACTTGAAGGTACTGCCTCAGACCCTTGTAGTGGCAGTCACCAAGAACAAATGTGCTCATGTTACATCAACAATTTAAATTCTCACAGCTAAGGTCACAGAATCAAAGAATAACTGAGTTGGAAAGGACCCACAAGGGTCATTGAGTCCAACTCCTGGGTCCCCAAAGGACCAAGATGGTGAGACCTTTCTTATGAAGTTACTCTAAATCAGTTCTAAGATCTTCACCGTGGGAGGTCACCACACTGCCTCCATACTCAAGATCAGGTTATCATTTGTAACTTGCTTGCCTATAACACATCGATGACAGGGAGCAACACCTGAGCCTCTTAAAAAGATCTGAAGATGAAAGGCACCTAACACGTAAGTTTGAGGGGGAGAAGGAATTTTGCAAGAGATGCACAGAGATGGAAGCTAAAAAGCTAAGTGAATCTTTAACATGATGCTTGAGATCATGCTGGTTCACACAGGATGAAGCGAATACTTCAGTTCTGTGATCAGCACTACAATATTCACAGCAGATGAGTCACAGCAGGGTGATAAATGCAAGCTAAGGTTAACGCTTCCCCAAAAAACAGCTTGTCAAAGGAGAAATTTATTACTGCAAAATGCAGTCAGACATGTCACTGGATATCAGCATAGACCACAGAAGAGCAACGAGCCCTAACAGCGTTTGAAAACGTACCACCAGGTTTCATTGTTTGAAATCTGTTTCTTTAAATCAGATTCTGTCACAAGCCGAGGAAGAACAAAAGCAAAGATTGGGCATTCAACTTACTTCAAAGAGCTTTCTTCCTGAAGCTGGACATGATAGAGAGACTGAGCTGCATGCTCTATCTTTGACAGTTTGAGAAACAGCGTTATGTTCAGCAAAACCAACAGCAGCAAACTGCAGAGAGAACAGAGAACAAAATCAAGTCAGGCTTTGCCATTACTGTTAGAATGCTACAGAAGTGAGACCTGGGCTACAAACATCTAGGAAAAGTGAATGCTTCTGGGGCAAAAGGGCACAGGGCAGTGCTGTACTGAAAAGAAAGATTTACCTAAACAACTCTTAGCAGTTAGCTTTAAGCTGTGCCATAGCAACCTACGTGAAGGGACAGCAGTGCCTCCTCTGGAGCTTCCAAAACAGGAATGAGTTAAGTTCTGGATTATTTTTTTTGTAGGAGCAGATATAGGTAAACCTACAACAGACCAGTTTGTCAAAGCAGCATTTTCATTCCCTCTGTCACTTCTTAAGTCTATCCATTTCCCCTTCTACCCAAGTTTCTATATTTACATTCAGAGAAGTTAGGATTTATCATGCTACATGCAATGTTAACATGCAAGTGAGGTAGGTAGGAGGCCGATACAGATAAACACTAAGATGAGATTGAGATAAGCCATGTTTTAATGCAAGTACTTACAAGACACTCATTACTACAATGATGGTGGTGGTCCTGTTTACAGGATCTCTTTTCCTTCCTAGAGGGCATGGAAGAAAAGGAGGTTATAAAGTCCTGAAGAACACCCCTAACAGATGTGTTGGTGCCCAGCATTTCGCACAACAGCTCATCAGGTTCTGATGGAAGTAAGATCACACAGGTACATGAGATTCTCTCCAGAATTTACTTAATGCACCCAGTCATTTCTGGGGTCATCTCAGCCATGTCAGACAGCCAGGCTTTTACCTCGGGAGGATTCCCCCCACCCCAGTTTGCTGCAGAGAACACAGCTCTAGGACGTGTCACATTAAGCCCAGTTAGCCTGAGGATGCTGCAGCCCATGCATTACCACCACTCATTCAGCACACACACCGCCAGTCCCGTATTAGCAGACAGCCTGCAACATTGCTCTCTTCTGCTCGTTCTCCTGACCAAATGAGACTTCCTGTCAACAAATGCTAAGTCAAATTCCCCTTTAATTCGTCCCATCCAAAACATTTTTGTACTGACCTGATGACTGTTTCAAAAGGGTGAAGAGCATCTGCTAGTTGTCAGGCAGTGACCTACAACTAGTGAAGACAGCAAGCGTGCACTGCTCAGCTTGGAGAGGACATGCACTCACCTACTACTGTGGGCAGGCTGATATTTAAACTTAATTACCTGATCCCCTGAACAGCTCCTTAAGCTCACAGTTCCTCTGCTGGACAAGGGGCATATATCAAAGCTGTACTGTGCACCAAGGCAGATATTTGTCTGAAAGGCTGGAGCATGAGTGGCTAAATTAAGTTTTCAGGAAGTAATCTCAGAGTCCACCACACATGGTGTCAATCCAAATGCTCTCTTGGTGCTATAGTGTTGTCTCCCCCCTTCAAGGAAGGGCATTTACTCCTACTTCAGTGTTTACAATTCAACTCATGTCATGAAATCACCATTCTCTGGTAAACACAAGTATGTCAGATATTCCTCCTCTTTAAGTGTAGTTAACAGAGTATGCCAGAGTCCAAGTCTCTCATACTCAGTGGCAGTAAAACTACAAGAAATGCTTCAGTAACACAGAAGTTACAGAAGCAGACAGAAAATGGACATCAACATTACCAACAAAATCAAGCATGAGGTGATAGGGCCAAGCAGTGAGTGACAGTTAATCATCTCACGACTCAGATGTGCAGTCTGAAGAAATAAACCGAAGCATATTTTCAGGAACTTGGCAAAAATCAGATTACATCTGTTTCTGATCCCATCTCGTTTTCAATCCCACACAGGTTCTGTGCAGCATTTTAGGATTTTATTTTAATTTTTAAAATTGGAAGGAAGGATTAGATTTGATTTCATCATGTATTCCCTATAAGAGTGACCATGCACGTTCCCAATTTATTTTATGTGAGGTTGAACACACTAAAACATTTACTATCACACCAATCAGATAAAAACAAGAGCATTAAACACACAAGTGTCACTCTGGCACTACTGTAAGATTTACACTTCCTTGAGCATACCTTATGGAAAATAATGAGTATAAAAGTGTGGATACAAGGACTCCTACCTATTATGCTGCCCTGGGACTCCAGCCCCATATCACCAGAGGAGTGCTGGGAGGAGCGTTTGGGAAGCGATTCTGCCAGACTCCGGTGTAAAGTGCGTCGTCTGCGTCTCAAGGCAACTAATTTTCCAGTATCTTCTATGGGTTGGTTAAGTGCGTATTCCTCCATTAGCAGATCTGATTCTGCAGTAAAAAAAAAAAAAAAAAAAGTTCATGAACTTAAAACGCCAAACAGACAAGCACTGGAGACTTAAATTGCAAACAAGCTGTGAAGGGTGGTGGTGAGAAGAGTAAGTACATCTTCTAGTAAATGAACTTAAGTCAGGTAATTGACATAACTCTGCCTTAACCTATACTGGTCATCTTCTTTGCTATATGGCACGTTGTGCACTTGTCGGATCTGATGTACACTCAGGCTATGTAGGATTGTTTATTGTGTTAGACTGTAGTTAGGAGGAAAACTTCCAGACACTGTTAGATTGAGATTAGGAATTGTGTTAGACTGAGCCAGCGCACGGCTGGCTGGGCTGTTAGCAGCTATAGCCAGGGAGCCTGCCAGGTGCCACCGCTCCTCTTCTCATACCCACAATCAAGGAAATACTTGTGTTAGAGACAGGGATACGCAGTTGAGAGGAAAAGCTTTTCTCCTGCTTCCTTCAGAGAGCAATTGCTGACAAGGCACACAAGAGCTTTTGGAAGGCATTATGCTGCCAGGCGTCTTTTACACCCCCAGAACTGACAGATGTATTGATAACAAGAGATCCCTCTGGTTGAAACCTTCTTTTCAAACCATTCTTTAAGGAATCAAGCTTGACACAGATGAAAACATGCATGGGGAGGTAGCCTCTTTACTCCACCAAAGAGAAGAAAATGCCTCACCAAGCTGTTTGAAGTTCTCCTGTATTCCTCCCCAGGTGTTCTTCTCGATTACAGACTTCACCAGGCCCCAAGGCTGCTTTTTGTACTTTACTTCTGCAGAAACCCTAAGAAACGGAACACAACAGTGAAGAAAAAGAAGCGTTCTGCTAGGCAGCACAGTGATAGCAGAAATCTCTTATCAGAGGCAAGCCCCTAGCTTATGTCCATAACCTGAAATACCAACTGGAAGTGCCTTGATTTTCTACCTGAGCAGCACACACACTGAAGCGAGGCAAGAGACAGACAGGGGCAAAGACAACACATCAAGCTGAAAGCCTCAGGAGATCCAAATGTCCAAGTCATTGGAAATGTTCTCAAGTCGTTTTGAAGTCTGTTTTCTTCTCAGACTCAGAGCAGCGGGGTGTTTCTCTCCCGCGAACTGTTCTGACTTTAACAAACATTTAGAATAACCTTACAAATAGTTCTGCTTTTTACTCTGTATGCATACATGTGGTATACTACATGGGCACAACAGCAGCAGCAGGTGAAATTCATTACCGTGTGTCCAGTACTCAGATCCTACCCTGAGGAGACAGAAATTAAACTCACTCTCTGTAAGCACAACAGAGGGAAGTGACTTTCCTGCCTTGCATCTCCCAGGTTAAGGTAAGCAATAATGCTTCCAGAATGGGAAGGTACTAGAACAGAACCCTGCAGGGGGCTTGTTCGGACAGCCGAGTCAATCTTAGAGCTCTTCATAAAGATGAAGGACAAAAGGATAGCTCATGATCTTTACTTAAATCCATAATGCTGACCTTACTGGAATGCTTGCCCAGCTTTTTCAAGTAATCATTCCAAGAAATGTATGCCCACCGAGTCCCTCCTCTAACAAAAAACAGTCATTCAGTTACTTTCTGAGCTGTTTTAAACAGTATAACGTAAAAGCCAGCTGTAGCACCAGCATGCACTTTGTTCTATACATTCACCCTCTTTACACTGTATTCAAACCCTGGGTTTTGCACTTATCTTAGGGTTGTCATGCACCTCAAAAAAAACAAATAGAGCCCTCAAATAGGAAGAATGACTCACTCTAAGTCATCCAGAACAGTTGTTCAAGGACCCTTCTCCCTCCCAGAGGAAGAGGGAGTCTTCAGCACTTTTATAGCCTAAGATAAACCAGAAGGAAATCCAGGCTTGCTTACCTTACCTGTGTTCTGATAAAGTTTGAGATAAAAGGAATTACTAAGGACAACACTAAAAAATGCTACCAAGCATTACATAGTCACACAAATGCAGCCAACAAGGAACTTGATCACTTCAGACGTCTTCAAATGGGAGAGGAAAGTGCCTTAGGACACTCCACCTACCTAAAAAGGTCTAATAATGAAGTCTAGCAATGATTTGCTCAAGTACCCCCACTACAACGGCAGGTATGCTTCATCTTCCTATGAAACTACCCTCTTCTGCAGGCCTTTAAGCAAGGATACCTCAGAAACTGTCTCAAAACATCTGTCATAGCTCCAATTTATCTCACTCGCACAATGGCACTCAAAAAACCCGATGCTGATCAGAACCCAGTCCACAGGCTTGGAGATGAGGTCTGCATCTTGTAACATCAACAACCAAGACTTCATTTCTCACCGAATTAATCATACCCAAGTACAGCATACATATGACAGGAGACAGAACAAGCTTATTTTTCAGAAGAGATCCCCAGCTTCAAGAGAAACCAAGCACCCTTTATGCTGCAGGCGGATCTTTTGATAAGCAGATTTCAGCAGCCTGCACCACGGATGCCTCCGAGTCCTCGGCTCCTGCTGCGCATCGCTCAGGCTCACCGTAATCGACATTTGTGGCTGGACGTGCGGCTGATGCAGTATCGGTTCACAGTGTAGAAGTAATCGTGGTAGGGGACGTCGTGGGTCAGTACTTCAGCATCCACCTGATAAGACTGACCTTTCTGGCTCTGCTTATGCAGGATCTATGAGAAAAGAAAGCAAAAAGGAGTAAGTATATTCATGGTGTTTGATTATTTTTTTTTCCCCCAACCCCTTCAGCCTCAATTCTTTAGGTTAGGCCAACCAACTCCAAGTGAAGTGGAGTAGGGAGAAAGCCTGAACAACCATGAGAGGAGTCAGTTAAGGATATCAAGAGATGACACCTCCAACTAAAGCCAGCCCAGGCTGTGCAGAAGTAGTACACTATCCCTTCTCCACTGAGATATCAAGTACCAAATGCAAGACCGGCCACCGACTCATGACCACACTTCTTTGAGACTGAGCTATGAGACCTTTCCCAAACCAGAACCACGGAAGGGTTAAGGTTGGAAGGGACCTCTGGAGGTTATCTGGTCCAACCACCCTGCTCAAGCAGGGCCACCTAGCACAGGCTGCCCTAGAAGATGTCCAGACAGTTTTTGAAGATCTCCTTCAAGGAAGGCTCCACAACCAGGCGAACTGTTCCAGTGCTCCATCACCCTCACAATAACAAGCGTCTCCTAATGTTCAGAAGAAACCTCTTGTGCCTGCTGCCTCTTGTCCTACCACCACTGAAAAGAGCCTGGCTCCATCCTCTTTCCACCCTCCCTTCAGGTATTTATATATACATCAATAGGATCCCCACCCCAAGCCTTTTCTTCTCCAGGCTGAACAGTCCCAGCCCTCTCGGCCTTTCCTCATAGGAGAGATGCTCCTGCCCTTAACCTTTGTGGCCCTTCACTGGGCTCTCTCCAAAAACACCATCCCTCTTGTACTGGGGAGCCTAGAACTGGACACTGAAAGAAGATTACTGCATCTTTTCTGACTATCCCCCAGTTTATACACAAGGTTAACGCTACTCCCCACAGTCTGTGGGAGATCCTCACAGCCACGTGTAAAACCCAAAGAAGGCAGAGAAGCTTTCTGCATTTGGTCATTAATGGTGAAAGGGGCAGAAAGACACCCTTCAAGATGCTGTATTTAAACTGCAGATCCACATTCAGCTCTCTGAACTCTGATCCACGGTCAGATCTCTGACAAGACTGTAGAGCTCACCCCTTCCTTGCTTTAAAGGGCACCAAAGAGACACACACGCAGACAGTACCTGCTTTTCAGTGGCAGTTGTGAACTTCCCACAGAGAGGATTGTTAATCGTTACAGTGTACGTCAAAGTCCTCAGCTGATTGCCACTGGAATCTCTATTCCAAGGGGTCGACACAGCATCTAGATGAGAAATTATGCAAAATCTCACATGCAGATCACCTGAAAGGCACCATCTCTGCCCTTTCACATCTTAAATCGCAGTTTAAGAATAGCGCTGGGGAGAGAGACAAAACTGTTTCCAAGTGGTTGTGTGCTTTTTGCATGAAAAAGGGAAAAAATTTATTTCATGCAATGAGCAAAGGTGAGGCAGTAAGTAGCTGAACCTAAGTCCACTGAAAGAGACTTGGGGATGCAGAGAAGAGTAAGCAAATAAACGAAAATATACCATTTCCTATCTGCTTAAAGTTGAAAGGATTCATCTAGCATTATCAAATTGCTTTTGCCACTTTGCCTTCCAAGCTAACACGGAATAAATATTACCCTTTTCAGCTTAGTTTTCTTACCTTATGATCTCAATGAATAAAGTTTACTCATCCAGAAAATTAAAGCCTGAGAGCATCATTTAGGAGGATGCAGCAATTTCATCTGTGTGCCAACTGCACAGACTTCACTATTTCTGGGACACAATGGAACTGGAAATACCTCACAGAATGCAACAATTTAGGCATTAAAGTGCAGTTTTGTTGTGCATTGAAATGAGGTTCTTACTCAGAAATATGACTGATCTAAAGAGACAGGCTAGCTTTTAATATTGGCTTTTACAGCAGAACTTGAAAGCTTCAAAATTCTTTTAAAGCAAGGAGAAACCTAAAATTCAACCTCAGCCCTATTTATCATTTCTCAGAGGTTGAAGTTTTCAGGATAAGTTGCAACACAGACAGAAGGGAGAAGAGTACATTACCTACTATACTCCTGGAATTGAGAAACCTCTGCATGAAGTGAGAATTGGTGAAGAGGATTTCAAACATCTTGTCTGCAGTGATGTGGAAAACTCTGTTTATGAAAAGTCTCCCATAGAGATCATTCTCAGAGACAGTCTCCTTCACAGCTAAGGAAAGGCAGAGAGATTGGGTTAAAAAATAAAGGACTATTATAAAGTGCTTTTTTGTTTGTTTTTAATAGCACTAAGCTTTATTATATCATATCCTTCCCAAGCTTGCATCAGCAACTATTTCTTATTCTCAGAAACCCAAAAGTGACAGTGACACATTTTTCTGTAATAAGGTGGTCTTTGGGAGCAAAGTTAGAGGTGGTTTTCTATTCTAGCCCACCTCTCACTGTTTCCCTGTACGAGTCGATAAATCAACATCACCAGATCTTATTGCTTGAATTTTGCCTTCAGAACTCTACTGATCCTACAGAACACACTGAAGAAGACAGAGCCAGCACAATCCTCATTTAATGTGTACTTATTATATGAAGGACATGTGCATAGCAAGCAGGACAGTGAGAGCATAAATAGTTTTCGTTTTTGCTTGTGGCTAATATCCAAATTCTGCTTCTAACATCTGTACTGCTGGTACTGTCCACACCAAGAGACCAGGGACAGACCTTTCCTCAAAGCGTTCCTTCCTCCATACCTATTGCAAGGGGAACGCCAGGAGTACCCTGCTCCATTTTGCAGGGCTGCAAAGTGCATCAGGATGTTTTATCATCCTCCCTATGTCAAACCACCACCAAGCACCCCAAAGGTGTTCAGTGGGCCCAGCACTGAGCTTTATTTCTGCTGCCTGTTGGTTGCTGGCATGAGTCAGCTTTGTGGCTGTTACAGCCACTCTCCCAATAGATAAGGGACAGAATCATAATCCTGGAGGGACAGCAGTTTCCTGTGCCAACCCCAACTCTGTCTGCTCATGCTTTACAAACAAGACCACTCTAGCTTATTACCAAAAAATAGTGCACAAAAATCCTGAAAACCTAACCCCACACACCAAAACCAGGCAAAACGTCTGAAAATAAAGCTTTTGGAAGCAAAACAGAAGTCAGGACGCCTAACCTTTCAACTGATATGAGTGAGTTCTCAGAGCTATCAAAGGTCATTGCCAGCAACCAAAACAAAGGTAGCTTGAATATCATGCTACAGGTCACAAACCGCCTGCAGGCGAAGGTTACAGCCCTTAGAACATGATTTCATAGCAGTCAGGATCGATAAATGCAAGCGTAGCAACTAACCACAACAGAAGCCCTCAGTGAAACCCAGTTCTGATGCTGCTCTAGGACTGCTTCCAGCCTGTTAGAAGTCCCCACTACACACATACATGTCTCCAAAAAAGTTCTTTAACCTAAGTAGGCTTCAATACATGACCGCAAAGTGAAGCATGAGTATCTTTATGCTTTCATGAGAGATGGCCTTCCTGTGCTGCTTTCTGCTGATACAATTCCGAGGTGGGACAGGAAGCCAGCAGGCATTCTGTGACCTGTTTAACTAACCAACATGCAGTCCTTATTTGCTAGAATACAGATTCGGCTGTGTTGAAACATTCTGCAGGAAGCTAGAAATTCAGGTTGGGTTTTCAGCTTACATTCACTGTATTTCCTCTCAGAGCTGAGCCTAGTTCCATCAAAACTCAGTGAACTGTAAGTGACCTCAGCTAGCAAGGCCTCGATGCTGCAGACCTCATCTCAAAACACACTTCCCCTCTTTTGCTAAGAGGGAGGGGAAGCTTCAGGTGTTCTGATGCTGACATCCCCCTTAACTGCTGGGCATCAGCCAGCTTGTATGGAGCCAGGCAGCAGATAACTCAAAGCTCATGCATTATTACTTTAAGGTCTGGACCTTGCTACTGGAATATTTTACTCTTCAAGCATGAAGACTCTCCTCAAGGCTCAAGCCCAACAGCCAGAGCATCCATGGATCTATAGTGTTTTAATTTATAGGCAGTTTCCTGTTAGCTGATTTGCCTACACTTTTTCTATCTAGTTATAGCTCTCTAAGGAGCAGTCAGCGAGCTGCCAAGTGCATGAAAGCATCTATTGAGAAGTGTTTTTAGTTACAGTCTCTCAGCTCCTGAAAAACTGGTGTTATCACAGAAGAGTATTTTCAGAAAACGCAAGCTGAAACTAGGCTGATATAATCAGGCTAATCAGCTGCTTTAGATACTACTGTTTAAACAGCTATTTTATCTGAAATGTTTCCAGGCTTTCTGAAAGAGGCCTGGAAAAACATGTGTATGAAAGCCTCTGAATTCCACACCTGCAGGAGGTGGTCACTGCCTATACCAAGAGCTTGACAAACTTTAAGTCACCTCCATCTGGGCTTTCTCAGTGTTTAGCTGCAGGAATCCCACATGAAGCAGTGAGCACCAACAGCAGCACAGCAAGAATAAGCGTACAGATTAAACAAACATTCAGATTATACACTTGCAGTTTGGACAGAATAGAAAGCTTTAAACACTTGACTTCGTTACAAATATATGTATTTGTCTTCTTTTTTGGTTTAATTAAGAGGTAGGTAGCTTACCTGTATGAGTTATCACAATTCTAGAGCAATATGGAGCATTTTCTACCTAGAACTAGCTTAGAAATACTGTTTATGAAAAAATGTTTTTATTCCCAAGCAGATCTCAGTCTAACTCCTTAACTCTTAGTGCTGTTCTTAACAGTATGTAATTATCAGCTGCTAACTTGCTCAGCCTGAAGAAACTTATAGGTGAATTGGAGTAACTGTCTGATAAGAGAACATGAAATCATTCAGATTTTAGGTTAGGATCCCTAGGGACCCAAAAACCCCAAGCAAACATTACCCTGAGTGTCCTGGTTCTGCAAGAAGGCAGCAAGCCCGCTCCCTCCCCCACTGCTGCCTTGCACTTTATAAGGTCATTTTCATCACTGTATGGCAAGCTGTGAAATGCTGTTTGCATATAATACCATTATGCACCAGTGATTGCAGAGGTTTGAAAACATCTGCAGTGCAAGACAAGAAAGAAAAAAAATAAACCTTGAGGAGGTGTAGAGGAGTCAGGGAAAAAAAATAAATCTGTTTTTCCAATTCTCATTAACAACCAACAGCTTGTGAAGCTCAACACATACCGTAAGCAAATAAAAAGTTGAACCACTAAGAATAGACTATCAAAAAAGACTTGAGGTGACTGATTCTCCCACTCCGCAGAGCTGGAAGAGGAGCGGGAGAAAAAAAACATACACACACAACTCTTGGTGCTGTTTGGGATTTCCATGCCACTGGGGATGGAGGGGGAAATATTGCACACTGAGAATAATGCACAGGTCAGAGACTTAAAACAGATGCACCTGAAATCAAGTTGTTAAAACTAATTCCTAGAGTGAACATCTTCCAGCCACCATCTATTTAAAGACCGCATCAGCAGTCATGTTTACCAAATAACTCTCCTATACTTTAAAAGGTTAAGTACCAAATTAGCTTTGGGGAAGTACTGAAAAATACTGTGACAGTGCAAGCTTTTTTCCTGATCACAAGGAAAGCTTAAGCCTTATGCCTTTAGATAATTCACAACAAATATTCCTTCAAATCCCAAAGCAACAGATTATTGGCAGCCATATATTTAACATAGTACGTGCTTTAAATATTGTGATTATAATGTCAGCAAGGTAACAGGGCTACTCTTCTGTACACGCACTGTATATCCACAATTTCAGCTCTTGAAAAAAATCAGGCTGAACCCCTTTCAACCCTTCCACATCCTATATCCCTACCGACAAGAAAAGCCATACCACCACTGCACCACCTCCCAGCATTAGAGCACAAGCAATTATGCTCCCCTGCAGACCACGCATTTAGGGTGGTTATTAATGCGCACAGAAACACCACAGTAAGTCAAGCCAGGAGGTCAGGAATTATGAGGCCCCCCATACACAGTAAAGCTTTCTAACAGTATTTTTCAATATCCTACTTCTCCCTTCTTTCTTCGAGGCATTTGATGCTGCTGAGCATTATAGTTGCATATAGAAACCCTACACCCAACGCAGGCAGTCCTTTGAGGAAACTCAGAATCTGATGCTTCTATATTGGGAACGCGTTCTGTGCTTGAGCTAAAATTTGTTTTCTGAAATTTATCGTTGAGGCTGCAGATATTAACTTCTGTCTCAGCCAAGAGTTTGTCACGGCCCAAGATTTATACTCCAGTTTATGAAAGCAAACTAAAACACCAAGGTACAGGTCACTGAGCCAGTGGTGTGTGGTGCGAGACCCCTTCCAATGTGAAAATCATGAAGGACAAGGAGCTGCCAAGGTTCTGGCACTCCAGCTTTTGGTGTCAGGCGGACATGAAGTTGGAGAACAAGTCTTGAGCTTGCCCCCTCACCTTATTTGCCAGGACACCTCCATGGGCAGCCTGAGCAGGAGCCAGAGGACACGAGAGATTCATTGCATGGGTAACCCTTTGCTGTGTGGGAAAGCTAATTCCACCTGAATGAAGGAGCTCACCTTCTAGGAGTGTGGGGCAATCGCAATAGAAAACAGGCAGAGAAACAGAAGAAAAAAAATTCTAGGCATGAGGAGAGTGATCTGCGAGAAAAGATTAATGTTGTGGGACTAGAAAATCCTGCTCCGAATAAAGGAGACTCATCTTGGGGGAGGGAGGAGAAATAAGAGCAGCATGAATTCAGTCCTCTTTTAAAGGGACATCTCCAGTTTAATAGGCTTTGTTTGCTGAGTATCACCAGCACAGGGATGACAGCTGGGATTTGCTTTATCATTTAGGCAAGCAGGCCTATTTTCAACCCATTTCATCGGATACCTTCACCATTTAAAAATCCAAGGGTATCCAAAATAGCTAAAACATCAGAAAACTGAAACTTTCTGCAGCTTTAAGAGATATACCTGGGGCTGAGTTAATGTGTAAAGCTCGTTCAATGCATAGGGGCATAACCAGAAATTCATTCAAATACGCAGACTCACAAAAATGATACAGCTTGACATCCACCAAGCTGAATCCCAACACCAGCAAGCAGCAGCAGTGCTGGGGAAGCAAAGAGAAAGGTAACTGAAACATCAAGTACATCCTCAGGCAAAGCTCACACCTTGCTGATGGCCAGATCAATCCACGGCTTTGAAAGCTTTCCTCACTCCAGCGATCCCAACTTGATAGCACCAGCACGCACCTTCCACTGCCAAATCTGACTGAAAAGATGCTACACAAAGTTTCTCGGCCAGATTAAGAACTGGCCTCAAATTGATCTGTTCTATTCCTGGCAACAGGCAATGAAAGCAAGTTCTCTCTTTGCATATGAAAGCAAAATAGCGGCGTGTTCAGAAGTAGCTGCCCTGGTGAGGTTTTCTGTCCTTCATTTGCATGCCACTGCAGACTTTGACACTGACTCAGGTTGGGTGGGCTTTGTTTTAAAGGTGTTCACAGAGTCCAAAATGAGGATATTTAACAGAACACCCACCACAGCTTCTGTGAAATGTTTGTAAAACTACAGGTTTTTGCACAGAAGAGCTCCCCGTGATAAGGGAAGAGCTCATATTAGAGGGGGAACTTGTCAAGGGCCTCTGTGGGACCAAAGAACAAGCACCCAGTGAAATTTGCACATTACTGTCATCCAGTCGGGGTGCAAGGCATGTTCTGGCCCCACCCTCTCCCCAAGACATAGCAAATACACTCCTACCAAAGCCACAATGAAACACGCAGCCATACTTCTCTCTTCTAGGACAGAAAGAGGAAAGGAAGCATGCAACTGCCAAGTTACAAGGGCTACATTGCTGTGATAGCCAAGCTCCTGCTAGCCTGGTACTAGATAATGAGGTATACATCAAGAGGATGACGTGTTAGGATCCATCAAGATGCTAGCTTTGCTGGTATGCAGTGTGGTCTACTCTAGGATGTATTTAAGGTTGTTTATCCTTAGACAAGATTCAGAACATGCAGAATATGCTCCTGAAAACTGGGAAGTTGTCTCGTCTGGACTTTCAACAAGTTCCTCAGTTTACTCCATCAGTAACACTGAAGCCCATAAGCATCAAGAAAAAAAAACTTAAGGCGGTGGGGAGAATTAGAAGAAGAGCCTGAAGTGTTTTCCCTCAATTCCCAACAAGTGAAAATAAACTGAAAAGCATTTAAAATACCTATGAGAACGTGGAAAGTGAACACCACACTGTCAAGATTTTTTTTTTTTAGTCTAAGATATTAGCATCTCTTTGCCCACCAAAAGGTAAAAAGTAAAATATCAATTTGTTTTCATTTTAAACACCCCAACGTTTCTTTCCAGAAACTAAGATACAAAGGTGTTTTTCTTACAACTGTGTGAAACAAAAACAAATTTCACAAAACCGGAAAGTTCTCTAACTTGCTCCACCAAGTGAGAAGGATCACACGAGTAGGGTTGTCTTACTGCTTCTAACTGTTGAAAGATTTACCTTCTTCACTGTCTGAGGCACTGCTCTTCTCTGGAAGATTTTCATTCTCATTCAGATCCAATGACTTTTCAAAAGATCTGCTCCTGACTAGCTTAACAGATTTTCTTTCTGACGATGGAAGAGGGCTCTTCTTTATTTGCGTCTCAGTCGGGGACTCTTCCACCTGAAACAACCAATAGGAAAAAAAAAATAAATCTATCAGTAAACACAGACCTTTTAAAAAGCAAGTTACTTGCAAAGAAAAAAGATTTAGAAAGGAAGCCACAAGTTCTACCAGCTCAGTTACTCCACGGTCAAGCATTAATTTCCTCCCTTGTTCCCCTATAGCAGCCAGCCTCCTTTCTACTTTATCTCAGACTCCACTTTGCCCTAGTAGCAAGGGACAAACTTATCTGCTCCATCTTACCAAGAGCTGCCTAAAAGGGGCAGTTTGTTCCCTGCCCAGTCCCTTTGCATCCACCTGCACAGCTTGGTTCCCTTCCTTGCATCCATGCTAGCATTTATAAACTCATTAACCTAATATTTAGATTACAATATTTATTTACTTTTTATTGGTCAGGTTAGGTTTTTTTTTTTTTTTTTTGGCAGTTTAGGAAGAGGTCCAACAACCCTGAGGGGAAGCACAATGAAATAGACAGGATCTCCCTTCTTCACCAGGATTAGATCATCATAATTAGATATTTGAGAGTGTGTTCTTACTTTGTAGGGCTCCAGTAGCCTTAGGTAAAGGGAATAGTTAAAAAATAGTGTCTAGAGCCATCCTACATATAAAATATTACTCCTCTGAAACAAAGCAATGGAATATCATTTGCCATCTGTAATACAGAAGCAGAGCATCCCCCACAGCATCAGTCACTGAATCAATGCAGCTCTGAACCATTAACTACATCAACTGGGAGCTAAGCCTACCAAAATGCATCACTGAACACTTCAAGAAGTAACCGCTGGCAAAACCACACGTACAAGGTTTGTACATCTCAGTGTGCCACCCAAAAAGCCTGGCTGTGAGCCACAATCTTCATTCTAAGCCTCCCTTCAAAGCTCCCGTTGCCTCCAGTGGAACAGCTGGGATCAAGAATAGCACAGCCCCCACAGGCAGCAGCACGTGGACTGTGATAAACAAGATCAGGTCTCCTTGAGCGAGTAGCTCCAATTCATCTGCAACACCACCATCCTTAAAGATTATTCAGCACTGCCTAAATAAAACAAGAGCATCCGCCGCTTGAATAGTCATCGTGTACTTCCTGTACTCCTTGGCTTTTTTCAAAAAAAATAAAAGACCATTTTCCATTTTGTGCAACCGAGGGCCATTAGCAGAAGGTGGGTGGCTGCAGAATAGAGACAGGCATGAATTCAACTGCAGTAGAAGCAAGTAAAAATATTCCCTCAAGGTCAAAAAAAAAAAAAAAAAAGAAAAGGAAAGACTACTGCATCAGCAATGCAGATCGATTAACAAATGAGTGCCTATTGAAAGGAGCTACCATGCCTGAAGTTAGGCACACAACAGGAACGAGGACAGTAACTAACACTTCAATGTCAAAACATTCCAGCAGCACAGAGAGAAAGGAGGAGGGAGCTAGGAGTGGTGAAACCTTTATAGATCTGTGTCAGTTTGTAGGTAAATAAGTCCTTCATGATGTCAAGGAAGAAATTCATGCTGATGCTTTCGGAATATCCTGCAATCAACTCTACTTTCTTGTTTTTATTTTTTATTTTTATACTAAAGTTTACTGATTTTAAGATCTGCCAACCAGAAGTAAATGGAACATTTCTTCCTTATGCACATTTGCCTCCTGAGCCAGTCCAAGACCACTAAGCTCTGTGCCAATGCATTTTAGTTTTTAACAGAGGGCTCTGAGACAGGGAAACCTTACAGAGCCTTCTAAGGAAGCCTAGAAAGAAGAAGGTGGTTTCCATACAGAGGTGACCTGCGCTTGGAGAAGCAGACAAGCCACAAGTGGCGTTACACACCCACCTTCTTTAATCAACTATGAAAGGGTTGCCTATTGACAACCCTTTTTCCAAGACAGTCCAAGAAATGCAAGCCAACCCCTCCCATCAGTTCTGATCTCTTTTGGAAAGAGCTTTTGGACTTCCCTTGCCTGTCAGAGCACAAAGGGAGGAGTTAAGCCTCTTCTCCTCCAGCCTTTGGAATGCAATTGTGTGGTGTGTCATCAGTGCAATCATTTTTGATAAAAGCTTTTTAAGCACTACCATCCCGTCTCCTCCTATTGCTCCTGTGCTTCTGCAACATACGCTGCAATCCAGAGCTGTGGGGAGCCGACATGCTTAAGAAACACCAAATGACACACACAGCTCAACAAAACCATGACGTGTTTTAGCTACAGTAAAACCATAAACTGAACAGATTTATCGAGACTGACGTTTTACATCACAATTAGAGAACTTTTTAAAGGCAGGCAAGTCAAGGGAGAATCCTAGCACTTTTCCCTGCTTGCTGATCCCATCCCTGGGCATTCCTGCTTACCAACATGCACAACTAGATTTGGCACCTACAAGAGATCGCCGGGAGTGACACCCAGTAGGTAAACAAAAGCGCTTTTCCAAACGGAGCGGTTATTTTAAGAGGGCTTGTACTTGTGCAAACAAGACTCAAGCAAGTCCAAATCAAGGCTACCTGGGTAGATTTTACTTATCCTGAAGAGCCCAAAGTCCAACAGCATCCACAATCTTTCCAATGTCCCCTACAGCTCTCCAAAAATCTCGTTTTATACTCCTAGGATTTCCATGAGGGATACCCATCACCCTAATAACTAAGCTTTTAACATCTGACAAATACCAGTATTGTTTGCTGGGTATCAGTCTCTAGCCATTAACTTGGATTTCCACAAAACTATTTAAAGCCTACTTAACCTCAGTTTTAGCAAACCAAATTAACTACTACATGAAAATAAGGATTGTTAAAGCATCTTTTTCCCCTTCCTCATTTTTTTTTTTTTTTAAAGCAGAAACAGCAATTAAATTCCCATTCTGACTGAAGTGAAACACTTTGGTGCTCTGTTTGCTTTTCCCAGATCATTCCCTTGGGGTACCTATTAACCAAGAGATAATGTCGGTAACCTTCTAGGACTACAACTGCACATAGGAGCCCCAGGAACTGTGCTAAATGCTGCGCACACCTCAGACAGCACTACTAACGCACCTGCCCTCCCAGGCAGCCAGTCACATTCACAAATTCATTCAACACCATGAATGAAACAGCCGTGCCTGTACGGTTTTATTAACTGTATTAGGTTAGGGATTAGGGCAATACTCACCCTTCCAAGCACCTTCCAAGGGTGCTTTCTCCCCTCCCTTTCAGAAACATTTCAGAAAAGTTAATTTAGGGCACGTGGAAGGGGAAGGAAGGTTTTAGTCATTCATAGCAACTGACCAACTGATCTCCAATATGTACAGGATGTACATGAGGATATTATTATCCTCACGTACAAGATATCTTTATGAGGAGATCTATATCTGCATTTTTAAGAATGCAAACAAAAGCATTTCTTTCAAAAAGCACTTATATAAGAATGCATGGGGTATATAGGAAGGTGGATAAACAGTTTTATTTTTTACAGCTAGGAAGATCAAGGCCAAAACCTCAGCATTCTGGCCAGATTATGCAGTGAATTAGCAACAGGATGCTGCTGAAACTCACACCAACATCTTATACAAATATTTGTTTCCTGAATATATTCCTGAGATCTGACAATATTCATATCCAATTTCTGATGTGAAAACCTTTTAAATTGTCGTGAACTTCCAGTGAATTTTAGAAATTACAACCCCATGCATTCTTACCTTTACAGATATGCAAGCATACATGCTTATTGGTTACAAATAGCAAGCAGGTCAACACTTACTCCTGACAGTGCATGTTTGCTGAGGGACTCTCCTTCTGTCTGAAGCGTGGGTTCTCGAACTAAACCAATCGTTTTAGGTAGTTTGTCATCCCTTTCTCCAGGTTCATCACAAACGCTGGATCTGTCCAAAGGAAAAAGGAAGGTATCTTTGGAGCTGTAAAAGCTGAGAAAATCTGAGAAAGCTTTTCATGTGTGATTTTTGTTCTCAAACCATGGCTGTTCAGCTAACATTAAAAACTACCAACTCATTCCTCCGGCTTATTAATCTCTCAAGCCATGTTCCTCACCCTAACTACCAAAAAAATCCAGCTTCTGCCTGAGCACTGGTCAATTAGAGAAAGTAAGTACTGTGGGAAAATGGGAAACAGAAGTAACTTATAACAAATTTGGAAAGAAAACGTCTGAAGAAAGGTTAAGGTAAGATTTCTCCTGCATCCCTTATTCCTGAGTTGCAAAGTACTGCATTTTTTACAGGTAGAAAACCATGAAGTATTTAATGGGACATCTTTTGAAGCTTGCAGTGAATTTACTTTTCCCAACAAACACACAAAGATTACCAAGGATTGAAAAGGAAATGCATGTTACATTTCAGAGTCATGCTTATTTAGATAGAGATATCAAACTAAAGCCCTGTTATTAGAATTACACCAACTGTTCATAAGTTAATTCACATTTGTTCTGAGAAATCAATAAAACAATTCAAAAGACAATCTAGCTTCTAGCTTCCTAATTCAAACTGAACATCATACAAAAACAAGCTAGGAACTCAGACGTCAGAAGAACAAAGCAAAACAAGTGTTTTAGTCTCCATGGAGGAATGAAAAAGGGTTAAAACATCTGATATAGCTCCATTCCATTCAGCCCTTCCGTATTGTTTAAGGGCATATAGGTCCTGACTAAGTATTATCAGGAAAAAAAGTTGATATTTAAGCTATCCTGCCCTCCCCCCAAGCAAATCCAAGGACAGCAAGGTCTACCTATATCTGCCTCCCCTAAGGGGCCTCAGCTGTGCTCCTACTATTTTAAACAATGAGCACAATTAAGTTTTTATGCAGTTCAGTTCATGCACTCCAGGTCTTTACTATAAGTTTATCCTTTCCAGTAAGGCTACAGGAGCAATTTGGAAAAACAATTTCAAAGAAAGAGGACAGTGCTTTTCCATGAGTATTTCAGTAAGCTTTAGAGCCTCCTCTTACCGAGACTGCCCATTGTCCTCAGACGATGAGTGGAAGCTCTCCATCTCCTCGGTGTTCAGGCCCAGCTCAGAGCCATAGCTCTGGTGCACCAGCTGCCAGAATTCCTGCTTGGTCAGCCTCTGAAAGAAAGCGAGCTAGTCAAGAACTACGGTACGGGGCAGTAAGGCACGGTAGGCAAAACAGTAAGAAGTTTGAATTACGCCACAGCCTTTAACCTCACTTCTGACAAGGTCTGAAAGCATTTAGGTATCACGTTTCAAGATTGGGTTTCAGCATTTTGGGGAACTGTACTCACGTCTCCTCCATCTCCCCAACCCACCACTGTTCAACCAGTAACACTAGACATTAAAAAACATGGTATTTCAAGGAAAAACATACTTGTAGCTACTACTTGCTTCTTCGTTTGTCACCAATGTTTTCACAAGTACCTTCAAGGCAGCTCCCTCTTGAATTTCACGGGATATAGCACAAGACCAGCAGACAGCCAGAGGCTCCCTCTTTGGTCCCAGACAAACTGCTTAATAAATATATGCCTGTTTCCTCGGGATGCTCAGAGCACTTTACCAGCAGCAAGAGGCTAACAGCTCAGTCACTGCAAGCAGTGTCTAGGTGAGCTAGCAGCCCATCTTGCCAAGGCAGGACGCTGCCACAACCCCCTTTAACACTTCCAGAGCACCAGCAGCTATTTTACTCCACCTGACTCACGGCTAGCTCTTCCCTTTCCCCATAAGCTGCTGCCCGCAGCTACTGGGATCTGTTCAGGCTCTCTCTGATCATCAGGAAAATTAGGGAGGTGACAGCACTGCGACAGACTCCCCTCAGCAAAGCAAGCAACAGGTTTCAAAGTCCACTTTTCCTGGCAGGAAGGGGCTAAAACGAAAGTAGAAGGGAAGGAAGGAAAGGAGGGGATGAGGCTTGGGGATTTAGGAGAAAGAGACGAGAGGCATCACACCGGGAAAGGTGCCAGAGCCACGATCCATACTGATCGAGGGAGCAGCGGCGTGGCAGCCGGGCAGTAACACAAGTCCTGCTTACTGTTTGCTGCTTACTGCTTGCAGGAGCCGGTCTCGTCAGGCAGCCGTGCATTATTGAAAGCCCTTTGCCGAGGGGATCCTCCCCGCCTCCCGGCTCCCTCCACCCGCCGCCCTTTCTGCAGCACCGCGGCTCTGCTGGCAGCCCCAAAAGCCGGCCGCCCAGGCTCACCTCCACACACACACACCACCCTGCCGGCTCCTCCCCGGCCCCAGCCCCGGTCCCGGCCCCGGTTCCTCGTCCCGGCTCCTCCCCGCCGCTCCCGGGACACCGGGCCCGGCCCCACGGCCCTCAGGGGCAGCCGCGGGGAGCTCATGGCGGGCCCGCCGCGCCCCGTCAGGCGCCGGCCCCCTCACGCCCTGCGCCCCTCGGCCTCGGGCAGGGCGACAAAAGTGCGTGTTTGGGGAACAAATAAAGCTGTTTCCTGTGGGTTACTGCCTTCAGACTTGCTAGCTGCCGGGTCTAGAAACACCAGGCTTCTCGCACTCTGCTCGGTTATTATATTGAGCAGGGCTGGGTGTAGTAGGGTCACAGCCCGACACCACAACACCTGGCTCTGTTCTGTCAGATTAGTTCTGGGTTGAGAGGCTCTGAAGCTGGAACCCAAACCTGGTGGGCTTTGCCCACTCGAGGTGACGATCTACACCAAATTATTCCTCATTTCTTGAGGAAAAGTAAGGCTACTTGAAGCAGCTTTTCTCCTTTCATCCTGGAGCATAAAATACCAATACTTTGCTTCATGCTAGTCAAACCAACAGCATGGAACAAGCAATACTACAAAACACCCCTGGCAGAAGCAAAGCTGCTGATTTTTACCCACATGGACAGACCAAGACGAGACGCTCCTTGCAGGTTTACTCCAGAGACACCCCAAATACAAACATGCTCTGGAGATTGGTGCAAATCTCTACCCAGCAATGCGTAAGAACAATAAGAAAATAAATCCAACTCCAGGGAAAAGGCCTCAAGGGAATTGAAGCCGATTAAGTTAAGATCTTGTTCCATTAGAAATAAGAAACACCGTGTTTGTTTAGGATTTGAATGACCTGCCTAATTAGATTTTAATTTTTTCCTTCTCCCTCAAACTAAGGGATATTTGACACCCATGAACTTCAGGGAAACAAAGGAATAGTATACATGCCATTGCTCTTACCATCATTAATAGCCACTAGTAATGTTGCTTTACCAATCTGGAAAGCCTGTTGCAAAACAGGAATTCTGGCTGATTTTATAAACTGATACATTATTGAAAGCCTCAGTGGATGTGGAAGCAGCTATCTGTTTTATCAAGGTCGGTGTCATGTCTCTTCCAGACCTACATTAATGATTCCTTATTTTCCATGATGCTTCCCCTTCAAGCAGGGGTGTTTAAAAAACAATGGCAAGGTAAAAACTTGAGGGACTCACTCTGAGTACATTTTGCAAGAGGAATGGATGCAAACTGGATTCTCCTCCCCCCCAAAAAAGGAAAAATGTTCACAAGGACATTCCAAAAAGAAATCCTAAAAATGGACCATCTTAGGAGGAAGGTACCCACTGATTCCCAGCTGAAGAGCTTCGTGTGCAGAGTATTGTACACTGAGCAAGATTTGAAGGAGACATGATAAGCTAGGTAATCACAACTCAACTAAGGTGAGCCAGAATCCTTACAAGAATAGTGACACAAAGTTGGAGACAGCGTCTTGGTGGCCTAATTAAGCTTAGGCATGGAATATCATTTTCTGCTGCTTTTTCTACGCAATGCATGGCAAACAAGTAATTTCAAATAAAAAGGCAGACTTTACAGAAGGCTACTTGTTCAACTGTCTATGACACGTGATACTTTACAATGCAGAATGGCCACAAGATGGAGATCTGGGAAAGAGCACGCTGACCCCACTGAGAAGTTCTGCAGGGGACAAAAGCTTAGTGCATCTCAGGTAAAGCATGTAGGTCACTCTTCAGAGTGAGACCTCGTAACACAAACTCAAAGCCCAGGAAGAGGCCAGGATCAGTGACTGGAAGTGACCTCTGCACAAACATGATTTGAAGCACATGCAGTTCTCCAATCCCCTGGATCCAAATCCTGCAACTCTGGGATTATCTACCATCAGGTGGCGCAAACCAACACTGTGATGGCTGCATTCAGAGTTTACTTCTGACAAGACATGAATTACTATTTCATAACAGCTGCATATCAACGCCTAGTCTAGTTGACATGCTCTAGAGAATAGCTAAATTATCCACAGTCTTTAAAATATTTAACTGCTAGCAGTAGAAACATCAAAAACAGCTCCTTTTGGAATTGGTTCCAGAGAGATTCAGTATATTGTCACTAACCTCACAAATTCTGATGGGATCCCTTTGGCCACTGGATCCCACAAACACCACGCTTCACACACTCACAGTGTTGTATACCATGACAGAGATGACAGCTTCAGAGGTTATGAGATACCTTTCAAATGTATGCTGTCCCTTGCCATGAGGGTGAGGGGGTTTGCATGTGGAAGCAGCAAAACTATTTGGATGCATCACCAGCTTTCTTCTAGCAACAGGTCAGTGAAGAACTGTCATTGTAGCGTAACCACTGGATCCAATTCTAGAAACGTCAATTCCCCCCTCATCCCCTCTATAACTTGATCCAGTTTGGTTAAGCAGTAAAGATTTGCTGTAAACAGATTAATTTTGCCTTAATTGGCACTCTCCTTGATTTTCAGCTTTTGATTTTTACAAAAAGCATCTCTGGGCTGCCTTAAAATTCATTGAACCAAAAATGTCTGCGGCAACCACATATAAGTATCACAACAGCTTTAAGCCTTTGGGGACCACCACACTACAGAGTTATATATGGATATTTCAGTGTTCAGTTGCAAATGTGTTGGAATTTTTAAACAACAAGAGCCATAAACAGGAAGGAATTGGTTTACGAAAATTGCATTAGTTACATTGATGTTCTGCAAAAGAAAGTGTCAGCATATTTTTAGAAAGAAGATTAGCTTAAGTGCCCACAAATTGCAATATACATCAAGCTAACTAGCAGAGTTGCCAAAATACACTTTTGTATCATTCAGCCCACCTTTGTTGCAGTTATTCAAGGTCAGGGGAATTGTAATGAGTTGGTTGGCAAAGGTTCTGCTAACTTATCTGAGAAGGTGACTTTTGGCTTTTTCCTTAAAAAGGAAAAAAGCTTTCCCTGAAAGAAGTCTCTTGCCCTTTTGGTCACAAATTAGCCACAGGAAATGTTAAACAAATGCATGCCAACATCTGCTTTAGTTGGTAGTTAAGAGAATCACACAACCTGTCTTCAAAGACAAAATGCTCCATCAACAGCAAAGTTGTAGATGGCAGTATAAAGAAGGGGAGGATACAAAGTTTGTTATATAAAGTAGAAGGAGGTGAAGGAGAACACCAGGTTAGAATTCTGTGTCAGGAAGGAAAAACTAACTTCTTAAGCAAAGTCTCTCATCCTCTAAAGACACATCTATGTACATTAGAAAAAGATTGTTGTTACTTAACCTCAGGTACTGGCACTTACAAGCTTACCTTATCCAACAACACATTCTGCCATAAGCGGAAGATACTGAGGTAGCTTCTGTCTCTTGCACTGAACGACGTGAAGAAAAACTGCAGAAGATGACAAAGGTACAAAATAAAAATCGCTTGCAGGTATTTTTAAGAAAGCCAGAATGTTTCCTTATACCTGAAGTATCCTAAGATTTCTGCCAATGGCATGTTCCTCTCATATTCCTCACACTCCACACTTTTTTTTTAAATCACTTCTAATAAGCAAGTTAGTTCCCCAACATCCACAGAGTGTATAAAGACCCTTGCTCTTCTGTGTATCCAATTGCAATCATTTGCATCTTTTCCGTAAAGAGCTCCCCCTCAACTACATACAGAGTTAAATCTTTCTCCCACTTCCAAACGGGGGGTGGAACAAATCAGAGATGCACATGCCTATTTCTTACAGGCCACATACTAACTCCACGTACTCATTTTTTTTCATGAGATGTGAAATTACAATAATCAAAATAGGGGATCAAATTAGATCCATCATTTGTAGTTTTAAGATCTGTCTCACTTGAATGTCTGTTTACCAGTGGAATAAATATCTTCCTTAATGAAGGAAGTTAGTAATTTTAGAAGATTAGTATTTTTAGAAGAAATTGAAGCAGCAGCCAAATATGAAGCAACAGGAAATGTCAACCCCTTCACAGACTAAAGCTCTAGATTTACCATGGATAACTACAACTGCTGTCTGTACCCAGCAAAGAATTATTCTAATTTTCAAAGCATTGACATAAGAGGTATCATGAAGCACATTGCACAGAAGAGCATTCTGAATCATGCTTTTCAGCTTTTTCTAAATGTGTCCTCGAGAAAACTACACTTCCCAACATATAAAATTGGGTGGTTTATGGGTAGATTTCTCCATGACTCAAAACCTGTGGTAACAGTTGTTTTGCTTTCAGCAATTTTCTTCTGGGACACTTAAATCCAATAAGAACACAGATCTCCAATTCAAAGACACATTCTGAATTTGTCCTAAACTTCTGGTTTTTAAGCAGATTTCCTTGGAGGATCAGTAAGACAAAAACCCCCCTTTAGGTTACTGCATCAACACTAGTTTGATTACAGACTCCACTACTAAAAGTTGAATTACCAAGCCAATGTGCACAGGGACCAAACTACCAAGTCCGTTGTCTAGTCCTAGTCACATTTAAAGATTTGACAGTGAAAGTTACTTATTCAAATGAAAAACTACAAGTGCTCTGTTCTGGAAATTATCACTTAAAAGAAGAGTGTATTTAAATAGAGTTTTTCACCTTCTCTCCCTTTGTTGCTATCTGTATAGCATTTGGAATGAGCCGAGCAGTCTTCTCCTTTGTCATGAAAGTGATATCCTTCAAGGCAATAGAAATCTAAGCAGAAAAGAGATTTAATAAGATAATTTTATTTTAGGTTTAACTGTTATTTTAATTTACAGAGTCAGAGAATTTGCAAGAGGAACTCTAACCCCAAACACTTGAATGAAATACAGATGAGATTACGAAGGCAACTGCTGTCTTCATTTGACAACCTTAACGGTAAGCATTCCAAAGTATGAGCAAATTAAGATGATTTAAGATTAATTCCCTCTTATTTCATACTAGGATTTGGGAAGCAAGTAGTTTTCTTTTCTTCCACCTCTCCAGCAGCACTCCAGGATCAAGGGCACAACCCCAACCACATACAAACCATACAGACCCCAAAACCAATCTCACTCTGTACGTCATACAGGCAAGGAATAGATCAGATAATAGACTATCTTGTCTATGTTATCTCACAAAAAGTTTGTAGTATAGTCCATTTGCACACAGGTTTATCTGCAATCCAGACACTGGAAATCTTCCTACTTGCGTGCATTCACCTTATATATTAGTACTTGAAACGCTTCCGTTTAAAAGTGTGGCAAGAAGGTTTTCTACTTTGACCAGCCTTCCCTTGAAAGTAAGATTGTGCTGCTGTTCAGTCTCGATAAAGGAAGAACACACAGCTGGATCTTGCTTTCTCCTGTGTGTGCAGAAGGCCTTCTACTTACTCTCCCTCTCCGCATTAGCGCCCTGCTAAGGAGGCCTCATAATTTGGCTCTACCAATATAGCTGATGAGCTCAGATTGCCTTAAGATACTGCTCAAAATATCACACTGCTAGGCAAGCAGGAGCAGGTTACTAAGATGTATGCTGTTTTGGCTGAAAAATAGTCTTTGAATAGATTATATATTCAAGGCTGTGATTTCTAGATTTTTTTCTGTTTGTTTGTTTTTTAAATAAAGAGTCTGCAATAAGAAAGATTTGACCATCAAATCCATCTGACAAAACTAAGCTTGGTTTTTAGTTAAGCATTTCTAAACCTTCTCTGTCTTAAGTACATGGCCTATTTGTTGCTGTTGCCTGTCCTATGTACTTCAGAGCACACAGAGTAGAATTCAAGAGGTTATCTTAAGATACAAGTATTCTCACAGCTATAAAATGGTTTTGACATCTCCCTCACCTATTAACTAGGCTATCTTACCTTTCTCATTCAATGATTCAGGTTTTTTCTACAGCAAGTGCAATAACTGCTTTAATGAACATTTTTAACTCATTCTAATTTGACAGACAGAGCTTGAGACTGACAGTATAAGAGTTCCTCAAAGAGTCCTATATCCTGATAGCCCAGGACAAAGAGGTGGGATTCAACTGCACCAAGAGATCTTACTGTGGTCTCCCATCGGAAAATGTTGCTGTGGAAGCAGAGCCAGTTTTCAGAGAGGTACAAACGTCCTTGCAGGAGGATATCCTTCTGGAGTGCACAGGCGTAATCTACGTGTAGAGAGAAAGAACAAGTTTACTCATTTGCCACAGCTCAATAGACCCAAACGTATTAATTTAAAATGAGATAAGGTTGTTGCAATACAAATAAAAAGCCATTTCTTTCCCTCTTCTCAAGTCTGTCAAGTTCTCAAGTCTGTCAAGGCAGGCTTGTATTGGGCTGCATCCAGACCATGGTTCTGTGAACACCCTAATACCAGAGTCAATGGAAATATCTGTGCAAAAACAATACTCCATGTACTGATCCCCCCATACATTATCCTATATTTTCAGAGAAGAGGTATCAGGCAAGATTAAGAATACATGGACGAAATATTCACATGTCAAACTTCAGAGTGCCTAAATAAAACAGAATACACAGCCATTTTATAGTACAACAGATTATACTGTCAACTCCTACATAACAGTAGTTCATATGTTGTAGTAAGTTAATTTTTCACTAGACAGATCCTATCACTAGCTAAAACTATCTGCAGAGTGAGACACTAGAAGACAGCTTGAAGCAATCCAGTTCTTCAGGCAAGTGATATTTTCAGCAGTTGACTCTCATTTTTATTACGACACTGTCTCTGGCTAAAACATTCCTATTAAATAATATATATTTTTTAATCTAGAAATTACCCATCATCAGATATCTGATGATCAAAATCAAGAGCAGAGGATTTGGTTGCACTTTAAAAATTCTTGAGGAGAACCTTCATAATTTAAGAGCCTAAAGAGTCAAACAAAATGAGTTTTCAGAAGTACTCAGCGCTAAGCTGAGCCTATGGAAATAAATATCAAAGCTCCTTTTAGTCATACAGCAAGAAAACTAAGACAGACTGGCCCCTTTTGGAAGCTCCAACCCAATGTGGTGGTCAGACCCAGTACACCTAAAGGTTACCTTACATATAGAAAACACAGAATACATCTATTCACACAGGACTTTACCTGTAGAGGTATCAAAGAATTTCACGTTTTATTTTGAAAAGCATTTTATCTGGTATTTTCTCTGCTAGAATTTTGATTTTCTGTACATCACAATGAAGAAAATAGCTCTTGTCCAAGTTGGAAGAGGTTCAGAAGTCCCTCACCATCCTAACTTCACAGTAAGTCTGCATCTGCAGGAGCTTTTACTACAATTTTAAGAATTCTCTCAGATTTCTCCTTCAAATAATCAAGTGAAAATAAAGTTTCTTGCAACAAGCATGAGGCATGTATAAAAGCCCTTGGAGAAGTAACTCCAAACAATTAAAATCATTCATTTTTCCAGTGTATGTAAGTGCACATTTAAAATTTAATAAGTCAGATACCAAAATGTTAGAGGAGTGGGGAGGTGAACGCAGTAGGAGTTTGAGGTTAAGGACTTTAGAAAACCAGTCCTAAAAAAGTTTTTATCCAGTTTCTATGTTTTGAGGATAGAGATTGATTCCGACCTTTTAGGTACTGCCCAGTATTATGTGACCATTTAACTCCTTTTTCCTGATCCACATACTAGCCAGATATCCATACTAGGTTTGACATCCATAAAAAAAGAAAACACCCTTCCTCTTTTCTTGCAGAACTAGCATAAAAAGACTCCCCGGGGAGCATTGGGCAAGTGACAAGCAACACCATGACCTACCTACAAAAGAGGATGTCAAAAACAAGAAGGAAAAATGCTAATCTCTTCCTTTAAGTTATCAGATCCAGTAACTTAAGATGCTGCCTGTAAACAATATTTTCAGACAAATTAAAGATAGTGGCATTCCTTTAAATTCCCATTTTGGGAGTCTAAGTCACTTCTTTCATTGTAATAGACAAAAAAATCATATAATCTTTGTTTATAGTGTTTATTATGGTGGAATAATTGTGTGTGTGTTTTTAAGCAGTTAAGAACAGGAGCAGTTACCATTCTTTTGATGGACTGCAGCAAGTAATTGCTTCTTTGAGCACTGTAAAGCCTGTGAAAAGTTCTGCACCAAGCAGAGGAACAGTTCTTTATTTGGAAGATGCAAGGAGCCTTTGCAAAGGAGCACTATTTTTTATGAGGGTAAAAAAAATATATTTAAGATAATGACTTTGTTTCTGATGGAACAGATGCTGCTACATTGTTGAGACTAGCCCTTTACCAAATCATTCTTCAAGTCCTAGGTGGTCTGGTCATTGAAGCTGCGTTTCAGATTTTACTCCACTGCTTTTAAATCTGTCCAGTGCAAGGAGAAGTGTCAAACCAAAGCTTTGAAGTAATATCCTTTTCTATTGACTTACTTCTGTACTTAGCTCAACTATTTGAAAAATGTGGAAGGCATTTCGGAGGATAACTGCCTCCTTCTAAGGCTGCGAAAGGATGGAGGGATGTGACTGTTTCTGTGCAAGTTCCAGTTCCTCTTTCATTAACCTGGAAGGAACTTGGCACACTACAAACATATACTGACAGCCTCTCAATATTCAGTGCCTTGAAGGTTGCCTAAGATTAGAGAGAACTTAGAAAATACTCACAATGCCACTTTTGTATAAAAACAACGCCCGATTCTTAGACAGTGCATTTGTTATTCAATACTCAGGCAGCACTGCTAGACTTACCTGCAAGGCAAGTAATAAAAGAGGGAATAGGATGTAGCACTGCAGGCATAGGAGGTCGGGTTTTATACTTGCATTTTTTGGATTTTGCTCTGGAGCAAAACTGGTGGTCAGAGTTCAAAAGGAACATTTAGGTGGCAAGAAGCTATGCACCACAGTCAGAAGTTCTGCCACTTGCCTCACTTCCCCCACATCCCCATGCACTCCTCACCACCTCTGCTCTTCAAGTTGATTTGTACTTCTACTCCTGCAGCCACCTCATCAGAACCACAGAACAGTTATGGCTGGAAGGGATCTCTGGAGGTCCAACTGCCCCTGCTCACGCAGGACCACCGAGAACAGGCTGCCCAGGACCATGTCCAGACAGCTTCTGAAGATCTCCAAGGAGGGAGAGTCCACAACCAAGCCATTACAACTATGGAATCCTTACCTTCTCCTCCAACATCTACAGCAACTGACTCAATCATAACTGGTTACCTCTTCAAAGAAAAAACGAAGAACTCTTTAAACACTCATAGGACAGGAAATTAACAGTTGTAGCAAGAGGTACCAAGTTGGTCATCCACACTGGAAAGAACATAAAATAAGTCCAGTGCTCTTAGGATTTAGCTCTGCCTCTGTTCCTCTCACACTTGCATTGCACAAGTCAATGCACATAAGTTGAGCTTATTTGCTAAGCACTCACCCTGACCCTGCAGGGCAACCTCTCTTTCCAGCTGGCCAGCTAACAGCCGGCAGTCATATCTTCACCATTTTCAGCAGGTGTTTTATCACCCACTAAGTAGCAGCAGCAAAAAATAAAAGACATTAAGAAGCTCTCATCCAATATACAGATGAACCAAAGGATTCTGTATTGGTTCAACTTCTCAACCCCAAAAAGGAGCCTGTCTTTTGATAAAGCAGGCAGTGCAAGAGAGGAGTTTAGACCTGACTTTCCCTGCAGATATGTCCTGCTGGCTCAGAGACAAGAGAACAGGAAGTTCTTAGCTACAGTTGGAATATGCTACTTAAAAAAAGAAAAGCCTCAGCACTGCTGCAGTCTGGAATTGTCAGTCATAAGAGAAGCAGTTTTGGTGTGATTATGTCTTACCTACTATGAGTCTCTCTGAATCTGGCAGATGAGAAAACTGCCTCTTGAATTCCTCGCTCCTATATTTGTACGTGGAACTTGAGAGCTGCAACAAAGAGCGGTAAAAGGTTAAGCAAACAGATTTATTTTCAACCATCAACTGCCTTCATGCTAGACCTGTAACTTTATCTTGAAGAACAAATGGACATCAAATGAGGAATAAAGAATAGGTGGCATCTAAATGGGATTGTCACTGTAACATTATGCTCTTATGCAAGAGTGTGCTCCCAGCATTTGGGATAGAAGGGTCCAAACTGTTCCCTTTATCGGGCCAGATGCTACTTATGAAGCATTACAACTGCATGACAGCAATCTGCTTCATTCACACGCACATCACAACCCTTCGCAGAGCTCAATCTCTTCCAGCACAGACTCAAAGAGGCAGCAAAGCCACAGCACAGGAGGTGAAAGAGATCGGGTCCTCACACAGGCCACCAGCTGGACAAGAAACCACCACTGAGAACACCGATTTCTAATTGGAGTGCCACTGGGGGAAAATGTTACTACGGAAGGGATTTTTGCCAGTTACTATAATTAGGCCTGCAGGAATAAAGGCCAAAAGTTTCCTCCTGCAAACACAAATAGCAGCACCACCATCACCTCTTGATCTCCTGATCTGTTTGAAGGTTCACCCCATGTTTAAGGGGATCACAACCTAGGACTCATTTAAGATTAAAATCAGATGGTAAACTCAGAGGAGAGAAGACCAATCTTGGTGGTAATTTTGCAGTAGTAACAAGGTCTCTTTTTTTTTTTCACAACAGCTTTTGGCCACTTAGTTTAGGGGCCTTCCTGTAGTCTAAAAGCTGGGGAAAAAAAAATAAAAAAACCTTGAAGAAAATACTGTACAAGACAATGACTGACGGAGCCAAATTACAGCTAAAACAGGAATAAGCCACTTTCAGGTGGTACCAAAACCAGGTATACCATAATAAGCTTCTTTTACAGCCTGGGTTTTTTGGGGTTTTGTTGGTGGTAGTGTTTGTTTTTTCTTGAACACCCTTCTAAAAAACTGAACAGCATATAGCTGCCAGATGTCCTTGAGGACTTGAATCCTTCCAAAACTGGACGCACATCTTAAACCCATTTCTAGCATGAGACCAGTGGCTATTTACTTTCAAGGTGGGGGGAAGAAGGAAAAAGGCAAAAGAAGCACTTTTAACTGTAAGACCTTGCAGCACGTTTACTGAAAACCACCCAGTTTTTCCACAATCTTGCAGCACATCAGCTGGTCAGTACCATTTCAGCACGTCTGTGGTTGTTTCCAAAAGAACTTTAATGAACTAGTCCCAGGAGTGCCACCACCTCATCACCATTTTCACATTTTGCTATTTCCCACAGGAGACATTCCTGTGTCACGTGGTTCAAAGATGTCCCCACAAGTGTCTTATGATGATCTCTCTGCTACCTACATTTGAGAATACAACAAGAATATGAAAGTGCAACTTCAAGGCCAGGTGTTGAATAAGTGAACACAACACAGTGAGGGCAAAGTCTGACTCTGCTCAGCTTTAAAAAGATGACAAGTTCCTAAACATTACCTTCTGTCACCTCCAATAGCAGAAAGCCTCGGTGTCTGTCCACTAATACTATGCACTGGAGTGTAAAAGGCATTGAGGGAGGGAGAGAAGAGTAAGATTTAGGTGCAACCAGCAGGGCAATGTTAGACGTGTCCTCTGAGCTTCCACAGCTGTACTTCAGTCATGCTTTTAAGAGAAAGCACTTCTTGAAACACACTGTATACAAGAGACACATATTTAGCTGAACAGAAACTGAGCATTTCTGGGGTTATAACACAAAATGAATCAAGAGGAGAGAACAGGAGCATTACAGAATCACAGACACTTTAACACTAATGCCCACATCAGCCAGTTCAACAGCTCCAAGAATAAAAACTCAAGATATCTTGAGTTTTATATAGGAAAAAAAAAATAATTCTCTAGAGCATAAAACCTGCTATAGCTTGTCTGAGAATCCCTTGCTGGCATTTAAGTGTTCTTTGTCACATGATTGGCAAATAGGCAATAAGAAATGCTCTTATTAATTGTAGATTTCTATGGGACTCTTAGGACGTTTATGAAGAGCCTGCTTTGAATCCTTATCTAATCAGAAGAAAAATGAGCACACTGAAGCTTTTTAACCTTATCTTTTCCTTATTTTGTATGAAAATGAGCTTACTTAGATCCGTAATTATTATGCACTCAGTATGGGGCTTGGTGATTAAGACATCAGTCAATGGACTCTGGAAACAACAGAGACAATTTTAATACTACTGGCAACATCAATTTCCTTCAAACGAAGGAGAGGAGACATTTCCATTTCTATGAATTCAGCATCTCTCCCATCACCATTATAGCGTCCAATACGTGGCAGGATTTGGGCAGGTTGCCACCTCCAGGTTCCAAAACTTACCATCAGCTATTAAAAGAAGAAATCACGAGACAGGCTGCACTAGGGAGCTTAGGAGATGAAAACAGCAGTTTTTAAACACACGCGTATTTCCAAGTCTACTTATAAGTCATCAGGCAAACACGTTGCCTCAGGATCATCTTAGGCATTTATGGGCATGCTATATTTAAGCACTAGGCAAACCATTAAGTCCAGTGACAACGTATTAACGTTCTTTATCTGAGGCCACAAAACACAGACATCTACAAAGCAACAGAAGCAGAAAAACCTCTTCAGCGTTGTCCAGGAAGTTTTTAAAGACAGCTACGTAGGAATCAGAAACAACTTGAAGACACTGAATCAGGACACTGTTGTACCTTGTTTAGAAATTGACTGAGTTCATCTATATAACGTCAATTTTCCAGAAATAACGTTAACTTAAATAGGACTAACCTGAGTTATTTCTATGCTGAAAGCCTGTTAAAGCCTGTGAAGGTTCCCTTCACATCCACACCTTCAAAGCGTGGACACTGCAAAGAATTTGAGCCACTTAGCAAACTGTGGAGGAAAATTAAGCTACACCTTCTCCCAAGGGTACAGCAAAAAGGCTAATTGTTAAGAAATTATTCAATTGCATATATAAGCAAGCATGCAAATAGTCAATCAGCCCCCGTAGATCTGTGTGCACATTTTTAGAGTTTGCTAATGGCAGTTCCTAATTTTGCATTTGCTTTGTTAGTGCATTGTCCTTGATTTGAGACAAACCCACGTGCTACACAACAATTTGCATTCTGTATTTTTTGACATGCAGAAATAAATACAAACAGCTGAGAGCAGAGGTAAGATGACCTCTCTCAGAGTAATAAAACTTGGAGTTCACCTGATTTTAAGAGATCCGCACAAGTCTCCCACTGAGCTTCACAGTCTTGGTAGCAGTCATGACTACGTGCTTGGGGTCCCAGATTCCAACAAGCCTATGAACAAGCTGCCTGGCTTTTTCCTCACATATATTTAAAAGCTTTACTTAAATATCACAACGTGGACTACTGCTCTTGCTCCTCAGTTCACAAGTAAGGAGATCCACACCATCCACCCCTCTAAATAAAGACCTCCTGATGTGCTGTTCCTCAGACACAGAGGAACTTGACCTGTAGTTTCCAATTAAGTTTCTAGGCATGGTTGAAAACAAATTACTTTTTAAATCCTACCCTAGCACATTAAAATAAATGTTAATTACCCTTGGGAAAATTGTTGCATTTCTAATGAAGAATGGATTGTTTTCCCTTATTCAAATACTCTGAAAACCTGCTTAGCATCAAAAGAAAAAAGTCTCCAGAAGAACAACACAGTCAGAGGGGAGTCTGATTTTATACAAAAGGACTGACTTAGAACAAAAGTATTCTTGAGACTTATTTGTACAGGCAGAAATATAGAAAACAAGGCACCACCACACTTTCAGGGAGTCTAAACCCTCGTTAGGCTATGAGAGAGCCTTAACAGCCCTGAACAAGTCATTTAGCAGTATGGGGCAAGCAAACTGAAGACTTCTCTTACTCCAAAGTAGATACAGGCCAACTTATCTATAAATATAAGAACAAATCCCACAGAACCATGTGGGTAGCCCCTCTGCTGATGCTACCTGTACAGCATGTCCACTCTGACAAGCCTTTTCATCAGCAAAACACAAATCCCTCCGCAGTCATTTCTTCAGCCCAGAAGCTTCCACTAGAACCATCCAATCTAACCCATAATGCTCAACGTTGTGACTTACGTCCTGCTTTAAAACCAAAGCTGTGATGACCAAGATCCCCCTTGGGAAATAAAATACGTACAGAGATACACATTTTATCTTCCCGATTTCAGAGTCACCACTGATGGAAAATCTATCCTAGCTATGGATAGTTCTATCTGTCTGTTGATTAATGTGATTTTCACCTTGTGAACTATCTCCAGATTGTGAGCAGGTTACCTTCTATCTTCTTTTAGAAGGCATTAAGTTTCTCGTGTCTATTAGCAAGACTTGTTGCAGACTTATTGTGAATCCCCTCCTCTTCTGAATCCCCTCCTACATGTATTTGCAGTGTGGTTCTTCAGCTGTGAGCTCCAGAGATAGACATAACATTGCAGGAATCACTGCAAACACACACAAATTCAGGACTCCCATTTGCTTTTGGGCAGAGAAACACAGTAAAAGCTCACATTCACGTGACTATCAGTCTCCCTTATCTTATCAAGACACTGGGACAGTTTCCTATTTCTTCTGAAAACAAGTGTGAGACCATGTTTTAAATACGTCAGACTTGTTCTGTGTTAAGTTAACCCTCTCATGAGGAAACAGAATGGATCCACCCCTTCAGTGTTTTTTTTTTTTTTTTTTAAAAAAAAAAAAAAAAGGGTTAGTGAAAAAGAAAAGAAAAATCAGAGAAATTTTGGGTTAGAACTCCAATTATTGGCTACTCTTAAGCTTTACGAGCAGTATCTTACTGTTCTTTCCTTTCTCTCAAAGCATAAAAACATGAAACTTCCACAGGGAAAGAAGGAGTCACAAGACACCTCCTCGCTCCAGGTGACTTACTGCGGTGTGTACGGCACACCGTGCACTTCAGGGCTGGCTGTGCAGCAGAGTTTCCACTTTTTTTTTTGTTTTAAATAAAGAGCTATTTGATCTCACCTCCTTGTCCACACAGTTGTATTTAATTAATAGGTCATATGATTCATTGCAAATAAAAGGAGAGAGAAAGCAAGCAATCGTTGCTAGGGTCAGTTTAGCCACCATAATCCGCAGGAACCTGCTCTCCTAGAGTAAATTTTTATTCCCTTAAGTAAATGGAAGCCAGCTCATAGCCGCAGTGGGAAAGGAGAAGAGTTTAAGGAGCCAGGACCATTTTACTTACATTCATTTTATGCTCTTCTTCAACCACCCTTAACTTCTCCGGAGAGGGGAGGCTCCTAAGCACAGGGCACTCTTCCAGTGGGCCACTGGCAGGCACAGGGCTGCACACTGGGGTCATTACGTCCCCTCCTGCAGCCCAGCCCCGCTCTTATTTGCGCAGGCTGAAGGAGAAAGAGATTTTAACATTTCTTAGTGACCGAGCAGAGAACAAACCACTGGCAGTTTTGTCCTTCAGGGGCATCTGTGGACAGGCAGAGCAGCATCCAGTAAGAATTTTAGGGTAAGTGGGCCTCTCTTCTGTTGGAAATACAGCATGTAAAATGTCAAGGGATATTATATTAGAAGAGACCATGAGCAAATACTCAAGTTATTGTATTTTCTAGTTTTTTTTTTTATTATTATTATTATTATTATTATTATTTAAATCCATAAGATACCACAAGCAAGGCTGGAGACTACGTAGTCCCCCTAAAATGAGGGTTAGTATTAAGTAGTTCCTACAGATGCATGGACAGGCACAGTAAAAAAAAATTAAGACAGACCATTAATTTCCTCCATCTAATACAAGCAGCTTCCAAAAATCCACATAGCAAGAAGCCTCTCACATATTTCTTTACGGAGAGCTTCTGAAATATTGGACGCACTCTTAAAAAGTATTTGAAAAACCCAGGTTCATGAAACTGGCTAAATTAGGTATTTAAGGGACTAAAGACTGGTGGGTCAAGTATATCAAAAGCAGGTGTTGCATACTCCCAAGCCTTCATGTGTTCGTCCCCTTTCCCACTTGCACCACCTCAACAGCCGTCCAGCCCTCACCAGCTCCACTGCAGACCCTCATCCTCATCAACCCTTGTTGACCTGACAAGGACAAAGGGTGTCCACAGAAGAGGATCAAACCCTTGTGTTTCAGGAAAGCAGCTCTGTTCGGCTACTGATGAGAAAGGCTGTACCACAAGCATTTACCACGTGGTGCCACATGAGCACGGCTGGCCTCGAATCCTGCTCACAAAGGCCCGATCGTCTCCTGCACTTCACCAGCCACCTTCTCCCTCCAAGGACAGGACAGAAGAAGGTCTCATGCTTGAGCGGTGCCTACACAAGTATAGACATCAAGTCACGTTGCAGCACAGCCTGGAAAACAGCCTCCAGTCCGCAACCAAAGTTGTCACAAGTACAATCCTAACAGACAAGAAAAATGAGCACTGTGTGAAGTACTGGGAGCTCTGCTGCTAAAACTGGGTTATACCATTCGGAACAAGGCATGAACACCATTTTTGTGGAGAAAAGATTGAAATTTGGCTTCCCACCCAAGCAGAAAGGGAACTCGAAAGACTTGGTGCTCAGAAGATGAAAGTTTGGGAGTGGTCTTCGCAGTTCCAAAGTTCTCCACAGAACTTCAATCTTCAGCTGGCTGTGCAACAATTTTCATTAGACAAAAATAGGGAAGAGTAGGAAGAACTTAAAAATAAAACGTTTCAGTTCAGAACATGTGAAGACCCCTCCAAAGTTCCTCCTTCAGGACTCCCACCAGAATCAGCTCCATTTCCCAAGCCACTACATTTCAGTGGCACAGGACTCAGCTGAAGCTATTCCAACGAGGTCTGTATTTAACCTCATGAGGCTCTACAGTCCACTCAGAGGTGCAATTTAACTATGCACGTTACTAAATGACAGCTCAGGATACAGTTTTCGTGTGTCCTCTATCCAGAGGGAACAGCACCTAATGAATAATGCATCTTGCAAACACAAAAGGAAACACACTTCAGGCACACACAAACTGAGCCCTCTGGAAATGCGTTGCAGCTGAAGACGCGTTCTTATCAGTGATAAGAAAGCCTCTTATCAGAAAGAGCATTATAAGCTTTTCTGGAAAAAAGAAGTTTGGATTGAATATATCCCCTGCTTATTCTGAAGCAATTGCTTTGCAGTGTTTACTGTTTTCTCCTTGCTAGTGAGTGTCCTAACCACTTCTAAACAGCGATGCACTTTCCTAAGCTGACTTACTTTCATAACGACTCTGATTTGGATGCAGAAAAAACGAAGTCTGACATGCACAGCGAGGAGCAAAGCATATGCTCAATCTCAGAAATAAAACTGGCTGAGGCATGAAGCTAATGTAAAGACAGAAGATGCACGTAGCCTACACATACCTCCTCCTCCTCCTCTAGCTGGCTGCAGTCTGTTCCAGTCCACGCAAGTCCCTGGCCAGCACTCCGGCAGTCTCTGCAGCTCCCCTCTCCTCACCCACTCATTCAGAGCCAGCGCTGGACGCCATCCAGCAGCACTAGCTAGCTTTCTGCCAGCCTCTGCTCGCTTGCCAGCACGGAAAACAGGCAGAAACACTCTGGTCTTGCAGAATTAGCACACAGATCCCGCAAGAAGTAGTTAAATAAGAAGTACGGGGACCGGGGAGGAGCTCCAGCCTAAAATGACCGTAACCTAAACAGAGTGGGGGAGGCAGGCCAAACCAAGCAGCACAGGTCACTCGAAGTTCACAGAAGTCCCAAAGGGGACAGCAGAGGAAACTACTGTCACCAGGGAAACACCAGCTCAGAAAGGAGCACTTGGTCCCCACTGCTCCTCCTCTCTGCATCGCTGAAAGCTACAGCCCATGCTGAGACACTTCCTCAGGCTGAGCTCCAGAGGTTTGGGGACTGGGGCATGCTTCATGCAGAGCCAAGCAGCCAAAATAAGCACAGCACTGCCCAGAGCTCCATCCTTCACAGGCACAGAGGATGCAGGGCTCTGTGTGCCTGCCAGACCTTTGTCTGCCCTCGGAGGGGAGTAGTAGGCACACAACTACTCTGTTTTCTTTGTGCTGTCTGTGCCTTCCCACCTGTCTCACCTGGGACCTGTCTGCTGCATTTCTGTGAGTGACTACGATTTGGGTTTGGGGACGTTGTGGGAGCACAACGAGGCTGCTTACGAGCATCTCCCAGCGTTGAAGCGTGCATGGGCACAGCATCACCCATGCATCCCCAGCTGCAACGCTGGCCAAAAAGCTGCCACAACACACGTGAGGTTTCAAAGCCACAGGAGAGGAGGCAGGTGACTGTGCTACATCCACTTGGAGGTGTAGGAGGCTGGGCTGGGAGCGAGCAGATCCCCTTGGGCACTTGGCTGAAGACGCAGCTAGTGACTCACAGGGAAGAGAAATCCCTCTCCTACTACATACAGCCCTGCTGAGGAAGCTGAGAGAAGGGAAAAAAAAAAAAAAGAGAAAAATGGATTTCAAAGCATTTTAGTCACTCATATAATCAGATCTAAATCTGAATACCTCAAGGAGAGAGGCAATTGAATACAATGAGGCCATATTTACAGCCACATTAGCAGCCACAGCTGCTCACTGCTATTAAGCATTGGGTGGTGGCACTTCAGATGCCCCACAGTTCTTCTGCCAAGATCAGCAGCACGGGTAAATAACACCAACTGGTTTCACCAGAAAAACGAGGCAACTCTCCTGCCTTCCTGAGACAGAGCTGAGATACACCACGGGGAATCTCGGCGTGCTAAAAGGAGCCACAAGATATCGAGAGGCAAATCCATAGGGAAAAAAAAATTGTTGACGATTTCCTTCTACCAGAAGGACAGCAGGAGGACCCCAAGTGATCTCAGAAAGGCACCACCAAAGCCTGGGTACCACCGGTGTGGTTCCAGCCTCAGAAGTGGCACGAGTATAAAGTGGTTCAGGGGATTTCCTGTTTATAAGATAAAGTCATCTTCAACTGGCTAAGCACACCTGAGTATGGAAGCCTGAACCACTCTGCAACAAGGCTGACGATTTCAGTTTCAGCTATAATTACTTACATAACTGCTACAAAGTACCTCTGAGGTCAGGCAAAACAAACACTTTGATTTTAAACAAGAAGGTTAAGCAAAAACATTCAAGAGATTCGGTCACTTTCACAGTGGAAATACCTTTTAGGTGGCAAAATGGTCCAGCCTCAGACTTACTCAACATCCTCAAAACCATCCATAGCTGGCAATAACTTCCTCACACCAGGTAGTAAAGTTATGCCCACAGTGCCTCTACCAGAGACCATGTTTCACACCAGCTTCCCAAGACACCAATAAATGTCAAATTGACAAGGGTCTTAGGGTGCCCAGCTCCTTCTCATTTTAGGGAACATTTGCAAGCCTGTACACACTTTCCTCATTTCAAGGCTATGATCAGAAGATCCAAGTCATCCTTTCTTCCTCCTTCTCAACACAAATCTTATCTAATGTACAAAGATCTTAAAAAAGATAAGATCTAAAAGACCAAGTTCTAAATCAGACTTAATACAAACAAACCAAGTGTGTTTGGATGAACTCTGGAGTTACTATTTTAACATCATGTAATTTCACATCAGTGTGATGGAAGAGAGCTCGTCACCCTCCCTGCACAGAGTTCTCCTTTAGCTCAGACAATTTCTCTGCTCCCCAGTTAACTTCAAGCCCTGTAACCACATTGTCAGGTTCCAAAAGACATCAGCATGCTAACTGATACGATGCAGTCACAATTAAAAGCTCAGTCAGGATGACTTCTTTTTGGATAAATACAGACTTTCTGAACAACAGTTTCATCTGACTCATATTTCTTCCTACAACATGTGTGAAACAATTAGCCAATGTTACTTGTTAATAGCATCTGTTCCTTCACCTGATCTTTCACTGAAGACAACATACTGAAAAAACAAAAAACAAAAAAACCTGCTTTTCTTTAGACTTGTTCAATCCTTTTAACAAGTAGGGGAAAAAGCTTGTAAGTAGCCCTACTGCATCTGAAGTTACATGGAAAATAGCACTTGCCAAAGATTTGCCCCAAAAGTACATCTTATGAAATATCTAATTTGAGCTCTTCCTTTTCTACCTTAGAAACCAAATGCAGATTTTACTCTTAGTCATTCCTACATTAAATCTGCTCCCAGACTCGACTGAACCATTGGAACCAAGAAAGAAAATGTGAAATTTTTCTTCACCTTTACATAAAAATTGTATGCAAGGGGTCAGCTACTGGGGGGCATTTCTATCAGCGTGAGCTAAGCAGAGCTGCATACACACCACAGTTCACGATCACAGACCTCCACTCACTCTGCAAGCATTGGTATATCAAGTCCTGCTGGGTAGGAAGAGAACTTCTCAGCTTCTCCTGTTTTCTGCTATGAGCAAGCTGCAGTCCTGAATAACTTTGTCATTTCCTTTGGGGTGGGCTGCAGTAACAAATACATAAACTGAACACATCACCAAACCTAAAACTCATGAAAGAACACCTCACTTGTAGGCTTTACTGACTCCACAATCAATTTCAACAACAACAAAAAAAGCACTACCCAAGAAGCCCACTTATTCCAAGCAGCTTCTAAAATGCTGCTGATATCACTAAGGAATCTTTACATAACTTAATTAGAGCAGAACCATCTGTTACTTGAAATGAGACAGAAGACGACTTTCAGAGTAAGCACTAACAGAAAAGTCATATACTCGTCTGTACCGTTCTCATGTTTTTGAAGAGAGAAGCATGTGTCCCACATCACCCAACCATCCACAGGAGATTTCAGATTTTGAAAAGGAGATTTAACTCAACCAACACTAACTGCACCGAGTTTCAAAGTTATATTGCACATCCACTGTTTCTGTTTGCAGCGTCCAAATAAATAAACCACACGGATCCGAAGCATTTTCCTCCTGATCTGTTAGCTATCAGGTTCTGGGCTAATTCTTTAGAGGTGTGTAATAATGCATGTTAGATACAGCTTCAAGTCACTGCAGCTGGGGAAAGCATATTTGCACAGGGCACTAGCTGCTGCCTTCAAGTTCCAGCCTGTTCTGAGCAGTCAGATCTCCTCCAGTGCTCAGTTTGGAGCTGTATCAACAACAACAAGGGATTCCCAGAGCGAAAACAAGTGAGGGGAGAGGGAAAAACTAACAAAAACAGCCACTAACCAAATAAACTATGTTCAAGGCGTAGCCAGAGATACAATTGGCCTTTTCCTCACCCTCTCAAAATGCTGCATCTGTATACACAGGGCCAAAGAGCACCTATTCTGGAGATTCCAGATAGGTCAACAAATGACATACCAGAGCTGGAAGTACAGCAAGAGCTTGCTGAGGAATTTTATTCTCTTTGGAGACCTGCAGCTAATTCTTTTCTCCTCCTTAGCCGGCTGCTTCATACCAGCAAACAAGGAGGCAGCTGGAAATCCTCCTGACGTCACAAGCCATGATGTTTCTCCCTCAGAAGCCAAGTATTTGGAGGTAAGAGATGAGAAGAAAGCTTTCTTTGGAACAAGTAACATACCAAGTGCACAATACTGGAGATGAAGCAGCTGACCAAAGGCCTTAAATATTGGTCTGTCAAAATATAGCCAGTGATGCAAGTTGCCCAATAATCCATCCCTGGAGCAAACCTGAGTATTCACAGAAAGGAGCATTCAAACTACAGATGCATGAAATATTTCATGGAGCCCTTAGCAGTCTTAAGCCCCAGAGCACGTCAGCTTATACCTGTGCCACAAAAAGTTACCACCTGAATTGTGATGGATAGATCTGCATCCCTCCTGTGTGGCTTTGAGCCATATGTTCATCACAGTCTTGGCATACATACCTACACTCTCCCACAGATTAGCTCTCTCTCATAATCCATACCCATGTCTTTCAAATTTCAAAACCCTTTTCCAAGTCTTGTGTAACCTCACAGATTGTGGTATTACGAAAAATAAAAGGCCTCAGATTTTACTTTTCCCTGTATCATTTGTTTGCTTCTGTTGCCATACTCCTTGAAACTGACATTACATTGCATTCAAGTTTTCTTCTATAAAACATCTTTCATTATTTCTCTTCCAAGACCTCCTCAGCACCTCCATTTCCAAACTCTTAAACAACTCTCTCAGATAAAAACAGCTTTCTGAGATGCCCATTTGATTTCAACAGCTCTTTCCACCTACCGTTTCATGACGAGATAAGGACTTACTTTTTTATTCCTCTTTTCCACTGGCATTCTTCTTATTACAGACATCTATGAACTCTGGCTGTTTGCTAATAGACAACAGTTCCCAGACAAAATATCCTCACTTTTGATGTAAGGATCCTTTTCACTAGCTTCCTCATTCACCTTTATCCTTTTATTCATTACAACAGGAGAACAGTTGAGATTTTCACAGGTTTCTTCTTCCAGAGATAATAAATTTAATTATATTTCAGTGTGAAGAATGTAAAAAGAGTAGAAATCAGAATCTTGAGATAAAGCTTCCAGATGTAACTTAATTTCCAAAGCATCTTTGATTTTCATCATTTCTATTTGCAGATGCCAAAATCAGAACCATACAATCAAAAGTAGGTGCAAGCCTTACAGGTTCCAGCAAGGTGGTCAAGTTTGCAAGAAGAGTATTTTTCTTCCTCCATGAGGACAAAGTCTGGCTTTGTCCACCTCCAGGGAACAGTCTTCAAAAAACAAACAAACAAAAAAAAACACACAAAAAAAAAAAAAAAACACCTCAAAAATATCCCCAAAACAACACTTTAAAGGGTATTAATGAAAACATCCTCAAAGAAGCGTAAGTCTCATAACAACAGTTTGTACTGCTATAATTTAAGAATTGCTTACACTAGTATAGAAAATTAATCCTCACAATTTTCCAATAAAGCTGTCCACAGTATTCTTGCTTTAGAGATGGAAAAAAAAAGTCAAGCATAGGATGACATTTTTCTCTTCTTTCTTCTGCTGCTACTCTTCCTTCTCCCCACTCACCATAGTCAGGAAAGAGATTATAACCCAGAGGCTCCCAATCTGAGTCTGCTGTTAATTGCATTTGCTCATAGCACCTATAGAGCATTAGTGATACTTAGCATGACTTTCAGAGGCATGGCACAACTGCCTACTCCCACTCAAATCCATGAAAAATTGAAGACAAACCAGTCAGACTTTAACCTCTGCCTTTGGTTTCCATCATCAGAGAAGCAACAGGACATACTCAGAAAAAAATGAATCCTTGGAGCGAACAAAAGTCAGACACTTACAGGCTCTCAAAGCAAATAAGCCAGGCAACAAAGCTGATATCCAGGTGCTCCCGCAGGCTGCTCTTGCTGTTGTAAGAGCTCCTGAGTTTTACCAACTTAAAAGTAGGAATGAGCGTTAACAAATCCACACCTGCCACGGGACACTAAGATCATCCTTGGTCAAGTGCTCATGACACATGCTTTATGCACTGCAACAAGCTGCCTTCCGTGTTATCACCTACACATCGACTGTGACTCAGTATTCAGGGAGTTCTAATGATTTGTTTATATTCTTAGCAGCTGATCATCAGCCATGAAAGTTATTAAAACACATTTTCTGTCTAGAAGAGTAGGGAAAGATGCCAATGACATAACGTTTTAATTAGAAGATGCAAGCACCTTTTTTTTTTTTCTTTGCCTTGAATTTGCAACATTCAGCTTCTTGCTGCTTCTAAGTTCAGTCCTCCCGAGGCTGAGAAAAGGAGTAGCACAGCCTCCTACAAACAGACCCATAGAAGTTCTTTTTTTTTAAAACTAATCAGCACCATAAGCCGCATAGCTGGAACTTCAAAGCCACAGCAGTGTCTTAAAAGAGGCAAGTATTTACACAATTCTCTTAAGAACAAGGTCATATTTGCCGAGCCAGATAAACACAAACTTCAAACAAATACTGAAGTCTTTGAGTATAAACCATACGCAGAAGGCAGCCGCTAAGTACTAGAGGATGCTTCACACTTGTTTAGGAGCTGTCACAGCGCAGAAGAATCCCAGTACCCACAGAAGTTATGGACAGGCAAAAAATGCTGCTGTGAGGACATGCATTATACTGCACCCACACTGCCCGAGGCCCTGCTCAGAGAAACTTCTAACCTTAGGCATGCGTCTCCAAGCTAAAAATGCACAGCCAGTAGTACAGTTATGAACTTCATACTTCACTATTTCAGACTGTCAAGCTTAGCAAATCCATACTAAGTCCAACAAACTGACCCTGAGATCTCAACAGGTTTCTTTCCCACATAAAATACCAACTGTGCTAACGATTGTGCAAACTAACTCTCAGCGGTACATAAACAATCTAATTTATTATGTAATAAGAGCTCAGCTGACAAGTACAGTGCCTACACAACATTATTGTATACAGTGCCTACACAACTCAAGTACAGAGGTACAGCTGGGCACAGGCAGGATGCCCTATATCATCTTCGTTGTTGTAGGCACAATGAAGAAAACACTGAATGATCTAAACACTCTAGCAGTGTAATTCTCAGACCTACTTGGATTCAGCCTTTCCCATTTGTATTGGCTCCAGATGGCTGTTGTTCAGTTTAAAAGTATACATGCATTTCAAGGGAAATGTATGTTAGCACCCAAGATGTGAAGTCAATGTTCTGACCAGGAGGGATAAAGAGACACGCAAATTAGATTTATAAATCTAGTAAGATTCAAACAAGAAGCTGGGAAATCTGATCCCACAGTCCTGCTCACAGCTCTGCCACCAATTCCCTGTGGCCTTTGTGAGTTACTTCATCGTTCAGCGGCTTAGCACAATGAACACTCTGGTGACCTCATCAGGACAAGGACACGGCCATCCAGATGATGTTCCTATGGAAGCACAAGCTAAGGCACGCCAATTTACTGGGGCCACCTGATGCAGATCTTGAGTCACACCGTCAGAGCTCTGAGGAATCCAAGTCTTTCACGAGATCAGGTGTTTCCCCACCTGTTGCTGGGCACCCAAGCGTGCCACCTTCCTAACAGGGTAACCCATCCACTAAACTAACAGCAACACACACACTAAGCCCACACTCATAAGCTTACCTTGTCAAGGTAATGAAAAAAAATACAGATCCAAAAATTAAGAGTGTTAAAAAAGTGTTTATTTTTTTTTACACTCTCCATTTTTGGTGAGGCAACACCCTAGGGAAGAGCAGAATGAACACGTGCACACTCCTTCTGCCCTTCCTAGTCACAAATACCATTCTCCATACAGAACTCAGAAAGCATACCTTTGTGGAAAACATATATGCTCACCTGACAAATAAAAAAAAAAAAAAAGAAGCCAGGAAAGCACATCTTATCCAAGATTAAGAATCAAACTCAGCCCTTACTGTTAAAAAGCATCAGCGACTTTCTAGAGGCATAAAGAGACATTGGACGGGTCAGTGAACCATGCAAGGAACTGGGAGACAGGCCTGGGCACAGAAGCCAGAAGTCCTGTCACTAACTTGATACGTGACATCAGGTAAACAATTTCATCCCCTCTCAGTCTCAGCTTACACTTTAGTAAGCCGATAATGATAAACTACCTACCTCACTACATGGGTGGAGAGCGCTTTACTAATTCATGACAGCAAAGCAACCTGAGAAGAGTGGATATAAAGCTAGTCCACGTACACGCATACAGATGGAGAGAGATAAACAAATTGGAAGAAAAGACACATTACCCAAAAGCTCCAGTCAGCACTCCAACTGTACTGGGCAGGAACCTGCATCTTCTCTGAGCACGAACCAAGAGCCTCCTCGGAGTCCGCAAGCAGCTGGCTGATAAGACCATGATCCACCTCATGAACTTCCTGTGAACAAGGAAAGGAGGTTATGTCACTTGAGAAAGGCGCTGAAATAAGATGGTTAAGCCATTTAAGAACCATGTATTAAATGAAACTTGACGTGCTAGGTTTACCCAGGTGAGCGGCATGGAAACGCTTCCCACTACCAGCGTTTTCATCGATTTTTTTTTATAGCGTATGCTCTATTTAATTTTTACCTACCTCGTTATCAGAGTACATTATTTCCACAGCAACACCTCCACCTGGGCACTGAAGCCACACAGATGTTTAGAGCTGGGCTAACCTGAACAGGAGACACCTGTGCACCACTTGCAGGACACCTCTGGGCACCCAGGGACCTTTCAGAAAGCGAGTCTGCACTTCCCAGAGACACAACGTACTTTATGACGATACATATATATATCTTTTATACCTATTATTTACACCACAAGGTTTATTTGTACAAGACACAACACTACAGAGGCCAGCAGCTCTGCTTGCATTCCTCGTTAGGAAAATAAGCACGCTTCTGGAGCACTTTCCCTCGACACCGCTATTCGCTTGGGAGCTCGGTTGAGCTTCAGGAGGGGCAAGGGAGCCACAGCACAGGGGGCCACTTGTCCCAAATCGCACATCAAGCCGGGCCAGCACCCTACCAGCCCCCAGCCCACCCAGAAGATCCCAAACCCGGCTTCTCGCCCAGCAGGACCCGCAGCCGGGGCGGCACCGCCACGGCTCCCCCCATCCCCGGCGGGCCCTGCCCCGCTCGCTGCCCCCCAAAACTTTCCGAACCGGCGACGGAGACGTCCGGGACCCCCCCCCTTTTTTCGTTTTTTTCCCCTTTTCCCCCCTCCCGGGGCCGGGGCACGGAGCTCACCGGCGGGGAGCGCGCAGAGCCCGGCGGCAGCGGCGGCGCTTACCATGGAGGGGGGCGAGGGCGGCGCGGCGCCCGCCAAGCGCCTCAGCGGGGCCGCGGCCGCCATTTAAAGGGGCAGGCGCGGAGCCGAAGGCGGGAGGCGCTTGCCGAGGGCCAGCGGCTCATGAGGAGGCCGGGCCGGGGAGAGGAGGAGAGGAGAGAAGGGAGAGGGGCCGCCCGCCCACGGCTGGGGGCTGCCGGGCAGCCCCGAGGGGGAGCTGGGCTGGGCGGAGGGGGTTTGGCGAGCCTCCTCCCCCTCCTCACCCTATACACGCGGGGGGAGCCCCTGTGAGGCTTTGGGAGAGCTCGCTGAGGACAGCGAGGAGTTGGTGGAAAGTTTGGGGAGGAAAAAGTGATGACAGAGCCTCCCCCCCCTCCTTTCTTCCCTCCCTCCCTCACAGCGGGAGGCGGTGGGGCTGGGCACAGCCTGCCCAGCGCCGCTCCACAGGGACCCCTAGAGGGGGGAGAGCGAAACCCCACAGCCCTGTGGGGTTAGCCGAGGGGGGGGGAAGCTTCACGTTCAGCTGGTGGCTGCCAGCGACGTTAAAAAAAACAAAAACACTGCACTAAAACACTGAAAACCTTCTGTATTCCCTTGGTTTGAAGCCGGCTGCCCGACAGCTTTTCTTGAGCACGCCGCGTTTCACAGCACAGGTACTGCTACAGGATGAAACGGACACACTGCACATGCCGTTCATGCTCATCACAACACAATTTTTTTTCTTAGAAATGCATCAGATACTTGGGTTTACATCAGATAGTGTTTGGAATGCCTTTGATCCAGCCCCATCTTCCCACACTGACTCCGCTGCCACCCAGCCACAGCCACTGTCTCAGTCCCGACTCCTCTCAATGTGCCAGCTGCCTCTGACTTCGCTGGTTATTCACTCCTCAAATTCTTGGTTGCTTTTGATTCCCCTGACTTGTTCTTTTCATGGATATTTTCTATGCTTTCTAGCACTTTGGCAATACTCCCTTGAGAGGAGCCTCGTGACCATCTTTCAGCTTTCCACCAAAGTACCATGTTGTCCTGTGCTTGGTCCCAGCTCCCTTCTTAATAAATATTTTCTTCAGAGTAATTCCTTTAGATAATCCCAGGTCAGGTCTTCCCACAATCCCAACCCATTTGAATACTTGCCTTCTAGGTTCCTCAGCCATAACCCTGCTTTCACTGATACAGGCGTCACCACATCAAAGCTAGATATTGTTCCTCTTGACATCGTTCGGTCAGCAGGCTTTTGCGAGTCAAATGTGGAATTTCTTAAAACAGTTATTGCAGTCCTTCCACCTGCAAAGATGCAAATCAAAGACTTTGTCAGAGTATTCACAAAAGCTGTAACATCAGGACAGTTGTCCTCATGGTGTATAGGGTTTTCTCTTTGTTTTGGGTGGTGGGCGGGGGGGTGGTCCTTTTTGCTTCTAAATACCAAGAAAAGCAGAAATACTGATGCTTCCCTTAGAAGTGTGCAGCACATATGTTTTAACAGGTGTGGAATTGAGTCTCTACTGGATAATCAAGCAAAATTCCGTTATCTGAAGAGTCCTAAAGATAAGCAAAGCCCTTAGATAAGGCCAGCAGGCTGCTGGACAGGTGCACTAGGAGAGGCATCAGCCAGCCAGCTGGGCTGGCACGTGCTCCGTACGGCTGCAGCTAAGGCTCCGTACTTTGAAGAATATATTTTACCTATACACGCAGTGTGTGTACAGCCAGAAATATAATAAAGTCCTGTAACTTCCCTAGGATGCTAGGAATCGAGTTTGCTTTCTCGTCTCACCTCCACTAGGAAGGGGTTCAGCAGAAGAGAGGTCCCTTTTGAATACCTGGATATTCTGTGCTCGGCCCAAAGTTCTGGTTTATACGAGGCCAAAACAAACAAACAAACAAACAAACAAACAAAAAAAAAAAAAAAAAAAAACACAAAGACAAACCAAACAAAATTATCTTCCCGCTGCTCTCAGAGCACTTTTGGCATCTTCCATGGGATAGATGAGAACAGCCCCCGGGAAGTCATTGTTGTGACTTCAGATGTGGCTGTCATCCAGGCAGCAGGCGATAACTTTAGTGTGACATTCACCGGGCAGAATGTGAGGTCCTGTTGCAACAATGCACACGTATTTTGTATCGCCCGTACCACCCGCACTACTTTTTTTGCTTGTGCTACTGGTGAGGGTGAGACCACACACTTCAGCAGCTATGAGGCAGCACGTTGGGAAGCTCTATGTATCTGCAGTGTCTTCATTTCTCTTCTTCTTACTGGTGGGTGAGTACTACAACACCTTCCTTAACGAGAAGAAATATAGTTTATTCATAGAATTTGGCTTGGGAGGTTCTCTTCTTCTTTTTTTTTTTTTTCCCTTCTTTTTTTCTTTATTTCTTTTTTTTTTTTTCAAAAAAAAATTCTCTCCTGAGGGTTTCCCCAGGATGCAGGAAAACTATATCCAGCATTGTACACTGCATCAAAACACTTTTTTTCTTTATACATATGCTCCTTTTTAGTTAATAGCAATATGTGTTTGGACTTGGTCCCCAGGGTGGAATTTATCTTTCCAGAAAGCGTGAGTTTGCCTGGCTTTTTTCAAGAAGAAGGGCTGTGTATCATCATTGCTAGGACCTTCATTTCTATTTTAGTTCTCTGATGTATTAGCAAGCAGTTATCCACACAGGGTAGTTACTCACATCCATCTGTAAAAGCCAAACTTAACCCAGGGCAAAAGTCATATAAATTGAGATAAGCGATGAGCAGTCATTGATCACTTAATCACAGGCCAACTGGGAGCAGGGTAGAGCTTGCAAAGCACTCTCACAGCACCAGCTGGGTGTGAAGTTGAGCCTGAAAGCCAAGAAAACCACCTGAAAGATGGTCGTTCCAGCATGTGAGGATTTTTAGGTGGGTTGGAAATTGAGTCCTCGACCTCTGCTCCCTTTATTGAGCTCGAACAAAGGAAAGGAGGCACAGCAAGAGAGGGCACATTTGGCACTGACCTCCAGCCTCCGTTCTGGTTCCCTGATGCTGTTGGCCACTGGCAAATGAAGCTTGCAGGGCTGCTGTGGTGAACTCCGGGGATCAACAGGGAAATCTGAGGTCCCAGAAGTAGGAAGGGTTTTTATGCTGGCACATTTTATTCTTTCCTTTTGTCTTCTCGCCTGCCTTGTGTATTTCTCAGGCACAGCCAACGAGATGGCCTTACATGGGAAAGGACCAACCTGCAGATGTAGCAAAGGGTAGGCTGACGGGTTAGCAGGTGCCCTGCGGGTACTGGGAAACGTGGAGCACGTTGTCACATTACAGGGAGCCCCAGAGAGCTTTCTCCCCTCGTGGCTGAAAAACGGCCACGAACGAGCGACTTTATGTGACAGTGACCTATTAGATCATCTAATAATTTCTCCAGGTCAAGACAAGATCATCCACGCTGTCTGTCTCTGTGCTCTGTCTAGCCTAAGAGCTTTCACCAAAAAGCCTCGCATTCCTCTCCAGGGGGGACTGAGCCCTACAACCCACTGAAGGGGGAGCCGCACATCACTCTCCTAATGAAGCGATTGACATAAAAAGAGCTTTGAAGCAGAGTCAACAGAGCATTTGGCATTGGTACACTGCCAAATGCCAGTATGATAAGGGCATTGTGTATTTAAATACCAGTGAGCTAGCAGGTTCCAGTTTTGCAACCTTACCAAAAAGGAAAAAAAAAAAAAAAAGGAAGGAAGAAAGAAAGAAAAATAGAGGCTGTGCTGTGACCTTCTCAGTGAGAACCCCAAACAGAGCCGGGACTAAACAACACAGCCTACTCCTCTTGCATTTTGATTTTCCTAATTAGCTGTAAGCTAGGTCTAGTGAATCAAAGATGTGGGGTAACGCAGATGACAAGGCCAGTTATTTCCTGATAGGCAGCGCAAATGAAACTCGTGATGAACAGGAGGCAACATCAAAGCACATTGTCCCTGCTCTGTTATGATCTCTGTGTCACTAAGTGACTGTGTAAAAATGATGCCTTTTTCTTCACTAAAAGGAATACAAATTACGATTGTGTTGCAGGGAGCATGTGTGGTAAGGCAGGAATACCTCTAGCAGTGAAGAAATTCTGTTCCCTTTCCTTGACAAGAAGGTAGCAGCAGCACACACTGCTCTTGCTAAAGCAGCAGCATCCAGCAAAGATGATTGATGGACAGAGATTTTGAAAGAATATTTGAGGCAAAACTGCTCTAACAAACAACCAAATGCATCACATCCGAATACGCACAGAACCAAAATATGCCAAGCTACCTTCAGCGTTATCACACATTTGTCAAAGTATTTGCACTACACTTTGTACTTCAAGATTAAACTTGAGTTTTCACAAGGTTTTCACAAGGTGTATAAAAATAGGAGACTCCTTGTGAACTTTTTTTTTTTTTTTTTTTTTTTTCCTTCCAACCACTCAGAAATTTGGTGATGTAGAGCTTTTTAAAGCTGCTTCTCGTCTGATTAAAAAGTACCTGTTGCCTGTCAGTGTCTCCACGCAGGAGCTGAAACAGGGTTATTAACAGAACAGGGAAGGAAACAAGAAAACAGGAATAAAACTCTGGAAAATCTCCGTGTGTCCTGCTTCCCAGGCCTTCTTCCTTGTGTTGTTGGACTGCTGGCAGACACAGCTTGCTCGCACAAACCTCTGTCCACTGCATGCAGTGACTTGCTTCTGTTTCATCCTGTCGCAGGGGCGGGGGGAAAGTCACAAGCTAACCAGCTCTTCTCTTTCCTCCCTCATCTTCCTGTTTTGACCAACTTCACAGCCTGGAACTGGAAATTCATTCTTGACAAAAGGGTGGTGGAAGCTGTTACCATCTTGTGGAGGATGCACATGATGTTCTGGATTTTAATTTATTTATTTATTCATCTATTTAGTGATTTATTTTCTGGGTTTTGGTCACGCTACATATCACCTTCTGTGGGCACCACTTGTGAGCCATTTGGGGACAGTAGACACGATGCATGCTGTGTGGTTGCCCAGTTTCATAGCCAGCTTTTGTTTTCTGTGTATTTGTGCATCCATGTGTTATCTCTTGTCTGGCACTTAAACTGTAAGCTCTGTGCTTCATCCTTTTGTGAGACACCTAGAAAAACAAGGCCCGGCTTTCTGACAGAAACTGTCAGTGCTGCTGCCATACAAGTCATAAATAATAATAGCTTATGAATACAACTGTGATTTCATACACAAGCTTGCCTGGAGGAGCATTCAACTAACTCCCAAACCCATCATCAAGCGAGCGGGTTGGTTTTCCATTGCCACGAGACATTTGTCCCTGATGCACAGAGGGACACTATTGTCACTGGGAAGCTTCAGCTGGCCCAGACAATAGCAGCTCACACCCTCCGAGCTGCGGTGAAAGGCTGAAGACAATAGGAGATCAAAACCTTCCCTGAATGATCCGCAGCCCTTGAGAGGGCACCGGCTTGTAAGAAGGGAGACCATTTTTTTTACTTGAAGAAAATAAAACAGTGGAAGAAAGTTTTTGCAAAGATTGGTTTGAACTCTTGCTTGGAGGTAGCTGTTGGGTTATTTTTAAGAGTTTGTTTCCCCCTCTTTTTGTTCCAGCGGGGGATTTGAGACAGCAACTATTCCTCTCATCTTCTCAGCCCAGGCTTGTTTCCAGAAATGAGATACACTGCATTACTCCTAGCTCCAGGCTGCTTGCTGCTATGATTAGCAGTTGCGTGAGGGAAGGCAGCTTTAAATCTCTGGTCCAGGCATATTGTCTGTATGTTCCTAACAGAGAGCAGCGGGATAATGGGATCCCTTCACAGAGGATAAATGTCACCCAGTGACAGGAGTCCTCTTAATTAAAAATAAGGTAGTGTGACAGTGTCTTCAGGTGCATCTTCTCTGTGTTTCAGGATGTTGGTTGTCAAAATGGAGCTGGCTATTTCATATGCTGAGTGTTTTCACAACAACTCAAGTTATCAAACATGTATGTTGAAATCTACGTGTTGAAACCCACAGGAACTCTAACTTGTTGAAAACAGTTCCAGAAAGGGGGCTGCCCAGGCAGGACGACTTAACTAACTTTCTGCTAGGCAAACAGAAAATCAAGTCCCATCTTTGTGCTTACCTGCTCTGCTTGCAAAACAGATACAGAACATCCTGCAGTCAGTGTCTCTCACCACCAGCTTCCCTTGGCTCACCAGGTCCTCTCTTCTCCCTTTCCTTTTCCCTCTGGCATTAAGCTTTTATATCCCTGGATATAGAGCATGAACTTTATTTTTACATTCACCAAGAGCCTGATAACTCCTCAATTTCAGCCTCTTTGAACATCAGATCTGCTCCTCAGATAGATTAGGCATCATCTTTAGGAACTCCTGTGCTAGAAAATCTGTCTCTCTTGAGTAGAGCATGTCACCATACTAGACAAACACTCACATCAGTATTCTCAGTATCAATACCTGCAGCAAGCTAAGATGCCATCCCCCTGTTTGCACATAATATCTTCTGGGTGTTCAGTCTGTGGCAATGGAGATTTCTTCTCAGGATCCCAAGATTTCCTATCCTGAAGCTGGAATTGCATGCCAAACCCTCTAAGAAGCCAACACATTATGTTTTGGGATGCAGGCAGTTGTGTTCAGATGCTCTCATGTTCACTGTACTTGTCAGAGCAGAGCTGCCTGTGTGCAAGGGGACATGCACTTTCTGCTGTGCCTTGAAAATGGTTGAGACCCTGAGACTTTTTGGAGTGGGAAGATAGAGGTTAGAGTTTCAGAAGGAAATGTGTCTGAATGTGGCAGAGAACCTATCTGCACACATGAACATAACCTAAGAGGGAACCAGGAAAAAAATCCCTCAAATCCTAATTCCAGGAGCTGTTCTGTGCTGTGATTACGGGTCAGAAAGAGTCAAAAAGTTTATTTTTCATTATTTTGCCCTCAACCCTCCTCTTCTCTCTCTCTTTTCTGGTACAGATGTTGGTGTTAGTGGTGGAAATCCAAGCACAGAGAGAGCAGCTGTATCTCACAGGGCAGCACAGCCTCCATTGTTGACAACGCCTGAGCCATGGCACCTTTTAGTGACTCAAACACCAGCCAAGGAAAAAGCCAAAGAGGGGGAAACTGTGGTCTTAAATTGCCACTTCAGCAGTCCACAACGTCCTTCCCTGGCTGACCTGACGGTGAAGTGGTACAAAGAAGACGAAAAGGGGCAGATGGACCTGCTGGAAAACAACGTGACCATCTTGCCAAATAACTCTAGGATTTTCCTGAGTGGAGACTTGTCCCAGGGGGATGCCTCCCTGGTGATCCTCAATGTGACGACCGGTGACCACGGTATCTATTACTGTGAGGTTACGCTTCCAGACGGGAAGGTGGTGACAGGAGATGGCACAAAGCTGAGGATCAGGAGGGCTCTGGGTAATATTTGGTGTTATTTGTTATATTCTTTTCTCCCTCTTCCTCCACCAAAGCTGGTCTATATGCTTGCAGAAGGAGGGAAGTTAGTCTGCTTGGCCTCTAGCAGCTATGGGCTGGTGTCATGGAGTGTAATTGCTAGGTAGCATTTCTCATTCTTTTTGTTAGGCTAGGTAATTTCAATTGGCTTGCCCCGAGAAACAATCACACAGGTGTTATTACAACAAGAAACTTTTACAACCAAAAAGGGAAGAAATAATTTTGTCACTGGAACCAGTGAGTGCCAAGAATGAAACTGCCAGACAAGGCTTTGTTCAGTTGAACCCCTATGAGTGGTAGGTGTCAAGATACTTTCTCCCTTTTTTTGGACATCATTTCTCTCCAACACACTAATCTGCATATTCATTCCTTAACTCTGGATGATGTAAGTAATCCCACGATAAAACACGAGGATCATATTATATTGGTTCTGCTTAATTTCAGCCACATTCAAATCAAAGTAGCATTAAAACTGCCATGCTGTTTTCTTAGCCTCACAAATAGACACCAGGCATATTAAGGATGGAGATAACTTGCTTTGCCTTTATCAACTGGGATTGTCAAAGCAGCTTTCCTTTTTATATAGGCCAAACACATTCCAATCCCAATGAATCAAAACATCAAAAGGTTTATTATCTTATTATCTAACTTAGAAAAAGTAGCACTTTTTTTGTCAGGAGTAAATCATGCAAGTGCTGCTCATTATCAAAGCTTCTCGCTCACTGAGTTTCACTAGGCCTTTGCCCTTTTGAGCCTGAATCCTTCCCTTTCTAATTTTTATACAACTACTCAATTTAAACCATGGCTCTGACAAGGCAAGAAAATCATGCCCCTGCAAGGACTTGGCCATGTATCTTATGAGGTCTCCCACTGGCTTGATCTCATAGTCTCAGTAGTGCGTGTTACTCGTGCAGTGTCTGCTCCCTGGCCGATATAATTGCCTTTCTGTGTTCCTGAGAAGATGAAATACATCATTTCTGCGCTGTGCCTGAATTAAAGGGACGAGAGAACACGAGAAATATAACTCACAAAGAAATGAAGTGTGCCACAAATCCAGACTGTCCAAAAACTTATCTAAAATTAAAAGGAGAAATTAGATGACAGCGTTGACTTGTCCATTACACGAAGCAGATGATGTATGTTTTGAAGTGAGGTAAGTAATGGTTCTGCAGCACCTTCATTGCCTTTTTGATGAACGAGCAGCCCCCCAAATCAATTTCAACTACAGGACACATCCCGGCATGTGGGAAGATCAGGTTGGATTTTTACATATGAGCTACAGCTCGTTGACTGGTGAGTGACTGCATGTCCGTCTATTCGGCAAGGTAGCAGCTTCTCCTGTGAACAAGTGACCAGAAGTCTGGAAATCTGTCTATGAATTCCTCAGCCCCTGTGCAATGGGTTTGACTTCTGGTTGTGAACGATGACTGAGCATGGAGCTGAAGGTATTGGTGGGGCTGTCTTAAGCACCTACGTTAAGAGAAAAAGAGAAAGTAAATGGGGGAGCAGAACAGTTGCTGATGTACAGAAGATACAGACCTTTTCTTCCTTTCCTCAGTGAATTGCCTCAGTGCAGTTCAGTGGTAGGTGTCCTGGGTTAAACTCATTGTGATTAAGGGCTGATTAAAACTGAGATAAGATTTCAGGATTTATCTTGTAGCCAACAGAGTAGCAACAGCATCCAGATCTTCTAGCGAAGCTTAAATGCAACCCCTTAGAGATATGTAATGAATGCCTGATCGTACTGTAATTGTAGATGAAACTGGAAGGCTTTTAAAGTATTCTTTTATTATCCTTTCTGGATGAGTCACATGGCAGAATGCCTACCACGGGGCAGTCACATAAAATCTGTTCAGATCAGTCTTATGCCTCTGCCCGCCCAGGTCACTCTCTACAGAGAGGTTCCTCCTTTGGAAGACTGTTCTACAGGGCAGGTGCTCTCCATGATGCATCCCATAACTAGGTGGGTCTAGTGTCCCCACCTAACCAAAGGTTCTTCTTGAATCATCAATAAATAATGCAGCCAGAAGGCCAACGTGCTCTTATCTCAAAGAAAATGGGATCATCCCATCTTGACCATGCAACAACCCCAAAGAGCAACAAGTCAAAGAAAGGGCTTCAGTGGAGCTCTGCCCACCTTTGGGTGCTGCTCCGTAACAGCGCCAGGTTGTTAAGGGAGACTGATAGGGAGATGAGGCTATTTTGTCCCTAAATCCCCAGAAAGCATAGCAGCTTCATGCAAAGGAATGAAAAAAATGGCTCCATCGTGCAATACATTCCCGTGTGGAAGCCAATGACTTCATGACAGACAAGACATCGTTATAATCACTCTCATGGCAAGTAGCTTCCCTACAGAAACTGCAGCAAATGTGATAACTGCATTGCATACACATGCCTGAAAGATATCTTATGCTGCTCCCTTTGCCTTTCCTTCTCCCCCAGGCCTGTTCGGTATCGAAGAATCCATTGGGACGATCATCGGAGTTGTGGCAGCGGGTATCGGAGGCTTGGTGATTCTGATAATTGTTCTAACCCCGCAGCTAAGGAGGTGTGCCCTCTGCATGAAGCAAGGCTCTCACCAAGGTATGGAGCACAGAACAAAACCTGGCATTACCTGATAGGAAGATGACCCTGGTCACCTGTTTCCTTTTTTTTTTTTTTCCAAAATTAAGTAGGAATTAACCAGTTACTTACCTTTGGTCAAAGCGGGTGTCTGGAAGTATGAAGTGTGGATGAAACTCTGCAAGGGCTGGTCCTCTATTCCATTTCTTTTTCACATAGTTCCTTGTTTATGTTGGAAAGACCTTCATGTATGGGCCCAATGAGTTGCCTATAAATAAAATAGTATCTTCTTTAATTGCCACCTTCAGCAAAGAGTTGTTCCGTGAGACACTCCTTCTCCTTTTAACCAAGTCCTCCTGGATCTGCTTGTGTTCTTTGGGGTTTATTCTGAAGGATGGTTCTTTCTCCCACTGACTACACACTTGTATCAGTAGTCTTGTCATACTTGCATACAGAAAGCCTGTAATGGACCAAGTACACACACGAGATGTGGTTTGTAAAGCCCAGTAATATCTTTTATTAGATCAGCTGCTCAGATAGGGTAAAACAGACATTTTCATCACACAAAGAAATGACCCAGGGTGAGGCTGATGTATCCAAAAATGCAACTGCCGCTTTTTTTTTTTTTCTAGCTCTGGCAGCTGTTCTAGTAACAGTAAGCTGACACCAAAGGCTGGCCACAAGTTTAGTTCCCCTTTGGTGCAGCCCAAGATGCAGCCTGCATTTCAGGATGAGCGCAGCTGACTGGAAGCTTTGCTAGATGGGACTCTTTTGAAAAGCTCGTTTTCTTTCTCTCTTCTCCGGAACACAAAATCTTACCCAGCCTAAACTTCCAACCCAACCCATTCCGTGATTCTGTGAAATCAAACAAACATGAGGAGCTGTTTGCTCTTCACTGGAGCGCTGCCGCCACCTGATGGCCAGCTTTGCGGGGACAGGGACAGGGACAGAGCCCGCTCCCTCTTACCCTCCCAGCTTTGCTGCATAATCATATACACAGCATAATCCCTTTGCAAACCCTCTGAGCGAACAGAGTTTACAACCTCTCACCTTGCTAGATAGCCTGGGGAGAGTTTTTTGTGCTGTACTAACGTTGTATCGCTCACTTGCTCTATTTTTTTCCTTCTTGCAACGTAGCTTGACCTGCAGTACTACAGGAATCACTGGAAGATGCAAAGGCCAAATGTGGAACAACTTGTAAGCCAAAAAGGAAGCTCTAGATGTAATAAACGTTTTTGCATCCATACATGTTGCCTTTGGCATTTTTTCTTTTTCTAGTATGTTTCTTCTTCCTGCAGCTTTGACAGCTGCCGTGGCATATTCAACATCCTCCTGCAGTGAGGAGCAAAACAACCATTCAAAAAGGAATTTGTGCTGTCACCTGCTGAGGGCCCACTTGGTCTGGCCACATCTCTCTGAATCTAGGCTCTGATGAGGTACCTTGGGTCTTTCCCTGCCATTACATCTTATTTGGAGATGCTCCAAGTCTGCCAGAAGTGCTTCAAAGTGGACAGAAGGAAGGCTGCCAGCCACAAACACCTGCCTGAGGGAAGCGCCACGCATTTGCCCAGAATGTTCCAGTGTTCCCATCTGCCTGGGAACATCCCCCTCTCAGTATAGAGGGTCTTGTCCCAAGGGCTTGCTCCAGCCTACTGTCCTGCAACAAAGGGGCAAAGAAGGCCCACTTGAATGCTACCCCTGCCTGAAAAAAATGGGGTTTGGTTTTACTCTTCCAGAAGGAAATACAGTGCTTCTATCTAAGCCTCAAATAGCTTTAACAAAAAGGAGAGATTTGTAAGGTTTGCTTGTCATGAGTAATGTTCTCCACTGCCCTGGTCTCTTGATGTGACAGTAATTGATCCCCAGGCGGTCAGTGGCAGGGGACTGTGCCAACACCAGTACAGGAGAGCAGCACATCAGGGTTTGAAACGTGTGTGGCAGGCAAGGAACGTGCTCTTCTGCCTCGGCTAGGTGTGCCTACTGGCTGAAGTCAGAAATATTTGCTGGTCTTGCACCAGTAACGTCCCAGTGCAACTCTGCGTACCTTTGAACGCTCCCCAGGAGCATCCCCAGTGTTATGAGGCAAGAACATGAGGCAGATGGCTCAGAAACACACACACACTGTCTGCAAGAAGGGTTGGAGCCCTGCCTGGGGTAAGAGCTCTGCTCTTCCTTTCAGGAGCAAGCAGCTCGGCCAGCAGAACTCCTCCCAGTGCAAGTAAGGCATAAGGAGGCTTCCTCCTGTTGTGATTGATGCTCCTGCTCTTCCTACAGCCCCAGGAAAATACAGGGGGTCACTGTACTTCAACGTGCATGATTCAGGTCTTCAGAAACCAGCCTCTCTTTTCTCAGAGATTTTTGTTTGTTTGTTTGTTTGTTTTGTTTTTAATACAACAGACACACACACACAAAAAAAAAAAAAAAAAAAAAAAAAGTCCAGCAGAAGTCTCTACATATTTTCCAGATTATGTGCAGTTGTGTGGGAGCTGAAGGTCAGGCTGTGTGAAAGGACAGAAAAGCCATTTGGTGATTGGCAATGTGCTCTAGCTACACTGCTGACAACACTCAGTTTCAGCGCAGATCTGCTTGGAGTGTCACAGGGGTCCTTACCTTTCGCACAGAAGTGGACAGAGCAGGATTTTATCCTTCCTTCAGTATTTGGAAGAGGCACGCATTTTGCCCTGTCTTTCTTCCCCATAAACCCTTACCTGCCAGAAATTCTCTCACACCATTGTTAGCTCAGGGAAAAGAGGTACAATTTTTATTCCAGTGCCTTCAGATTAGAAGAAAGCTTCTAACAAGACTATTTTCCCCCACCGTAGCTGAAGTGGCAGGTGGGATGAGTCTGTCCACACAGAAAGTTTGGCCAGAGGATGAAGTGCGGGTTGTAAGGGGCCTCTCCCCAGCACTTGGCTGCCTCTTGGTCACACTGGCACACCATTTTTTCACATCGGTCTGTCACTTTATCTGCAAAAGAAAATGTGAACAGAAAATGAGGGATGCTGAGCTGGACCAAGGGGAGAAACACTTTGAAGAGTGAGCAAGTCCCTAACAAAGTGGTTCTTGGGGAACACAGGCTGCGGGAGCAGGCAGAAGAGGCTACTCAGCTGCTGCACAGAAAATCCCCATCTGCGTGAGCAGGAGGAGAGCAGGACCAACGTGTTGTGTTGCGTGCGGATCTGATCCACCCCATCCCCTCTCTGTCAGTGAGTCTGACTTTGACTGTGGCCAGGAGCGTCAGAAAGTAGCAGCTAAATGTAAAGCAGCAATGCCTATAAGATGTGCCTGGCACAGAGCACTCCCTGCTTCCGAAGCTGTGCGAACAATCATTTTTAGTTCTTCAGCTGAAGCTAAAAAAGAAAATTATTTTAGCTTAGCCTGAGCTAAAAATCCTCCCTTCTTCTTAAGCCAGCTTTTACTCCTCCCTCTTCAGATCGGACCAATTTCAAAAGAAAAATGCTGTTTGAATGGAAGAGTCTCCCACGGGGACCACTCTCAGGAGAGGGCTGGACATTTGGAAACCCGAGGCTATGGCAGCACCTGCTGGGCACCCTTCTGTCATGCCCCGTGAGTTGCTCTCACCTCTCTGATCACAGCAGAGGAGCTGAGGAACTCGGCAGCAGGGTCAGCTACCTGATTTTTGCAAGTCATGGGCTGCAGAGCCTGATCGAAACCCCACACACAGAGCTACACACCCCACAGCCATACAACTGCGTGACTGGGTGAGGACCACTGAGAGCATCAAGGCAGCCAGTTCAGGTGGCTCCATCACAAATGACTCATTTGGGGTTAATGAAGCCCATCCCACCTCGAGGCAGATTAAATGCAGCTGTTAGGCTAATATTACTTAAAAGCACAGTGGCTTGTTTATATGACGCTGCTCCTGTGGATTTTCTATCTCCCTCCAAACCCTGCGCTAGGCAAAGTTTAAAGCATTATTTCATGTCAGCGCACACAGGCTTTGATCCAAAACCAGCTGCCATGCATACAAATCTTTCCACATTTAACTGGACTTTGCTGGACCAATCCTATATCTGATAAATAAGAAGAGCCCAAATGTCTCAAGCTATTCTGAAGAGAATCACAGATCTACCAGTAATGTTTTAAGGGCCCCCTTCACAAGGACTCAGCAATAAGTCCATTTTTTGCTTAGCTACCATTCAGCTTTTCTCCCTGCCCTCTGCTCCCTGAGTTCTCCCTGTGCCATGCCAACCACTCTCAGCCTAACGTCAGGACAGGAGCCTGGCTTGGCAGCCAGTCCTGGGAGAGCACAAAGATTTTTTTTGACCAGCCCCAGCAGCTTACAGCCTTTCCTATATTCCGGATATTTGCTGAACGGAATTCACCTACATGTGATGGCATATCTGGACTGAAACTTGCAGTTTTGCCACATTTTTCTTCCGTTATACAAACAAAACTGCATAGCAGTAGCAAAAGATGTGAGAGGTCCCAGGTAAAATGAGTTTCTGTTTCATTTCCCTGAAAATACCTGTGTTTATGACATAGTGCCAGGCCACAGGCATATGATTTCCTCTTGCATAGCATGAACAGTGAAAGCAGTTTTGCTTGTAATTTCTCTGGACATCTATCCTCTAAGCCCAGCAAACATGCCTTGAAATCTCTCTATTCCTTGAGTTTGAATGCAATCAGACATTACACCTTCCCATCTCAGTAAAACCTGCTGTGCTGCAGCCTAGGAAATTTGTCTTCAGGGCACGTTTCTGTTGTTCTTCCCTGTGGTGGATGTAAGAGGAAGTGAAGCTTGCTGAAGCCTCATGGAGAACAGTTGCTGGATGCTTCTGAGACCCTCCCAGGACATCAGCTAAGGAATTAATGGCATTTGTTTAACAAACACTTGTTAGCCAGGTTGGAACAAGCGCAGCCCTGTGCATTTTTATGGGGCAAACATTGCAGATCTCATGGACTCTTTAAGTCTTACATCTGCAGCTGGGATTGTTCCTTCGCAGCAACAAGAAAGAGTCACATATCGAAACAGCTAGCAGAAAATATCGGACAGCAATGGAAATATGGATAAATGAGAGGGAGAGCAGTTATGACTTCAGCAAAATATTCCTCAGCCAGCACTCTCTATTTAATAGGTTGTTTTGGCACTTGGACAGGAGCTACTGTGGATATGTTGTGCCACATCCTGTATCTGCTGGCAGGTTTTCAGCTGCTGGAGAGGTTGAGGATTGCACTACAAGTATATGATCTTCTAGCAAAGTATAAATAATCATTTAGTCTTCAAGCAATAGCTTTGGTGGTATGGGGACAGGTTTTACTCTCACATTTCTTTTCAAACTTCCAAAGAGCTCCACAATAGATTTTACCATCAGGGACTTTTGGAAGACTTCGAAATAGAAGTGACAAATTCTGAGACTGGAGTCATCTGGTGGATGTCAAAACAAACTGGTGTGAGCCACTGACGGGCTGTGACTGTGCAATTCAAGACCTTCCTGACTGGGTACCAGCTGCAGAGCTGAGCAGAGCCTACACACGCTGTATGTGCCTGCAGCACTCGAGAGCGCTCAAATCTGCAAGCTTCAAAATCCTGATGGAACCTGAGGGCTTCAGGCTGGGGTCCCACACAAGGCTGGCGCCCTACCTTACCTGTCCAGGAATGGGAAGAGAGCTCAGAGGAGAATGAAGGATACCCAAAGCAGTTTTAAAACCAGCTCAGTGTGCACAGACCCACCTCCGAGGCACGCAGAGCTTTTGTCAGCCTGTGCTCCCCTGGAGGAGGGAGGGAACCGAACCCGATGTGGGTGGCAGCCTCCTTACCGCACTGCACGGCCTTCTCCTCGCACTCCCACTGGTAGCTCTGCACCTTGGGGCTGCAGCCCTGTTTCTCCGCCATGTCGTAGCAGCAGTCGTGCCTGTGGCAGCACCTTAGGGAGAAGAAAAGGCAGAGTCTGGGCTCAGGCACCCTGCAAGGTTTTGCTCGGGGGGGTTTCCATGTGCCACAGGGATGTTCCACTCATGCACTGCTAATGACAGCTCTATCAGTAAATTGATAATGAGCAGAGTGTCCTGGCATCTCTGTGAAAGCTCAGGAGCTTGCTAATGCTGTATTTGCTCCCAAGACCATGATGTTTCTTCTTGCCCTGTGGTTTTGTCCCCAGAAAGGCAGGTGTGGTCAATACCCAGGACATGGTAATCCCGCTCACTGCAAGCATTACGATGAGGTGTGTGACCATGGCTCACCAATTTGGGCTTGGACCCAACTCAGAATCCGGAGTCAGGATGGTTTTTCCCTTCCTTGGCATCAATGAGCAGCTGGCTACAGAACCATCAGCCTGCAAGGTGGGATTCAGACCCTCAAAGGTGGGATTGAGACTTTACACGCCTAGGTGTAAACATCAACGTGTAAGGGATTGACCTAGTCTCCCTTTCTGCGTGCCCGGGGCACGGTTCATATTATCCTACTGCAGAGGTCTAACATAGGTGAAAAGCACTGAAGGTATTGACTGCTCTTCTTTGACCATAGAGGGGGCTTAAGGTGACTAGCCCAGCTGTTGATATCTGCACTACAGACTACACTGAGAGAGATAATTCCCACTATTGAATACTTCAGGGCATATAGGAAAACTTCACCCCACTTAAATTTTATTCTGGTAGTTCAGTGAATTAAAATAGACTGATTAAAATAAAAATAAAAATAAAAAAGGACTGATTAAAATTATTAAAATAAATGATTTAGCACTTCAGGAGGTCCTATGGTAGATAACAAAGGTTGTTAGAGCAAGAGTGAGAGGTCAGAGGCTGGAGCTCAGGTGGAGTGATCTCCTGTGCTTCCAGAAGCTGTCCCTGCAAGGGACACCATGGAGGAACTGTTCTGGTAATTGGGAAGTGCTGAAGCAGGTTGGCCTCAGGGGGAAAAGAGAAGCAGAAGGCTTTTAGAGAAGCACTTAAGTCTGAAATGTGCACCTCTTCAAGATGTTGACGAGTTCTAACTGAAGACCTTGTTTGTCATCTGCAAGGCCTGAGGCCAACGCACCTGAAAAGCCAATAAAAAGCTCTGTGATGTACCCTGGGACCCACCATCATCTATCCCTCCGGAAAAACAGAACAATGCTGCAAGAAGGATGAAAATCCCCTGTGCAGGTAGTGGGGCTTCTCCAGGGACCCACTGAGATCTGTCAACACTTTACCCGAGAACTCAGGAACATCACAGACTTCATCACTGTCTACTGCGGAGCCATTCTTGCCCTTTTAGAAACCGGATTATGGATATGAGGGACAGTGGGCTGCATGAAGTGAAGCCAAGAAGAAAAAGATCTAAAGTGCAAAAACCAAAATCCACCACTGATCCAAATCCTAATAAAATCACTGCAACTAGATCAGGTAAATCATGTAAAAGAGACATGGGAATCAGGCCAGCCAGATGAAATTTAGCTTTTGTGTAAGCCCTGTGCTTATACACATCCTGAATTTAGACTGGTGTGCTTTCCCTACTGACTGACAGATTTAGTAGTTAAAGTAGCAATTTCATCCCACAGATAAGTCTGCAAACCAAACACCATTCTTCTTCTCAGCCTGGAAAGATGAAACCAGTGAGATGATTACAACCAGACTACTCACAACACTGTGAAATGGAAGTTAACAGTAGCAGACAAGTATCTACCTCCACACCACCTCCTCAAAGGGACTTAAGAATGGGAATAAACCCCATGGGATATACATATCTAAAAGTTTTCCTGTGAGGAGAGAGAGATCTGTGGGAACAGATCTTGGAAGAGGTGAAAGACGTCTGCAAATCAGGCAAAGATGACCAAATGTGCACGGAAGAGGTGTGATAGCTCTTTAAGGTGCTCCTTAGCTGGCTTTGTGAAGTCAGGGGGATTGCATAAACTCTGCAGGACCACAGGATTTGGGGCACAGTTCTTCTTCCACTTATGTTTTCCTCCTGATACCCATAACTGCAGCAGGGTAACATGTGGCTGACACCAACACAGAGAAAGAAGGCTTTAGCTCATATTTTACAAGCATCTTTCAGATGCTCTGAAAGACCTGCCAAGGAATGAAGAGCAAGGAAACCTACCATCCTATTGCCACCTTCAGATGGCCCTTCCTGTCTGGAAAAGCCCTTTTCTGCACCTGGGTCAAAATGTGGTGTTAAAGCTCTTAAAAACCTGCTAATGCTTTGCCAGACCAGCACAAACAGTGCCAATCAACAGCATGGCAGAGCATTGGTCAACAAGTATGAAAAACAAACTCAGCCGTATTAGTAAGCAACCCATCCGTCACGCCTGTGTGAGGGGACAGCCCTAATGGCTACAGACAGCTTTGGCTGGCCCGACCCCACAGTGAGCAAATGCTGCTAAGGTAAGAATTTGTCACGTTGTGTTTGTCTTGTTAACAGCACAGCCACCCCTGTGCTTTGCTTTAAACCGGTAGCTGAAGAAATATCTTAGTCTTCTGCATGGTTTTGCCAAGACTTTGATGAGACACATTTGCACCTTGACTTCCATGGTGTCAGTGTTTCAAGGGAGATGCTGAGCACCTTTAGGTCCTGCTTTACAAAACGCTGCTCAGTACAAGCTGACCATTGCCTAAATGCCTTTGCTTGGGCTTTCGATAGTTTGGCTTCACATAAACGTGGGTGCCCATGCTTCCTTCTGGAAATCCCAGGCAGAAGTATGGGGCAACATTTCCAGGATGATAAAATAAATAAATAAATAAAAATACAACTACAAGTCCAGGGAAATGCAGGCATTATAGCAGCTCTCCTTTCAGTTGTGGTGCAAAAATCCAGGGAACAGAACCAGGAAGGAGAAACAAACCTATTGACTTTAGGGAGGAGAGATGCCATTATGTCTTGAAGTGAAGGGACTGTAAGAGTGGAACAAAAGGGAAAAGGTAATTACTGGCAACGCCACATCAAAGTCAGTGTGTGGAATAAACCTCATAAAAGGATTACCTACTTGACACACTTTTTTGTTGTTTTTTTTTTTTTTTTTTTTTTTTTTCCGCCATGAAAGAGAGGTGCTTAGAAACACTCTAGCCCTGCCTAGACAGATTGACTGAATTACTCACAAGAAAAATCACTCCTCGTTTTTTTACTGAGACCCTAACAAAAGAAGTGTCAAGGGGTGAGTCATTTCCACCAGTATTTGTCACTCAAAGCCTGTAGCTTTGCCACTCCACATCTCTCTTTTTCAGAATGGTAAATACGGAAAATAACGTGGTCCCTAACTGGCATGGGATACCCAGCCACGCTGATTTTTTGCAGCAGTTTGCACTAACAGGTATCAGAAGTGAACATAAATTAGAAACTTTTAGGGCTAAATCTAGTGTGTCATTGCCAACTCTTCTTAACTAAGAACCTAACTAAAACAAAATATATATTTTTCTTGTTTTCGCAACCAAACATTTCAGCTAAGCAACAGTAATGAATGTACTTAAATTATTGAGATTCCTTTTTACACACTATCTAGTATTTTGAGTCATTTCCAGTTGCAGAGTCCCCATTTTCTGCCATTAGGACAAAATCCACATCCCATAGAAATCAAACAGCAGCAGAAACTCACTCTGATGAATACCAGACCAGATTTCACTCTGTTTTTCAGGAGCACTTTCATCTCCCACAGTCACCTAAATTTGGAGTCACTGAACATCTGTGGTAAACAGTTTCTAGGCGACTCCACTCAGGCCTTCAGCTAATGAAGTACTCCAAATTAATGAAGTCATATTTTATGTTAAAGCCTTGATTTTAAGAGTTGGTAAAGGGATAACGGAAATAATAAACAGGTTTACAGGCATAGTTCTAGATGGTTACAAGCAGATCAAGAGATATAACCAAGAATGAAAAGAAATCTCTAGACCTGAGACCTATGACGCTTTGTGGCTGGCCGTTCATTATTTGTAAGTCCCATATCCACTGTTTCATAGATGCCATACACATATAAACCAGGGATATGAAGAGAGGGTTTTTGGCAGGGAAATTCCCACTGCATTAATGAAAAGAGCTCTACTTGCTTAAATGACTACTTGCTGCTTTATACTCACAGAGGAGCTGGCCTTTAGACTTGGCATCTTTTCTCTCCCCCTCACCTCCTCTTTTTTTTTCTCCTCCTTCTTCTGTCCTGCCACTTCCCTATTCAGAGTTTGATTTGGTAGAAATATGTAACATCTCCAAGAGCTGGGTACACTGGAAAACTCAGCCAGCTTCCTTCCCAGTGAGCTACACTGTCTTCCCTCCTGCAATAAGCAGCACTTTTGTATGGGTAACACCTGGTTAGCTGATGGCAGATAAAAGCAGATAGAGCTGTGTGCTCTGCCTTTGAGGTTTTAAACCAGACAAGATTGCAAATCAAGGGCTCAGAGCACCCCGGAGTCCATCATGCTAAAGATTTACATGTACGCTGGCTGCAAAGTACAAGAACACCTTACAGGCTCATTGTTTTTAGCCTTGAAAATACAAAGCACGGTGTATTCCCCACTAAAAAAGAAATGGGAAATAACACCCTGCTCTACGCCATTGTTCTTGCTTGATTTAGTGCAAACTACCAGGTGATGAAGGCAACAGGTTTGACCACCCTTCACAAAGATCTGGATTCCTCCAGAAGGTAACCAGCAAAGTTCCCATCACTGTCATTTTCAGGACCAGGTGAAACAACCATCCAAACAATCTTGATCACTGCCCTCTCTGTGCATAAAGACTCAGCTAGTTCAGGAACTCTCATCCTGGTTCCTCCTTTGCCCTCCACCCCGTGGGGCCAGCTCCCAGGAGCAAAGTTCTCATCCAGGAGGCGTCTGAACCCTCATTCGTACACCAGGTGGTACATGGCTCCTCACTCCTCCTCTGCCCAGTGCTGTTGACATTAACTCCCTCTGTAACAAGTCCTTGGAGGCACAGGAGTACAGGCAGAGAAGAGCGAGGAGATCTGTTGCTTTTGGACACAGAGCTGAGGTTCTTCTTACCAGTCTGTTTTATCTTTGGGCCAGCCTTGTCCTCCCAGTCCGCAGTAGCATCCATAGCCAATATAAGCCAAGGGAGACCGCCCCGTGCCACAGGTGATAGCTCCTGCCAGTTCAATGATTCCTCGGGTGTGCAGCGAATGGGATTTTCCCAGAGCGCCTTTCCAAACTGCAAAGACAGGACAAGGATTTACACAAGGATTAAACACGCCAGATGCTGATCTTAAAATTCTCACAGGGAAATTTTGGGTCTTGACTGGTTGTTGAGCAGTGTCCCCAGGCTGGGAAAACTCACTGGATGAGCTGTGGTGTCCTGGGTTGGACTTGCACACAGACCTGGAATCTGCAGAAAAGGGTGAAGTTTCTCTGTTGGCCAACATGTCTTGTGTTATCCAAGTCTTCCCAGGATAACTCCAGGATAGACTCCAGTCTATCCAGGAGTTTTTAACCTGTTCTCCAGGTCACAAAGAGCTGACAGTGCTGTAAATTTACATACAAGAATAGCTGCAAGACCCCAGGCCCGTAAGGTATGCCATGCCATCATTTATATCCACTTGTTACTACGCTCCATTTAAGTTATAACAGTATGTTGGCTGCATGAATTTGAATAAATAAATAAAAATAATAAAACAACAAAAGGAGTTCTGTGTCTGTGTGCAGACAGCCACGTAAACTGCTCTGGAGTTCTTTGAGCTACAGGTCTTTCAAACCATGTTATGGTGATTTCAGATGTTAATTTGAAAGATTTTTTTTTTTTTTTTAAAGAAACCACAGAGTCTCAGTTCCAGCAACTGTTGCAGAAAGTGAGGGTACCCTGCCCCTAATACTCAAACAGCTTTGAAGTTGACAGCATGGCCTCTGATGCTTATCGCGTTACCGATGGCAGTGCAGGGTGGTTAGCAATTACTGCCTGCGCTCACCGTGAAGAACTGGGCGCTTTGCACGACTCCGGCTGCCCTGCTCACCTGAGTGCCCTGATGGGTGAGCACTCATCCCGGGAGGAAGGAGAAGCCATAGAAGGGAGCCCTTGCCATGCTGAATAGCCCATGGTATTTCAGCACTCCAGACCTCTGCAAAGCCCTGCACATATGTGGGCTAATTAACCCCCCAAGCCACCTGGGGATGCAATACTGTTATTAAAACTTATTAAAACTTCAAAAAATGCAATACTGTTATTAAAACTTATTAAAACTTCAAAATCCAGCCAGCTAATCCCCCCGCTTGGGCCTCTCCCCTCTTGCACTCCAGCCCGTGTCCTGGGCTTGATCCAAAACCCCGCTGAAGGTAACCTGTGTCTGTCCCCATTAACAACAAGCCAGACAATGGCTTCCTCTCTGCTCAATGTGGGGCCGCAGCCCATCCCACAGCTCTTTCCCCAATCCTTTTCCCCTCTGCTCAGAAGGGAGCAGAGCCTTGCGCTCCTCGCCTCGGGGTTTCACACAGACTCCTTATGCTTCTCAGGGCGCTCCTCGGGGATTAAATGCACATTCCTGAAAAAGTAACAGATCTGCTCACCCAAACACTACTCGAGTGTTCAGATTTCCTGGTAAAAGCACATCAGACCCGTGTTATTCAGAAAATGAAGAGGCGACCTATTTCCCTTGCCCAAACAGTGGGCGCTCTGGAGTTAGCAGCAGGCTTGGCTCTCGGGAGCCCCAGGGACATCGCAGGTAACGCCACTGGAACAGGTCAAATGCCCTGGATTTGGGGCAAAAAATAATAATTTTGAGGTCTGCAGACTGAAGCAGGCTGTAAACGTTCCAATGGAAACAAAACTGTCTTTGTTGACGTTCAAGCCTCCTGACAAGACGCTTGGTTTATTTTTTATTTTTTGCTGGTTTTCTCTTAGACAGGACCTCCAGTCTGGCTGCTGGCTGAGCACAGCCGAGGCTGGTGTAAAATCTCGGTGCCTCACCCAGAAAAAGAAAGGCCGCTCTTCTTTCAGGGCCATCTCTGAGGATCAAGGGACTGTAATTACAGCGCAGAGCTACTCATGAAAGCGGAGAAAAGGACCCAGGGGGAATTGCATCCAAAAGAAACGCTTAAGGCTGTGTGCTCTGAGAGAGCTTGAAATAATTCAGGCATCCAGGCAGCGTCTGATGTTTCTGTTTCATTCTTTGAGAGCCGGCTGGGGTTTGAGCAGACAGCGCGCTGCCGCAGCTCGGGGTCAGCCCATCAAGTATGCCTCGCTACCCAGGCGCACGGCTAATAACTGGACCAAGAGCTGCCACTGGTTTTAATGTGCTGGGCAGCGGAGCCAACGTGGCTGTGGAAGCCTTGAAAGAGTCCGAGGCTCACCAGCAGCCTGAACTTGGCCACATCCCCCATGAGCGTGGCTGGTCATTACGGGCACCTCGGCAGAGAACATACCTGCAGGGAGGTGAGCGGGGCTGGATCTGACAGCTTAAACTTGCCATTGCCCGTGGACACAGGCTGAAGATTAAGGCAAGGTTTCGGGGTTAATTTTAAATATGTACTGCAGGAGGAACCTCAGACCTGTCTGATTTAGAGTCACGTTGCTGCTGTGTGTAGGGGCTTTATGTCAGCAGACATTTATGGCTTTTTAAAAAGGATTTTTTTTTTCTTGTTTTTGAATTTTATATGAAGTGAAATCGGCTCACTTCATGGTCATTAGTATAAAAAGAAGATAGCTCTGGAAAGAAACACAAACTCCAACAACTTTGTAGCAGAAAACTATTTTAAAAAATAAAAAGACCTGTGTTTATACGGCACTGGCTCTGTAAACCACCGTGGAAATGAAGCAGGCACGCGGTTGCTTACACTGCCCTGCGCTATAAAGCTGAAAAAAAAAAAAAAAAAAGAAAGAAAAGAAAGAAAGAAAAAAAGAAAGACAAGCAATACTTTATACTCAGCCAAAAGATACGGATAACCCAGGTAAATCTGCCAGCAAGAGGAGAAGCTGCCCGGGGCAGGGGGGCTGCAGGGGCAGAGGGATGGGGCACGGCCGCAGCACTCACCTGCCTGCAGCAGCAGCAGCAGCAGCAGCGAGCCCATGGGCGACCTCCCCGCTACCCGCACGCTCCCCGACGCTGGTGTTTGGCTGTCGGGACGCCCAGAGCGCTGCCCGGCGAACCAAGGTGTGGGTGTGTTTGCCAACCCTCCCGGGCTCCGTCTGCAGGGTTTTTATATATATACATCTGCGTGCATGTGCCTGTAAAGCCAAACACCCCCCTCCTGCAACTTCCCTCAGTCGCAGCCCTGCCCAAAGGGCTCCTTGCTGGGCTGGAGAGGGCGCGGGCTGCCCCTGTTTGCTTGCCATCGCCTCCTGGGACAGCCCTGGGCGCTAAGCTGGGCTCTTTCTCTAAGCTGTTTGCTCACAGACCCTGGTTAACCTCTGAGTAGCTTCGGAAAAGGGAAGCCGGCCACTGCGCCGCCTGCGGCTTGGGCTTTCTGCTGTGGTGTCCACCTGGCAGGGATTTTCTCTTTTTATAGATCATTCTTTTCAGGGTGTGTGCGTGTCTGTATATATATATATATATATATTATTTTAAGACTGATTATTTTTCACGTTTTAAAAAGAAGAGACAAAACTAGAAACATCTAACAGAAAAAAAAAAAAAAAAAAAAAAAAAAAACAGTTAGATGCAAGCATCTAATTATAAACTGACCAACAGAGCTAATTCTGGGCCACTCCAGAGGGAAAAATATCCTCTAGGTGCAGCCTGTTGCTGCACCTGACTGAGACTAATTAATTTTTTTGAACACTCCTCAGTATGTGGGTCCGTGGTCAGGGCTGGTTAACTGAGGCCAGCACATGCCCCGGTCACACCAGTAGCTGCGGGCAGCTGAACTGGTGAGGGGGTGGCCCCATCGCACGGCCGCTGCTGGTGGCCATGGCTGGATGCTCTGCCAGAGAGGAAGAGGAGGGGAGGAAGGCTGTTCGGGTCTGTCTCAGCTGCACCCCTCGCTGGAGGTTCCCATGTAAAAGCCGTGCCTTCCTGCTTAATGGCATGCCTTTAAATATTTGCTTGCTAAATATTGGCACTTGAATCAAAGGTCAGCAGCGAGGGGTTTACTGGGCTGCCTTCTGCTGAGAGCAGTCCGGCTGCAGCAGCTGGCGATCTTTGGGGAGCAAGTTTTCAAGAAACAGTGCACACTGGGCATCTTCGGTGATACAGGGCAACCAGACCACACAGCTGGGCAAAGCAGGCTCAGTGATGGGGTACGGAGCTGTGGCTTCAGCAGCTGCACAGCTCTGACATTCGCTGTTTCCAAGGACTCCAGTGGATGAGCACAACCCTACTGTAACTGTGAGCCTGAAATCCCCAACCCACCACTGCCACAGCCCTGTGCTCGCAGCAGGAGAAGGAGGAAGGTGAAGGGAGCAGAGTGCACAGCTGCAGGCTCACATGTGCTCCTCTGCTGCCTCTCAGGGGCCCAGGAGGAGCTGCATGGCTGATGTCTCCTCCCTCGGGAGCTCCCTCCAGTAATTATACTGAAGTGGTGATTGCAAGTCTCATTTGAGCCATTACTGGCTAATATTTAACCTGAATAGTATAACTTCGCAGAAGAAGGATGCTGGAGGGTGGGTGTGCCTTCCTCTAGGGCTCTGGGGATGCAGACGATCAAAATGGGAAGTGCAAGCAGGGTGACAAGCTTTAAAGCACCACCTGGGGACCAACTGAATGAGACCCCCACTGGAGCAAACTCCACCTCCGACAGACACTTGAGAGGTTCCTTTCCCAAGTGGGGACCAAAAGAGAGGTGTGAGGGACTTTTGCAGATGCTTTACTGGCTTCTCAGTGTCCCTGAGCCAGGGGACAACCTGGGAACAGCGCAGTGCCTGAAGGACTGAGAGGCAAGCAGGCTGAATGCTGCATCTTGTCCCAGTAACTTGAGGATCAAGGTCAGGGGCTCATTGTCTATGTGGCCTAGTATTTGGCTTGCACTCTGACCTCCAGTCTGCAACACAGCACCCAACTCTCTGAAGAAGGAAATCAGGGACCAGGGCAAGAAGTAGCCAACATTCACTTGTGGAACAACCAATGCACAGCTAAGGAAACCTCACTGAGTCTCCGGCAGGAAAAAGAGCTCTGATATAGTGACCATAACCTGCTGCCTAACTTTGACAGGTTGTCCATCACTATAAGCAATCCCCAAAGCCAGTCTGAGTGCTCAAAGCATCTACTCTACAGGTTGGATTTATCACGGTCATTCAGGTTTGAATACCTACATTTAGCATCTTTATTTCAAAGACTGCCTGAATTACAAACCTAATTAAAAAAAGGCATTATAAATGTTCAGACTACAATTTGATTCTATTGCTTTTCTTTCTCACTTTCCCCTCCCCTGAAGATATCATTTGTTTCCCCAGTTCAGCAATAAACACAAAATGAAGAAACACGGACTCTTCTGATAGCCAAATGTGTCTGCAATGCTTGAAGAAGAGTGCTGTAGGATGATAGGGAAGTACGCCCAAATTTAAACTTGAAAATGAACTGGAAAATTTAAACATGGAAATTCTGAAAGCAGAATTAATGTATTGTTTTCTTGGAATTATTTCCAACTGCTGACTGGTTGAGTCTCTTATTTATCTCTGCAATTACTGATTGCTGTTGCCTAAGTTAACACTTTAATAAATATACTAAGTGCTAATAGTGGTTTTACTACGTTACGGTAAATGCACTGGGATCATAAGGACATTTTCATTACTGTTTAGAGAAAAAAAATGAATTCCTTCGTTTCACTTTCTTCACTTGCATTGTGCATATTGCCCTGCTTGAGCTTCACTTTTCACTAGTAATGACAGGCAGCACATGAGGATATTGGAACGTAAAGAGGTGTGTTCATAGCTACTGCTCAGAAATGAGACTGGGAGACACAGGTGTCCTGAGTGAGGAAGTGTAATAGAAATCAGGAGCACATAAACTTAAGTTCTTCTTCCAGCTTTGAAGATACATTTCAACCCTGACTATTCTAGACCATCGTTCTCTCTCAGCTCTGCCAGTATATTTCAGACTCCAAGGCTCCATTATTGCAGCAGTGCTTATCTCTGTAGTCTACTGCGCATTTAGTCATTTCCAAATGCTGTCTGCTTTCACTTCTCATTTTCCCCATTGTTCAGGCTTCATTACCCTTTTTTTCCTCCCCATCAATTGCTAGATTTCCTGCTTCTGCACTTTCTGCACTTGCCACCTTGCACTTCTCTCCTTCCACATTTTGTCCCAACCTATTACTTTCACCTCTATCATGAACAGCTTCAATGTTCACACATACTGTCTCAAGTCTCAGGTGCCAGAATACCTGGAAAAGGGCTCTCATTTATTGAAAGGCTCCATTCATAACACTAGTTGGTCCTGGCTAGATCATGAAGCACATGGAAGTTCACACAGACTTCCTGAAGAATGTGTTACACCATCTCCCCTCTGTTATCCAGATTGCTTTACTAGGCTGCATCCAGCGTACAGGCTTGCGTCTTTTATGTTTGATATCCAAATAAATAAAGAAAAAGCCAACAGTAGGCTAAATCTTAGGTGGTATTCCTGCTCCTACAGGAAACAGGGAATCACACATTCCCTGGAGGTGCTACTATGATTATTCGTGATGTGCTTTCCTGTAGTCCTTTTGAAGGATAGCTGAGCTCAAGGTTACTACTGTAGATTTATTAGGAGGGACACTAGAAAACAAGGGTTTAGCTCTTCTTTCCTTGACATCGACCAGTGCTACACATGGCAAGTTTTTAAGGATTCCTGGAATCCCTCTGCTTTTAGTCAGGCCAGGCGTTTCTAAACATCTACACCCCCTATTGGGAAACTCTTCTTTACCATTTCCCCAATCACAATCTGAATTATCAATCCCAGATTCAAACACTGTACTCTGCTTACATCATGAATATCCTTTCACAGGCCCTTCAAAAACTCTGTTTTATACATGCATTCACCACTGCAGCAACACTCATATTTGCCACCGCTACCTTGTTTTTGTTTCATGACTCATCACCTCCTCACTGCTGTGGAAACTGTTGTCTTCTGTGTTTCCTATTTAGTATATAAAAAGATTTGGGAAAGGGAAAAAAACAGGACAGCCAGAAGAGCTCCACCTTTCAGGAGAAAGGGAGGAGACAGCTCTACAATTTGTTCTGCTGGAAAGACAATGTTCTGAGCTAGGCATTGCGGTCACCTAGTGGTTTTGTTTCATTCCTGTCTGACCAGCCACTGGTTGAGAGCATACTCCATGTATTACATCTTCACATTTTGTGCTTGTAATGGGTAACTGACCACACGTGCAGTCCCATTGCCAGCCCTTTTATCCCTTACACGACAAGGATTTACCAAACCAAAGCCTGTACCTTTTGCACCCAACGAGTGCAACAAGTGGTTAGGCAAGGGCTTGATGCTAGTGCGATCTGAATGTTGATTAGCTTAGTACATTGGCTAACAACCCTCATGCCACAGTGAGGAAGTGCTAAGAGTCGACACTCCAAGCCCTACAGACATCTGTTCAACTCCCAGTAAAACTACCTCTTTATGCTAAGAAAATCTTAATCTTGACAAGAATGTATTTTCACGTATCCTTTTCCATACTAGTACAGAAAGATTTTTAACTTTTACCTGTCTCTCCTACCTCTCTCAAACCAGTATGGATACTTACTGTAACCATAAGACCACACTTAAAGTACAATTATTATTTTAAGTGCTAACTTTGCATGCTGTTGGCTGTGACTCTATGAAATGAGATATCAGGCTGCACCTCCTGAAATGCCTCACTGCTTCTTTGATGCCAGTCACTGCTTAACAGTTGAAAATTCCTAACTGCTGCTGCCAGGGTTCATATATTCCCTAATCCAGGTCCCTACAAGCATTCTCAACTCCCCTCTCCAGTTCTAGTCTTTTAGCATGGTAAAGGAACACTGTGCAAGTGGTTGATACTAATCTCTGGCACTAAACTGCAAGAATATTGTGCTTTTTTTCCCCCAATCAGATATTATTTCTGTCATTGCATCCATCTGACAGTCATCTCTTTAGGGAGTTTTCTTCAGGTTTTTGGGGCCCAGGAAAACACACATCTTAGCTGAGTTTTCTAGGGCTATCAGAGCTGGCTATCTGGCTTCATGTACTTCAGGATATGGATTCTGTCTACTTGCTTAATTTCTTCTGTTATTTTAGAAATACAGATTTTGTTTTCCTTCAAAAAGTACTCTGTAAAAATCTCTGTTGGGTTGAGTGAAACGAGAAGTCTACTTCTTGGGGTAATTTACACAGAAGATATTTTTCCAAAAACACTTTTAACACTTGTTTTGTCCATAGAATTGAAGTGCATCACTTGGAAATGGTTTTACAAGCCTCTATTTGTCCCTAGTTTAACTTAATAAATACATTTCATCAATCAAAAGGTATTTTTCAATAATCTCTATAGTTACTGATACTTCAGCTTTTACACTTCCTCAGTTTGCCTTTCCCTAGCAGAACAACAGGCCACTGTTGAGTTTAAGTTTGCCTTTACATACTTCCCATCCTGTCTTGCATAACGACAAGCAAGGCTTCACACATTCAACCACCACCAAATTGTGTCTTTGGTGCTTTGTTTCCTGTTTGTATGAGGAGAGATTTTTTCCCTGAGATTACTACAGAATTGATTTGTGCTGATCTGCTTTATGCTAATCCCAGATAAACAAAAAAGCTTAGAAAACAAGTCACCACCTTTTTTTAAAAAAAGAAAAAGGATGTGATTCTTTCATGTTCCTCTTACCATACTTTTCCTGGCTACAATTACTTTACCCATATTTACAGGGAAAAAGAACAGTAATTTACATGTCTTACTTCCAACACTGGGGAGGAGGAGTCAAGTCTGAGTTTTTACCCATCACCGTAGTTCTGTACTTGTGCATTCATCTTTGCTTGTATATTCATGGCTCCCTTGTGCTGTTTCCTGAAGTATCTCTGTACAGAGAATGAAGTATCATTGTACAGAGCTTTGAGTGCAAGTTTGTTATCAACAGGCTAATGGCAGGACGCATTTGGGAAAAAGTAAGGACTGGAAACATCTTACTGGCTGACTCTTTCCCTCCAACCATTATTGTCCTAAGTCTTTGTAGTATAAAACCTCAGAAAAGGTAATTTGTCAGCCTCAATGCACTACACTAAGACAAAAAAACAATGTAATTCTAGACATTAAATGTGTTGGTGCAGTGATTTCTGGGGAGACCTTTCTTTCTTAGAATCATGTGCTAAGGTTCTTTGCCTCAGAAACAATCAGAAATTTAAAAATTCTGATTTCTGAGTTTGTTTTTTCTGTAAGTCTTGTAAGTCTTTAAGTTCTGTAAGTCTATGACAAGACTATGAGATAGAATTAATATATAATACTAAAATCTTAAATTTATAATTGTAGCCCATAAGCGTGAAATGTAGTCGTACTGGAATTGAACTCTCAGCATTTCCTTGTAATTTCTGAATATGAGTTACTTACATCATCTCCTCAATGTCACATATCCACAAAGCACCATAGCATTAAGATCCTAGAAACGATTTTCAGACCGGATTATTTCCTGTTGAATCTGGCTCTTGTCTTTCTGGGTTTAACTGCTCATGATTTGAACGTATTTACCTCTTCATTAGTCTTTCCTTTTTTTATTTTTTTCCCCCACCGTGAGATTTGTGTAGTATTCAGTAACAGGAACAGGAAAATTTTCAAAGTGCTCTTCTGGAAGGAACCAGGACAAGATTATACAGAACTTTACCTAAAAAAAAAAAAAGTCATACAGAAGTGGAGCTCAAGAATGAAGCAACACTGGTAATAGAATGAATTCAGGTATTTCAGAATATAATTAGAAAGATAGTATGATGAGAAACAAATATTCCCTATTTGAAAGACGATTTTGTCTTAGCAATCAGTATCAGGGAAGAAGTCTCACTTAACAAACCTCATTTTCAGAAGAAAAATTCAAAATTTCTTTGGAAACCAGCTGACAAGTGCTTCTGTGTGAACAAGGTCAAGAAGAACAGTATCTCAGGACAGGTATCATTGTATCACTAATATGAAGGTATCTTTTCTGCAGGACCAGAAAGAATATCAGCTTTATTATTTGCAATTCGGATTTCTTTTCCAAACCTTGCTTTTGTGAAGTCCTATGTTATCTCTAATTTCCGTTGCTTTCCTTTGATCACCTTCGTTTTAGCCTGACATGGCATTATAAACATCAAAAAATTCCCATTGCATATCAAAAACCTACTCTTATTCTGTTTATGACAATTTCTAATGCCACTCCATATGAACCAATTAATCAATACCTAAAACACATCAGTCTGGGACTACAAACATTATGTATGTGCATACTTACTGACTACAAAAACACCATAAATGGGACAGGAATCTATTGTGAGATGTATTGCGAAGACAGAATCAGTGAGAGACTGCTTCTTCTACACGAAGTGACTACTGATTAAAGACGCTGCACTGAGATTCAAAACAGTCACATAGGTGACGGTGAATTTCAGAGTGGCATCACATAACATATCTACAAGATTTCAAGAGTAGTCTTGTCATTGTAAAACCAAGAGGAACATTTCTCATTATATTTTGTTCATCCCTTGCAAAATCCACCTCAGGAATTCTCAGTACATAATACCTCTTTTCGTTTTATAGCAGTGCCTTCCATGGTTAAAACAAACTGTAGTCTAGACAAAGGCCTAGGTGGTGATGCTCCCTTCAGCAGTGACACTGAAAGAGTCCCTGTCCTCTATGAGGTCTATTTAGATTAAAATTATAGGAATTACTATTTCAGCAACTCTGGCTTGAGTTGGTCAATAGATTCTGAAGTTATGAAGAAGGAAAAACAATAATCATAAATAGATAGATACCAGTTTTCTTAAGCTTGTCTCACTTAAGAGCTAGATTAAATAAGCCCCAAACTAAACATACTTTGGACAAATATAATAAGACACAAATATTAGGGAAGTCTACAAGTGGCTTCTTGAAAAACATCTTGAGCCTGTGTCCCAGGTAAAATAATAAAGTTGGATCCACACTGAATTTCACAACTCATTTGAGGGTCCATGTTTACTTACCTTTTTGGTATCCCTACTCTATAGTTGCATAATATTTAGTTATCCCCCCTACTGGCATCTCCTGGAGGAAAGATGACCCAGAGAACAGAACTAGACAGCTGGCAGGAATATGAGCTCCTTTCGCCCAGAACGTACTACATAAATTTTTTACCACAAATTAAGGTCTTATTTCTCATTCTGTAAACACTGGATTTGTTTATTTAATCATAAACTGTTCATCTGACAGAGCAGAGCCAACAGCATCTCAAAATGGTTCCAGTGCTCTAAGGCATTGAGGGCCATAGCTACACGACCTGACAAGGGTTCCTGCACCTGGCATTTTCAGTTAGTTGGTTTTAGGCTTTCCAATGCACCCAATTGGGTGCGTAACAGGGATGTGGACAGAATTTAGCTTCTCTGGGTTTATTTATCATGGTAAAGTAGACTACGAAAGAGAGAGTGGAGAAGGGAGAATCAGTGTGGGAGTTGGGGGGGAAGAAGCAAGGAGACGCCAAAGGAGAATAACAGGTCTATTGCTCAGGAGATGACACTCCTGTCAGCTCACAAAGGTGGCTGGAGATAAACCACACCTATCCTCTCCAAAACAGGTTTGGCTTCCTCTCCCCACTCCCTTGGGCTCATCACATGGGACAACCCTATCTGCTACATCCAATAGGGGAAATTGCAATGCATCTTCTGTGCTGCCTCTCATACAGGTGATGCAGCCCTTAGAGCTGTTCCTGGACACGTCTGCAGTGGCTCAAGCAGGATGGTGGAGCTGCTCCAAAACCTGCAACCTACCCTAAGGGACTGCTCATTTCCCACTTCAGCTGGTGCCCCACTCACCAGTCCTTCTACCTCACCTTCCAGTTTTATAGGTGGCTTATCTAACTTCTCCAGCAGCATCCTGCTACTGACACCATTCACGATGTCCTCCCTGGTTGTGGATGGTTAACCTTTACAGAACTCAGGCAGTCCCAGTACTGGTCAGATGATATGGCTTTATACTATTTTTGCTGCTTTGCTGTCATGGAAGTAAACATCAAAATGCAAAAGCAAAGACTAGCTAGTTAAATGGGTCACTTGAGTGTAAGGCAAAATGGATTTGTTTGCCAAAAAAAAAAAAAAAAAAAAGAACAAAAACACTACTTCAACAATTCCAGAAAGCAGAGCTCATTTCTGGTGAAGATGAACCCCACCCTTTTATCAACTAAAGCCATGTACCTAAGTCATTTATCCAACACCCGTAACGTCATGGGGATCGTAAAATCACCCACACAGTAGTTTAAATGTGGGAATCAGTAGCAGTAAGGAAGCAAGGTACAGCACAGGGCCGATTTGCAGGAAGGTGGAAGGAAGGATTTAATGAGGCTGCAGAACCAGTTCTCTGGTGTCTGGTATCAAAATCACCCACAGGCATCACAGAAAATTAGCACTGCAACTCCAGCATATTCCTGGTCTCATCAGGCCAGTGCTTCAAAACACACCACGTCAGTTTGGTGACTAACTGGTGAATTAAAACAATGAGATGTCAGCTCTGATGCTCTGTACATGTTTGTTGCAGGCAAATCCTCTGATAAGGAGAGGTTCCTCTGTGAATTTACACAGAAATCATCTGCCATAAAGAGGTGTTGCCAGTGCCCACTGTCAGACTGTACAGGGAAGTATTCCCAAGGAATAATATTAGTTAAATATAGAAGTTGCACTTGGCGTAAACAAAACACAAACAGAACAATACATCAGTACCATATTGATTCAGTAGCTTAGCTGATGAATACACTCAAGGCACATCACAGTTTACACTGCTGGGAAAGGCTTTAATCACACTCACCTGACACAGCACAGATGACACCTGATTATTGGCAGTTACAGCTAACATGAGGCTCCTCCACTGAGATTACGAGCTCACAACCACTATGGGCACTGGCACAGAGCTGGGCTCCCTCCGCTGGCGAGGGACTGCCTTGTTTCCTCCAGACAGTGAGCAGAAGATGGTTCTTCCACAGAGACCACCTGCTGCTTCTTCACCAGGCTTTTCCCATCCTTCCAAGGACAGAGTTGGTGTAGTTTAACCCTTGTATCATGAGGACAATAAAGGTGAAGTTACAACAGGGAATGGTCCTCAACAACAGTTCATGTTAATGTTCTATTGTGCAGCAAAATCTACATGTGTATTCAGCTCTGGAGGCTAAATAGAAAAAAAATATAAAAATAATAAAGGTCCAAACGCCTAAATCATAACATGGGACAGAAGGAAGCCTCACTAACAAAGTCCTGTGGAAACACTCCCTCATTAGTTACTTTTTTGAAAGGTTATAAGCATGTTTGGATCCCTCAAATTATTTAATGGGTACAACAAACTGAAAAAAAAAATGCAGGTCTGATACAAAAAACTAGCCCAAATTAACAAAATGTTTCAGTCTATTAAAAAGTTACATATGTAAGGGTTTTCCCTTTCCCAAGACATTGATACAGAATACATTGGGAGGCTACCTTCTTCACAAACATCAAACTAAAAAAAGGCTGTTCCAAAATCACTTAACATGAAACACTTAAAAAGATGCAGATGAAAGGCATGAGTAAGCTGGAAAAAGAAAGGCATTAAATATTCACTAGCTCTTCGTTTGGTTGGTTTTGTTTTTAAGAAGGGTTTTGATTAAATAATGATTAATTTTGATTGAAAGGAATGTTCCAGTTTTCTTGAGTCTTCAATCTTCACATCAGAAAACTTGAGGCTAGAAAGATGCTTGGATCCTTTGCAAAAAATTGATAAGCATCCACCTCATCCTCTGTACACAGCAAGCAAGGAGCACAGAGACATCTGACACTCACTGCTTAAACCTGACCAATAAACAAAATCTATCCCCATGGCTATTTGTAAAAGTAGTAATTTTACAAGGGAGGAAGAGAGAGGAGTGTAATACAGTGGATTCAGGGGACAGAGCCTTCATGGGTTTTTCTCATAAGCATGGGAGTTCACCCACTTGGCTATGCCACCTCCACACAGCACTGTGGTGGAGAAGCAGCAACTGACCTTTGCTGACCACAGGAAGAGTTACACTGGAGTCATTGGTGCTTGTTTCCACGTGCTGTTAAGAGTCCACTCTTGGTCTGAAGGGATTCTTCCTCGGTTTTTGTTCTCCTTTCCCTTTGAGAGATCTTCAAGTTTAAGTGTGACAGATTGGTGCCACCTCCCCTGCACGCACACATACGCGAACACAGAACATTTTTTTTCCTCTTAAAGAAAACATCTCTTCTGATCTCACTGTCCATATCTATCTCATTCCTATCTTCAGTGCTCAGCCAGTATCAATAAACATCTCCCATGGTCAGACCACAAGATACTGAGGGACACAAATCGGCCTTTCATCTCACCACTTTCTTCCAGAGTTGGAGCACCCTTCCTTTTTCTTTTTTTTTTTTTTTTTTTTTTTTTGAGTGAGGGTGTCTGCACTTGCAGATATGCATATAATCAGCACACAGGCCTCAAGCTTCTCTGAATGCAACCAACCTCTGGACACAACAAAGATCTGCCTACGTGCTGCTTCCTTCTTCCAAGAGCTAAGAGCTGCCAAGCTGGCAGCCCAAGAACTCTTCTCAGTCTTTATCATGAGCAAGGCACACAGTAACACAGCAAGAGAGCTAGGTGCAGATCCATCATCCCAGACCACAGAGACGGCTAGCCCTCTCTGTAAGTAAGCTGCTTCTTTCTCTCTCTGAAATCCATTCTACATATTAAAAAGCAAGTACACATTTTACACAAATGTTTCAAATCAAGGCTTTTTTTTTTTTTTTCCTCTTCTTCATTTCAGGACACAGAAAAACAAGTATTTATTTGAGAGAGAGAAGAGCAGGCAATCTTGTTTTCACTGATAATTAAGGTGACCAAGAAAGGACCAAGAGCACCTCTAATATCTCCCTTTTTACCCAAAACATTACATCCTTTGGAAACAAGAATGTTAGCATTCAAAATTATCAATTCATGCTTCAGAGAAACTGGTGTCTGATACAAGAGGAGAGAACAAGCAGGACTCCCATTGCTCAGATTAGTTTCTGTCAGCTCCTAGGAAAGCAAAAAAAAATAAATCACTGTACTAGATAAAATAACCAGCAGTGTTTCCTCTCCCAGAGTGCTGAATAAGCACCTTCCGGTCCCTTTGATCCAAACTGAGCCTTGTATGCCCTAGTATTTCTGACAAATGAGAGATGACAAGCTAAGCAGTTGGGCCTTATCTATGTAAATTAGAGATAACTAATGACTGAAAAAAAAAAACAACTTAGTACATATCAGCAGCAAGGATTTTCATTTATCTTCACACTCTGCAAAAAAGTACCACAGCCCCTCTCACAGGGTTAGAATTGGCTCAGAGATCATAGAGGGAAAAAAAGTTGTTTTTTAGGTGGAGAGGTGAAAAATTACTGAATAGCAGGGGACAGGGGGGTTATCCTGAACGAACAGTTTCCATTGCAGCTTTCTTGTTTTCAGCATCATGGATGAGTCTATCTTGTTTCATTTTATAAAAACTGCAGTGATGGTTATAAAAGAAGTAGGTTCATCCCTATCAAACAAGGTAAAAACAATACTGAAAGAGATCCCCGATATTTAGGAAACTGGTGACTGCAAATAACACCTACTCAAACAAAGCAAAACCCAGTAGAGCTATACAATGCCTACTTCCATGTCAGTCTCATCAAAGGTAACTCACAGAACCCTTGACACCCCAGAGTCATCCATTTTGTCAGGATTTATTTCTTCGAAAACATTTCTTATAAATGAGGGGAGTTAAGGCCTCAGAATTAAACAGTTTCATCTAGAAAAGTCTTTCAAGAAAAGGCATGCTGTCCAGTCTGGCCAGAGATGCAGTGATTTAGGATAAATAAGTGTAAAGTAAGCAAAGTGCTAATCAGAAATTATGGAGTGTTGTGTCCCCCAGTGATGAGTAAAGGAATATTTAAAGTTCACAGAAGCCCAAGAATTTCCTAAGAAACATAATCAAACATATTTGCTTCTACTGACATTTCCCCGAATACAGAAAGAGATACGGACACTTTTTTCTTTCCCCAACCAAAATTAACTCCAGAACACTCCCACACCCTCCCATCAAATTAACGCAACACTGAAAATATCTGAGGGTTGTTTTATTTCATTTAAACAATAGGTTTGGGGCAACGTGGGAATTGAGCAGCACCTTTTAAAAAAACCCTGTCATGTGCTATAAAGGATAAATAGGTGAGTTTTAAAAAAACGTTTATGTACATATACACACACTAAACCAAATTAAAAATGCAGAAAGTTGCAAGGGGTTCTCTTCAACACCACAAGAGAGAGGAAAGCCTTATTTCACAGCAAGCAAAAACACCGCATGATAGGATTAGAGTGCACAATCACATGTAGTGCAGATACCGAACCATCCTGGGCCCTGGAAGCAGTGCAGCTAGAGCAGCACAAAGCTCCGCGGGGGCCCCAATTTCTCCTGTTCCGTAGCAAAAGCAGCACCAATTCTCCACTTCGGATTCTCCATTTAGGACGGCGTGCTGTGCGATCCCAGAGCCAGCTGCCCTGCCTACACCGGTTTCAGCAGAAGCCACAAGTAGTGAGCTAGTGAGAATAAGAGCCCCACAGCCAAGCTACAACACTGATTTAACGACAGCATTTCCACAACGAAGGTACCTTTGCTCCCCCATGTCTCTTGGGTGCTCTCCATAGGTCACGCAACGGACAACTCCTGATTATTTATTATTTCTGCTCTGTAGTCCCCATTCCCTACCTCCATCTTTTCCTATCTCATTTCCTCCTCACGACCCCTCTCATTTCCTACAGGATGAGAAGGAAATAAAATGAGGAAGGGGCATGTACATCTACCCAAGGGGATATTCAACAACCAAATGAAGCTTAAAAAACAATAATTCTTTAAAAAACATAATTAAAAAACTGTTAAAGTTCTGCAGACTTCTGGCAGAGTTTGGTTGTTTAGCCCAGAGGTCTTTGTCTTCAGGCCCTGCAGGCTATACTGGCGAGAAGCACGCAGTACAAGGTAAAATTCTGAATAAAAGGAGAAAAATGTAGACAGGGCCACGTGGAGAAGAGGCTATAACAAGGAAACCTAACACTTAGGCATTAGCATTTATGCTACACGGTATGCTTTCAAGAGAGTGAATTCCTTCCTGTTGGTGCGAGCTGCCCAGATGAAGAGAGCGGCTGCCATGAACTGCAGAGGTGCCGAGACACAGGCTAGGCAGAAGGACCAGCCGAATTCACCCCTCACATCGTCAGGCAGGGGCAGCTTCTTATGGAGCAGCTCGATCCCAGCTACATAGCAGCCAACCAGGCCCAGTGTACACAGTCCTGAGGAAGGAAGAAGTGAAGTGTGATGAGCTCGCTGTTGGAGAGCTCTGGCTCTCGCCAAGAGCTTCTGAAGGAGGGAGGGGAAGCGGTGGGTGGCAGGAGACCGACCTGCGAGGAAATGGAGGACTCCCGTGGCGATGGCAGGGTACAGGCTGCGACAGGCACATGCACAGAGCCCAATCAGAGCTCCAAAGCACATGAGGCCAAGGCTGACAAAGGGCAGAAGAAACTGCAATCGCCACAGATCTGCACGTTAAAGAAACACACAAGAAAGATTTCTCAAGGATGTGCTAAAAACTGACCTTGTCCCACCAGGTTATATTTCTACCCACACTAATTCATTGGCTGAGCTAAGAAAGGTCCAAAGGCTCCAACTGAAGTACGAAGAACTTTATTGGTTAACTCCCAAGCTCTTGTACCACATTCATGACCAAAATCTTTGCTAAAGCACCTAAGTTTTCATTTTAAACTTTGACCTACTACCTGTGCTACTTGGAAAAAAAAAAAAAAAAAAAAAAGCAGAGCAAGATGCAGATGCTTCCTCACTACTACCTGCATTTGGAAAATCCCATTCTCTTTTATCCGACTTTTCTACCTGCCAGACGTGAAAGACACTTACAAGTCCGATTCAAGTCTGTGCCACTGTTGTGGTTTCCAGGCTCTATGTACTTTTCCATAAACTGATCAGAGAGGGAAAAACTGATGCAGTTTGTAGTCATATCAGTTTCTGGAACAGAAAAACAAAAAATACAATTACCATTAGGTTCCCCTCACCCCATCTCTATCCAATTCCTCATCTTCCAACCTCTTAAGCTGGGAAGCTCCTCCAAGTTCTATTTTAGACAAACAAAACAAACAAAAAACCTCTCAAAAGAGATCTGAAGGACACGTTAGCAGGCAGTAAGTGTAACATAGTTACTAGAAGGAGGCACAGAATTCAAACATGCAGAATCTTTAAGCACTGATCCATAGATCAGTGCCATGCAAGTAGGGATAAAATGCGGCATATGATGTTTAATTATGTTGTCTCACATTCCTGTACTCCTGTAACAGAGCTGTGTTTATACCCACATGCAGAACGTGATATCTTACTCGACATTTCATGAAAAAAATGAGATAGAGAGGACTGCTTAAAGAAAAAGAAATACCTGCTTTTTATACTAATTTTCTCCCCTTTTGCCTCTCAGTTAGGTATCGCTTGGAGAATGCTAATGAGCAGAGTTGTTCTTACATTTATTTCAAAATGCATTTTCATTAGAGGAAAAAAATGTATTTTATGTAATGTTTTCTCCAGAAAAAGCATTTGAAAGTAATTTTTCCAAAAGGGTTCAGAATAAGGGCTTTACATACATTTTCAAACCCTACTTTGAAGGAATTAAAACAATTGGCTCACTGCACTTCTTTATATCCTCCAACAACTGTCAAAGAAGGGAATATAAATAGTTCAGACCATATCCAACACTACAAGGAGTCCAAAACATGCTGGTGTCACAGTGGGACACTTGTGACACTCAAGCTAAACGAATGACTAGCTAAAAGGATTGAGTGTCACCTTGATAAAGCAGTATTTTTCCCCCACTGCTGGATCCCTTGACCTCTCCTAGAAAGAGGGTGATAGGCAGAGCAACAACTGTATCACCTGATGGGCCATGGACACTAAGGAAAACCAAGTTACACTAGACTGAATTTAGATGAAATATAATGCGTCAAATTCTGACTCTGTAGCACTGACAGCCACAGACTTTTACCTTTCGCTTCCTTAAAAGCTTAGACTGTCTTTATTAAAAAAAAAAAAAAAAAAAAAAGGAACAAACATACAAGCTAGAAATAAGCTTTCTGGAGGAAGAAAGTGACATGGACATGTTGTGAGGAAGTTAGCACATACCCCTGTAGGCAAGCTAGGGAAGTGTTAGTTACTCCAGATACCTGGTGGGCTGTACCAGTGAGAGTTTTTGGGTACAGTGATACACCTCCGCCACAACCCAACTGTGCCATTGCACCGGAAGAGCGCATCTGTGTAGGTCTTCTCATCTGCCTCTTCACTGACGAATTCTTCCCAGACGCTCCGGCCAGCTTCTGTAATGTTCTCTACGGGGGACAGGGTGTGGTATTCGTACCAAAAATCAGTGCCGATGGAAGCTGCCATGTATATGGTGGAGATGAGGCTGAGAACGCAGGCGATTACTAGCGCTGTAGCAAAACGGTTATCCATCATCGCGCCCTTGCTGCTGAAAGGAAAGAGAAGGCCGAGTGAGTAACTCCTCAGATACTAACACCAGAGTTATCCCAGCAGCGTCATGCTGATGACGCCACTCCTGTTACGCAATGCGCCCTCAAGACAAGCATCTCTTCCCCTGCCAGGAGACTGGAAGCACAGCAGCGCTAAGTCTGCAGCACAAGCCCACACCCACAGGGTCGAGTGCTCAAGGCACAGCTGTCGCCTTCCTCCCAGCTTCCTGCAGCGCTCTGTGCTAGCTGCTCTCCTCTCTCCCTGAGAGACCAACAGCAGTCGTGTCCCCAGAGCAGATGGCACAGCTCACTGGCACTTCTGATCCTGACGGTAGGGAACCACAGAGCAGAGAATCCACCTACAGCGCTCAGTCAGAAGACTTAGCTTGCCTTAAGAGATTACCGAGGGTAGAAGTTATTTTTAGCCTGCCATCCCATACGGCTTCCACAGCTTGTGTTTACAGCACAGATAAGAATCGCAAGCATGCCAAAAAAGCTTTTCCAGACTGTTCACAAAGGGCAGCCATGCCAAGATACTGGAATGCCTTTTGGGAAACACTGAAACGTATCTAGGCACTAGAGACAGAACACGAAGAAAGTGCTGAAAGACAAGCTTGGAAATGACAATAAAAACTGCAATAATGCCACAGTGTGTACAGAGGTGTGTCTGAAGAACTAAAACAATGCAAGGGGAGTGCCCTGTTCCACAGGCACTGGATGACAGGAGCTTCCAAAACTGAAATACCTTCACGCACCAGCATGAGGGCCTTGGTCTGGCTCCCTGCAGGAGGTCACTAATTCCCTCCTTCACAGGCCCGTGCTCACAGCATAAACTCAGGGTAAAGAAGACATGTCAAAAAAAACAAACAAACAAAAAACACAGACTCCACATGCACTTACACTTTGACAGTACTGTGATTTTAATGAGTAATTGATTGCTAACACACGTAATGTTTTGCAGAGAGTGCAATGCATCAGAGGACTTCCAAATGCCTGTTATGCTGGTGCATTTGCTGTGCTTGATTACGTTTATGGATTATGATAAATCAGGCTTTATGCACCTGCCAAATAAAATATTAATCAAAGTTACCTTTGCAGCTAGAGCTATTCTGGTGGCATGAGCTACTATCTAATCAATTCTTCTTTATTGCTTGTTTTACCTTCCTTCTCCCACACACTCTGATCAAAACACTTTAGTCTTGTTTCTTTGCAGCTGAATGGAATGGAACAGGAAACAACAAATGCTTAAACATGCAACATTCACAAGGGAAAATATGAGTGCTCAAGTCAGACCTGCCAGTAAGAAATTCTGAACTATGAAACAAAGTGCAAAAGAAGCAGAGAGTTTCAAAGGCATACCAGTGTTTGCTGATAACAGTGCCCTTCTTGTTCCTTTTCCCTCCTATCTGCTCCTCTATTTGGTTCAAACTGACTAACAGGGCTGGGGACAGATGATATATACTTATATTATCCCATGTTTCATTTCTATTTTTGAAGAGGGATTGTTAGAGAGTATGCCTCATTTAACTGCTTCCTTAGAAAAGATCAAGAATAGAACTGTTTTTTGGTGAATTGACAAATAGCACCCATTTAAAGCACTAAGAAGTTCACAAACTACAACTCTGTGAACTGTGAATCCAGAAGCTGTGATTTTAAAATTCTGGCAATCATATTAAGAGGAAGAAAACACCATACCTGGGCTTATTCATCTAGAAGACGCAGAACCAAGTCCAGACTCAGAAGCAAATGCTCTGCACTGTTTCATCTTTGGTTACGCGCTTGCACTCTCCCTTGCTATCCCAGCATCTAGCTCAAAGCGCACAGGGCATTGGATGAGCAGAACACGGACAAGCAAGCTGCCGTATAGGGCCGCCCCTCTTTTCTTCCACACCGAGTTCACTTGGAGATTTATTCCCCTTCACAAACTTCTCACAAAGCAAACAGCACACGCGGCATCTCCGCAGCTAATGTCGTGCTGCCTGGCTGCTGCCCCGCTGAGCTGAACAGATCCCTGGGAACTGTTTCAGGTAAGCAGCAGAACCAGCTGGCGAGCAGGCCGGTCTGGATTTTCCACTACACTGCAGCCACTGCAAGAGGAGCCCTCAGTACTGGGCTCCTCTCTTCAGAGAGCTCTCTCTGGGAGGAGGAAGCACAAGTGAGCCTACAAGCTCTATCCTCAAAGTTGTATTTGATGAAACAAGGTTGTAAGCAGGACATTACCAGGCCACTGTTTTGCAGCCTTTTGCTATAAATGCTTACAAAGTCCTTAGTAGCTAGCATACAGAAAGAAAACTGGCTCAATAAGGTGTACTTTCAGATACGACATCCCTGCTGCCAGCTCCAGAACTTTGGTACTGGAAACATGCTTATCATGGCATCATTAAAATGCAACCACACGCTTCTGGCCAGCTTGCTAAGCATTGGGAAAAGTACAGCAGGTTTAGCAGAGTTATGGCAGCTGACAACCAAGAAGCCAACTGAAGAGTTAAGAAAAAATGCAAGCACTGCTCAGTGTTTGTTACCCACAGGCCAAAAGAGACATGGCCAACCAGTGATCATTGTGTAATGCACAGCTCTGGGGACAGGCAGAAGCAGGCGAGGTGGCTACAGTCCCTAAAAATTAGCAGGTGGTTTGTGTCAGCTTGCTCCAGAAAGAACACACATGGATTTGCAGAACGTACAAGACTGTGCCAAGGAAAGAGCACATCCCCACTTCCCTATAATAACAGACTTCTCAGTGCTTCTGCTAGCCCTTTAAGTACTTTCAGAAGACAAAAAGAATTACAGAAGAGATGCACTCAACAACACTTTAGGCCAGTTTTGAACTAGAAGTTCTTCCCACTGCAAACACCCCAGAAGACTGGACTATCCTGCTCATTTGCAGTGCGTACCCAGCGCATCTTCATTTGCAGCAGACACACGCCCACTTAAACGAGGTGTCCTTTGCTCTGTTACAGACAGAATCACGCTTCCAGCCCCAGGCAGAACTCAATGGGAGTAGTAGGCAGTGGCAGTCAAAGAGAGTTACCATAGAAAGATCACGAAGAAAGACGTAGCATGTTTCTGAGATTATGACACGCTTCCCAAAAGGTTTTGTGCAGAAAAACATGTAGGAGGTGCTTTAGCATAAGACTACTTACAGAAAAAAACACCCGCCAACATCACTACTATCAGAGCTGACAGTAATTATAGACAAAGACTGATACTAAATAGAAATACTTCCTGCCATCACAGACTGTCAGCAAGAACCTTCATCATTTTAGGAGAGGTATATACGTTCATACAGCGTTGCCAGCACACTTCATCCCTACAGCAGACACCATTTCAAATGGGTTATTCCTGAAACTAAACTATGCAGTGAATATAAAACAACGCAAGGCAGTGGCATACAGGCACTCAAGCATAAATGCTTCACAGGACATTGTAATTACTATTTTTTTAAAAAAGGAGACATATAAAAAATTCAAAGCATCAGTTCGTAAGAGAGAAGGGAAAGTCCAAACCAGCAGCAACATACAAAGGAATGGAAAGACACATATGCTTCACATAAGGAAAAAAAGGACAAGCTGTATAATTGAAAAAGAAATAACACAGAGGAGCACAACAGCAAGTATTGTGGCAAACAAACAACTACAAGGCTAGGAAATGAACAAGCATTTTACAAAGTCGCTATACGATGGGGGAAGGGAATACAAAAATAAAAGCACTTCTCTCCTGTGGCAGCAATCGCTACCTCCCCTCAGCCAGGAGCAGGCCACCACGCGTAGGAAGCTCATTTCACTTGCCATCACAACAGAGGAAGGCCACAAAGGCAGCCTAGCGAGGGCTGGCTTTTTTACATAAAACATGCTTGCGACTAGGCTGCTGTGGGGTAGAAGAGAAGAGGAGGAAGGGATGAAAAACAAAGAAAAAGCGAGCGTGGGGAGGAACACTGATACACAGGAGCCTCTTTTTGGCACTGAGGGTAAAAGCAGGGTTAGGAAAGGACGGCAGCGAAGGGTTTTTTTACCTCAGCGCTCCCCGCCGCCCCTCAGCACAGGGTTCCGGTGACCGCCGCCCACCTCAGCGCGCCGCCTGCCTCGCGTCCTGCGGGAAGCCAAAGCCCTGAGCACCCGCAGCCGCCAGCCCCGGCTCCTGCAGCCATCCCGGCTGCGCAGCGCCCTCCGCGCCTGCTCCGCCGCCTGGAAGCACAGCGGCGGCCATCACCCACCCCGGGACCCCTTCCTCCCCCTCCTCACAGCCCCGGGCCGCCCACACACGGCCCCGGCCTCTTCCTCGCTCTCCTCACGCCCTCAGCACCCGCCCGCCAACGGTCCCCAACGGTCCCCAACGGTCGCAACCGCCTCGGCGCGCGGCACCCACCGCCCGCCGCCTCGCGCCCCCATGCCACGCCCTCGCCGCGCGAGGCACGCTGGGGGATGTAGTCCGCCCGCCCGCCCAGCCCCCTGGTACCGCGGGCCCGCCGCGAGGCACGCTGGGAGTTGTAGTTCCCCCCGCACACCCGCCTCGCTTGGTGCCCTCAGCTCAGGCTGGGGGCTGGTAGCGCCTGAACTTTCAGTCAAAACCCCTGCTGAGTTAAACAGCTAAGAGATCCCCCAAAATCACCCCAAAATCACCGCTCAGTGCCCTTCTGCCTTCCGCAATGTCATTACTTCGTCTCCCTCTGCAGCCACAAAGCTCAACTTTCGTCCCTTTCTGTTCCATTTCTTGTAAAAATGGTGCTGCGATATCCTGGCAGTGTGACTTGGGAAAACACCACATTAAAAAAAAAAATAAAAAATTAGTAAAAATTACAAAAAACGGCAGCACTGACTCCATGCCCCACGTTGGACGTTGCCCCCCGTCCCTGGTCCCTCTACCCATACAAGCTGCAGGAGGTCTCCTAACAGTGGTTAGCAGCCACCCGCTGAGAGACCTCCACGCCCAGTTTTGGTTTCACCAACCTCCAAACCAGCAAACGCACACCCAGCAAACGGAGTCACGTCCAAGGTTTTCACGTCTCTGGGGACTTCTGGGGAAAGGACCCCATCCAGCTCCTCTTCTCGGGCGGCCAGGAAGCATTTTTTTCAGTGGGATAAGAGGCTAGGATGGTGAAGGTGACATCAGTGATGGGTATTTTTAGTTAAAAAAAAACCCTTTCCAGCATGGCACACCTTTCCAAATCATGGTGCTGGTTCACCAGCACCTCATAACTCTCAGCTAAGAAGTTGTCTGGGTTCTGACCACATTTAGGCTGGATTCTAAAATATTCAGCATTTTTATCGATGGCCTGGAAGAAAGCAGAGCATCATCACTGATAAACTTCACAGATGACACAAGGCCTGAGGGAAGGGTAAATAATTAAATGGGTAGAGCACTGGTACAGGGTGACCTGGTCGTTTGGAAGCTGGGGGCAAGCAAACATATGTGTCAATAGGGTCATCAATGAGCATGTTCATTTAAGAGCACAGAGTGGTGGCTATACTTGCATGGCAGAAGACTTTATCCTGGGAAAAATGAAAAGGACAAATGAGTCATGGTGGATTACCAGCTGCCAAGATGTGGCTGTGGCCAAATAAAACCCCATGTTCCTGCAGCCATGGGTGTACAAACAGAGAAATCACAAGGAGGACAGGAGTTATATCAGCTCCGGAGTTGCCACTGGCTGCTAACATGCTGTGTCTAGTTTTGACATGTTGGCATAGCAGAGATGAACCTGAAAAGGGGCATGAAAATCACTGTGCAATGAGAAAGCCTTTTTCAGGGAAACATATCAAAGAAGGTTAGCCAGTACAGTATATTGAAGAGAGAGCTAAGGAGTTACAAGATCATAAAATACAAGTAATGACAACAGGGAACAAAAAATCAGTAATAATTTTTCGTGGCAAAACTATCAGAATTTGAAGCTAGGAAATGTTTAAAGAAAAAACACACACAAAACAACTCTGTATTGTAAACTATGGAATAAGAAGACTTGCAATCACTATAAATCATAGCGAATAATCTAACACTGGCAAGCCTACAGTTTTTGTTTGTTTGTTTCCCTAAAAGATCTAATCTTGTAAAAATGAGAATCATTTCTGGAAAATTCGTCAGTCATTGCTACTCCCATTATTGAATTAGACTACATTGGCCTCTTCTTACTCATCATCCGCCCTGATCAGTGATATGTGCAGCTGCTTAAAAACAACCATAGGAAAGAGAGATGCATGTCCATTTAATTTAATTTAAAATGCTCTCAACTAATTTCACCTGCTTTTTTTTTTGTTTGTTTGTTTTGTTTTTGTTTTTGTTTTTTTCTGGAAGAAAACCACTTCATATAATAAGGGTAACCCAATAAAAACATTACAAACGAATGTTCACTGCTAACACCGATATTTTGCCATTTTCTTTTCACACCTCCTTAATCTGCTTCAGCAGAACCTCTGCTAGATCAGATCAGCTACACAATAGGATTATTCCAGAAGATTTTCAAAGTAAAAGTTTGCTTTAGAAACTGCGGTAGTTCACACATGAAAGCGCAAAGTGAATAATGCTGATGGCTACAGATTAAAAGCTGTTCCTGCCTTGTGCAGATCTGTAGTTTCTTAGATAGCAGACCTGCATCGTGTCTTGTACCTCCAGCAAGAGTGTTCCAGCACTGACAGTTTTACAGCGGTGTTGCAAACAAGCTAACAAAAACCTCCTGTGTTGTAAAAGAAAATCTTCATACAAAATTTGTGGTGTTCTAGCTCCTGCACATTAAGGAAAATAAGTAAACACTCAGAGGAGGAGGCATTATCTGTATTAAATGGAATTGGTAATGGATGAGAAATGAAAAAGACTTGTTCAAATACCACATTCACTTCTTTAGTTACTGATTCAGACCTGAAAAAGGTGCTTGAAAGATTGCCTATTTCTTTCAGTATTACTAGCTTGTTTTCTACAAGATATTGCTTTTCCCAACAGATCGTCTGTAATAAAAATGGCAGTTTTAATTTTCGTGTTTTAGACACAATCTATGAACATTTCACACAGACAATGCAGCAGAAATCCCATGGATTCCCCCCAAACCTTTATATAGTCACTCTGGTTTTATTTTTGCCTTCTGTATTTTTCTATCTTTGGCACAGAAGACTGTGGGCAAAGCAAATCCTACCCTAATTACATTTTTCACAGAAAGAAGACCTTCCAGATATGCTTCTTCCAAATACGATGAATAGCACAGGTTCTCTGTAAAGATACCCACTCAACCTCCACGTCAGGGGTCTCCAAACTTTTTTGATCATGGACACCAATTAGTGAAAGATTTTGAGCGTGCACCTCCATTATATGTACATTTATTTATAAATCAATTACACTTACTACTGTACTAACATATTGTGCACATCATAAAACAAACACAAAAATAGAAAATAAAAAAGGATGAGAAAAAGAGGAAAGAAATAAACACTTTTTCAAAAATAGTTTTATTTACTAATTGCACCAAAAATATTTTCTTCCCACATCCCACGTTGAAGACCATTTCCTCTAGGTAGGAAACTACTTCAGCCCATCCTGGTGCACTTCTCGGCACCTACAATTTTACTTGAATCAGTTCCACCCTCTCCTCTTCATTTTGGGATGAAACTTCTGTTATTTGGCATTCATCTGGTTTCCTCTGAGCTTGCCTTCACCATAGTTGTAGCACAGTAGGACAGTTTCAGCCAATATTTTTTTATTTGGTCTGCAAATCTCTATTCCTTACAGAAGGTTTTTGAAGCACAATCATTTAGAAACTACTACACTTTCTTTCATGGCCAAATGAAGCTCTGTTCCTTCGCAGCATTTATCATCATTAATAATTTACTGATGCACACTAATTTCATCTAAATGCCTGTGCTTATATAAAAGCACGTGTACAGGTTAGAATAAAACACTTAACCTAGCAGTAAAACAGATCAAGAAAAAAAAAACTACCCACCTTGCTACCAGAAATGCTTCAATTGCAGAGATCTGTCAGGGGTGGTGGTGAAACAAATTAAATCAACAAATTAAATCAACACCCCACATACTTCCTGTACAGATAGTTTTGCTGCATATCTTTTACTCATTTTGCCATAACATTATAAGGCTACCATAGCACGTGTCAACAAGCTTTACCCAACTGAGAACAATAATCTTAAATGTTTTCCCTCGCTACTGTCAGAAAAGCTGCTGAGGCTTTACCAGAGTGTGATCATGTTTTGAGCTGTACCTGCCGTACCGAGCAGCTGCCTGCAGTTCAGCGACTGCAGTATTTCCTATTAGGCAGGTTTAAGGAACGGCGAAAACACCGACACGACGCACTTCACAAGTGCATTTTTAAAAAAACAGGGCCATCAGAGAAGCAGAAGCGCTGAAGTGGCTCTGACCACACGCAGGGCCACAACAACAGCATCTGTCGCGTGTGGTCACAAGAGCTTCAGGTTCACTCTCAGGTTCAAAACAACTCGGCACCTGGTGGCCGCGCGTTTCACATTGCCTCAAGAGCACTGTGGCAAGGGCTGGAGAGGATGGGTACCCCGGGTGGAAGGAAATACGCTGCAACCAAGCCAGTGGCTGCTGCTGCAGCAGAGCCTTTTGTCCAGGAAAAAGACTGACACCTACCTGGGGAGGTCCGGGAGGAGGAGGAGGGTGCTGTAGATGTCTAGGAAGGTATTGAGGAGGGGTGGAGGTTGTCCTCCTGCTAACAACAACTCTCATGGCATCTCTGGGTCTTGGCACGTCGTGCTTTCTAGGGTTATCTGCACAGCAGCGTTGTGAGGGGCATTTCTGTGTGCTGAGTGTTTTTGAGAGCTCTCCGTCAGGGAAATGAGCTCTGGAAGACGCAGATCCTGTGCGAAGATAAGCCCTAAGCAAATCAATACCACATTAAAAAAAGACAAGGCTTACAGACCACCTGCAAACACACCTGCTGCTGCTTCACTGAGGCAACTACAGACAGCTTCATCATTTACAAGAATACATCATAGCATTTTTGCAAATCCTCTGTCCTCTCTGACGCATTCACGAAGTACAGAGCTCACCCCAGAGAGCAGAACTGATCCCTGCTGGAAAAGGTTTACTGTTCAATTTTTTGTTTTGCTATGTAAGGCTATTAAATTGCACGGAGACAACACGGTGAGGCAGCACAAGCACAAGAAGGCATGGGTATATGCTTATCTCATGGTTCTGTTAAGCTTCTTTAAAAGTTACTTGCTTTTTTGTGTACTTTGGGATGAAGAGAGGGAGGGAGGGAATTTCAAGGAGCGAATTTCAATCTTGTGATGTGAGATGTAGGGAGAGAAGGCTGTGCCTGATTTATAAAGCTTGTGAGAGAGGAGTCCAGTAGTGCCCCATGGAAAGGAAGGCTGTCATGTATAACGGGCTCCTTATTAATCATCAAAATATCTGCAGTGGACAGCAATGGACCTAATACCCCTAGATCCATCAGTGTAATAGCAGCTGTCTGCCTGTCCAGGCTCCTGGAAGTCTACCAAGTACCTTCCACACTGGAGAGCACAACCTCAGCACCTCCGAGTGAGCCTGAGGGCATCCAGAGTGCCCTGGAAGGGACAAATTTGCTGCCTGTACGATGCAGAGTTTCTCTCTGCTTGTGGAGACAGACGTATGTGGTCCTGACCTACCTGGCTGGGACTGGAGAGCTTTCCAGGAACGATTTGCTCAAAGCTCTGAGAAGCCCCAGGACACGCCGGGGCTGTGAACATGCAGGTGGAAGGGGAAGGGGAAGACGAACTCATCTGCAGAAGAGAGGAAGGATGATGAAGAACAATAGTAGAGGTTGTTTCAAGTTAGTACACACTGACAAAGACGTAGTAACATCGGTACCTCAAAAAGTGAGAATTTTCACTTGATTTATGCAACACCACAAGAGCTGACAGTACGGTTAAGCTACAGCTGGAGCCGTGCACGAAACTGCGAACAAATGACGGAGGAAATTAGGGCTCTTTAGGAAAAGTGGGCAGCAAATCTAAGAATGGCTCAAAGGGATGCAGGCTTCGGGGTCAGGAGGAGAAGGACCACGCCACCATTCTGGGGAACAGGAGTGCGGCCTACAAGGAAGCTGGTGCAGGGATGGGAACACCACGTTAGGATTCGGACCCTAAATGTTTTTGGCCTAAGCACACCAAATGAGAGAATTACTCTCAACAGAAAACAGCAATCATAAACGAACAAAGAAAGTACAAAAGCCTCCAAGCTGCAGAAGAGCTGAGCTTGCCCCAAAGGGCAACTTAGGCAAAAAAAAAAAAAAAAAAAACTTGACGAAAGAGATAACGTGGCACCTGAATTCATCACTCTTTACAATCTTTAACCTCTGCAAACCAGTAATATCCTGTCCTAAAAAAAAATAATAAAAAGTTCAGAATCTTGAAAACAACCTTCCACCCCCCAAAACAAAAGCAATACACAAACCTCGTTCACCTCTGCAGGCAAACATAAAATGAAGATAAAATCAGTAAAACTAAACCTGATTTTTTTTCTAAAAAAAAAAGCTGCAGCTCTTTATTCATAGGATGGGGTTTTGACTAATCAGAGACGCTCGCCGCTTGTAGGTTTCCTACACGATTGGCTAAAAGTGTAAGAATTACCCCCCCCAAAACCACTTTTCTCCTCCTCCTTCCCCCTCTCCTCCCCCCTTATCACGAACATGTTTTTAAAGCAGGCCTCGAGGGGAAGGGTAGGGGGAACTCGGAGCCTTCCTCAGCACCATGATGAGGACGGCCTGGCCAGAAATGGACCTCAGCCAGCTGTCGCCTGTGACTATGGTCACTTTGAACTACGACGACTACTTCTACGAGGACAACTGCCAGTACAAGCATCTGCAGCACATGACTACTTTCCTCCCCATCCTGTACACCGTCGTGTTCCTGGTGGGCATCGTCGGCAACTCCATCCTGATAGCGGCCTTGGTCTTCAAGCGCCGGGTCCAGAGGCTGATTGACATCTTCATCATCAACCTCGCCGCTTCTGACTTCATCTTCCTCATCACGCTGCCCTTCTGGGTGGACAAGGAGGTGTCGGACGGGAGCTGGAGGGTAGGATCTTTCCTCTGTAAAGCCAGTTCTTTTGTCATCTCCGTCAACATGTACTGCAGCATCCTCCTCCTCACTTGCATGAGTGCGGACCGCTACCTTGCCATCATGTACCCCGCTGTCGCCAGAAGGGTCAGGACCAGATCCTATTCCACCGGCCTCTGCATCTGCGTCTGGGTGTTATCCTGCTGCCTGGGGATCCCGACCCTGCTGTCCCGGGAACTGAAGGAGCGCTACGGCAAGACGTACTGCGCAGACAAAGCCGTGACAGAATCCAAACAGATCGTGTCGCTGATGATGTTGATCCTGGCTTTCTTCTTCCCTCTGCTGAGCATCCTGACCTTTTACTGCTCCATCACCAGGAGGCTCTGCATGCATTACCAGAGGTCCGGGAAACACGACAAGAAACTGAGAAAATCCATCAAGATCGTCTTCATCGTGGTGGCTGCTTTTGTCATCTCCTGGGTGCCCTTCAACCTCTTCAAGCTCATGGCCATCCTGTTGGGACTGCGGAAGCTGCCCGACTGTTTTCCCGACATGGTGGCCGAGGTGGGCATGCAGGTGAGCAGCCCCTTTGCCTTCGCCAACAGCTGTGCCAACCCTTTCATCTACTACTGCTTTGACAACTACATCCGCAGGGCCATGCTCAGGTGCCTGTGCCCGTGGGTGAAAGTCAGCAGCAGCGGCAGCGTCTCTGACACGTTGGACACCCGCCTGAGCCACTCCTTATCCAATTTCATCGCAGGGGAGTACGCTGCTAGGAAGAGGAAGCGCTCGGTGTCCCTCTGACTGGGAGCCAGGACCGCGCAGGAAGGGACCTCTCTCTCCAGAGACGGCAGGAAAAGACTAAAGCAAGGAAAGGGGAAAAAAAGAAACGAGCGACAGAGGCAGAGCTGCAGCTGTAGTGCAGCCGGCACGTCAGGCTGGAGGAGCAGCACTTCCCTTTAAAGACAGGTAAATGGAATAGGAAACCTTAACCGCTGACCTATGGTTCACGGTGAGTGCTGTGTCGCTGCACCGTGCAAGCCTGAAAACGCCACCCTGAGAGAGATCCACGAAGCCCTCCCAATACAGGCAAGGGGGAGGCCGATCAGTCGGAGCCACCCCGAGGCAGGCTTTGAACTGAAATGCGGGTTTTCGTTCTGCTCGGAGCAAGAAAAACACAAGGATTGCTTCTCTTTGGTTCCTAGCCTACACACGAAAGCATCGCAACGTCCTGGAAACAACCTGATTGATGCTCCTTTTCTGGAGGTTTTCTGAGTTTAGAAATGCAATGTTTTACTGAATTGCTGTGTTACCTGCTGTCGTAACTTCAGCCTGGTGTGTTTTCCTTAAAAGTGTCAGCTTCTTGATTATGGGATTAAATCTCAGTTTTAATCTCAGTTTTAATCGCATTAATTAAGATATGTTTCTAGCCCCTATGATTTCAGAAAAAAAAAAAAAAGGTCGAAGGCAGAGAAACCAGAAGACAAGCCAATGAGACTCCACATTTAACATTTTTTCTTAAAAACGAACAAGTAAAAAAAAAACACAATAACAACCCAACCACAAAGACCAAAAAAAAACAAAAACAAAACAACACCTTCACAGCTTTTAAGATGTTTTTTGGGTTATCTGACACAATTTCTGACTGCTTGGGTTGCTGGATAACAGCAGGATGCTGTGCACCATTCGAAGTCCAGGTTTGCTGAGTTTAGCTGGGACCAGTTTATGTCAAGATACAAGCAAAGTCAAATGCAAATGTGCCTGAAAAGCAAAATTAGCCAGTTTCACAAACGTTTGAGTGAAACACAGAATGCTGAGAAACCTTGGGTGCAGGAATGCTCACAGAAAAGGAATTCAAAAGCCTCACTCTGTTAGTTCATTGATACGAGTTAAATTCTGTACATAAATAGTAATAATAATAATAAAAGCTCTATGAAGCTGTTCCATTCCTATTTAGCAGTCTCTGGGAAATGCAGATGTCTTGCATTTTATACACTGTGGAGGAGATACCACTTTGCTGTCAAGTCTGACAGCAAATGGGATGGGGAAATAGGGAATCTCCTCATTGTTAACAGCTGTAACACCTCGAAGAACAAGCTGAACAAATACGGCGTGAAGCAGCTCATCAGAAATCTGGTAATGGACTTCTCTTTCTAAATGGCAGTGACAGAAACCTTTTCTTAAAACAAAGGGTACAATGTTTTAAAGTGCACAGTTAAAATATGAATTGGACTTCCAACAGCACTGATACCTTGGCTGTGTTGCAATGTCTTACATTCTGTCGTCTCTCCTGTAAAATGTTTAGCTTAACATGCTGCTGCTTGTCATAAATACAATAAATCAATACCTTAAAGCACCCAGGGTGTGTAATGTGACTGAGTCAAAAGACTGTTAGAAACTTTCCTTCTGTATTTCCTGATTTTTCGAGATTTCTATCTTTCTTCTCTTTTACACTTAGCCTTTGAAGTTTTTGAACTAGCTTTCGCAAAACCCGCAAACGTGTTGACTTTAGAGGCAGAAGACATCTGATCACAAAGTGATTTAGCAACATATATGGAAACAAATCTTGAACTGCAATAACTAAAAGATATGTAATGATATTTACAGCCCTTTAAGTAAGGCATTTTCACTTCTGCCAGCTGAAACCAAAAAGTCAGCAAGTATACATCTTTGGCTCTACTTTTTATAAAATAAAATAAGGTGGTGATAACTTCCATGAGATGCTACACGGGGAACCCCTTCCCACTTCACTGGGGGCAGAGTTTAAAGCTAAGCTATATGAATTTGGTTCTGTGATTGTTCCCTTCTTGTAGGGATGGGAATAAGCTTTGCCAGGGCAGGAATGAGCTGGCCAACAGACCAGTGCCATCACTGACCCGAGCGGCTCAGGCACGGCTCCTTCACGAACAAAGGATCTGCATCCATAGTCCTGAGATCCTTTTGAGTGTTAGAGAAGAGACTTTTCCATTTCATTGAAGCTGAGTTGTTTTCTAGGTAACGAGGCGCAGCAGATTGTTCCTGGAGTAACACTGAGATGTTTTGTAAGTGTGTGGAAAATAACTTTTATTCTAATTAAAGAGGGTGATTAACAAAAAGAGCAATCACCTCTGACCTAGAAAGAAGACACAAGAACTTGCAGGGTGAACAGTGGCACCCCTGCAGACGGGCTGCAAGGCTTCAAAGAGAAGACAGCTATACCACAGCAGCCAACACAATTCATCAAAACCAGAGAGAAACGGGCAAAGCCCTGAACACTGTCTGGTCACAAGGGAAAAAATGTGCTAACTGGGTGATGGAGGAGGTACGTCTCTGATGCAACTGCAGCACAACTGCATTCATTACAGCTTTTCCCTTGCCTTGCCTTTCCTCTGTATTCTCTAAACATCCGTAGTAGGGATAAGTATTGTGAGTGTTATGAATAAATTCTGGTATTTGCATTTTTTCTCGAGACTTGCAGCAGAGCTGCTTAATGAAGGCAGAGACACGAAAGCAAACCTCACCCCATGGCAGCACAAGCCCATCAACCAAGGCATAGACCCCAGCCCTGCTAGGGTAAGTGCAGGCAAAAGCATCTTCTAGCCATCCACAGATGGCTGAGATGAGATGAGGGGATCATCAAAGAGATGCTGGGATGTGTGCCTGGGTTGCAAGGGAGTACCTGAGACACACCAGCTTTTCACGCTCCCCTCCCTTCGCTGCATGCATTTTTATTTTTTTTTTCTCCCCCACTACCTCTTCTAAAAGGTTTTGTTTTTCTTCCTCCACGTGAGAAACTTTACTCCCCACACCTAACTGCCACCCGCCTGCTTCAGGCTTACAGATGGCACGCAGAACGACGACTGCATTTTCAGACCTTCCTGTGTCTGGAAATCAGAGCGCTGCAGTTCAAATTTCAGTCTTGTTTGCAGTGACCTTCAAAAACGACCATCTCAATTGTCTCCTCTCGCCAACCCTTTACCCTCTGTCTACTTTTATTAGTATATAACAAGTGGCTTATTTTTTAGTTGAAAAAGAAAAGAAATCTCTGATTTACATTCCAAATAACCTGAGATCTATATTACTGAAAAAATATCACATCTTGTTTTAAAGAGCATTTTCTTAGTGAGTCAGACTCACTTATTATTTCCCTCAGCCTCAATCCCATCCAAAGCGGAACAATCTCTTTGGAATAGAATAAATCTACAGGAATTTCAGTTATTTTAAGTTAGTGCTGCTGCTTTCATTTGGTTTTGCTTCAAAATACCAGACCAAGTTGGACCACTGACCTAGAAAATCTACCAGGATCTCCTTCCACTACCTAACCTTTCACACTAGCCCCTGGAAAAAAAAATTAACAATAATAATAAAGCAAAAAATTTGCTAAATATTTCAAGGCTTGAAGAGAATCACATGCAATGCCACAGCAAATGTTTCAAATGAGTCAAAAAAACCTACAAAGGAGGCAACTAATCAATCAAAGCAAAACTCTCAGGATTATTTTAGGCTTTCATCCAAAAGATCATACCCTATGAAGATGCTCATTTTATTTTTGTGAACTGCAGATCTGTTTTAGAACGTAAACGTTACTTTCAGTTAGTTCTTACAAGCGTAAGACAACAGAAGTAATTTGAACAAGCTTCTGGAATTTTGACTACTTCATGTTAATATTCATTATTTGTTTGATAGCACTAATACTGCTTAGGATGGTACCAAAATTATCGTGATTTCAAGTAATTAACCTGGTAGTTTTGAGTAAGGTAACAGCCTGCCTATTTTATCCTTTTTAAAAGAGCTTGTTGACTCCAGAGTGCTTTGCTGTGTGACATGGAAGAGTTGCGATTCTGACATGACACCTACCATGGATCTTGGTAAGCAATCTGGACTTCTTTTTAATAAATTGGAGATGATTCCAGCTATGAAACGTGGGGTTTGTTTGTTTGTTTGTTTTCAATCTAACGTCTCCTTTCATTGTCATGGAAATGTAGCACGGTATTACTAACTAGAAAGCTGTCCGCAGCTCTGGGTGGGAACGTGCATCTGCCCATCCCACAGAGCTTTTCATGATTTCAGAGATATTTTTGTACTGCCTTGGAATGAAATCGAGACCTCTGAGGTTTTCATGAAAACAACTACAAATAATAATAATAAAAAAAACAATCTAGAGGTTAGTGCTCTTTCCTGAGGTGTACACAATTGAAGGTCAAGTGCCTCTGCTTCTTGACGTAAGTCAGACCGGGTCAGATGCATCTCTTGGTCTCCGTTTTGGCTTCAACGAATCAACATTTTCCAGAAATAAAGTGTTTCATCTCAACACAAAGGAAAATTGTACCCAGAATCGATGCTTACTTAACTGAGCAAGGAATTTACGCAGCCTTCATCTCAGCACCAGATGCACCAGTGTGGACAGCTGCACAAAGATGCTGCCATGCTACATCCAGTAAAATCTGTTGATTGCTGCACATGAACAGTAAGATAAAATAGAGAAATAAAAGAAATAGGAGAAAATAAGGTTTCTTTTACAGGTGCTAGTAAAGCATATATTATAAGTGGATGCCAGCTCACGAGTGGGGACACTTACGTGCACTTTTAGCAGTTATATACTGCTGGAATATCAATTTGCTGTTCCTGTATAATCACTTATATTCATGAGTCAGCAGAGACTCGTGAGTGGATCTGCAAGCAGTGAACACAAATCATTGCGTGCTCCAAAATTTCTAACTGAAAAACAATTTTGGTTCTTCTCATGTTTAAAAGGCTCCCAGTTAAGGAACATTATTTGAGGTAAAAGCCTGGCAAAGGAAGAACAGGAAGAAGTTAAAGCAAATGGCTTGAAGATGCTCCTACAATGGGAAACAGATCTACACAGACTGGTTACCAAATATGCCAGCATTTTGCATGCAAAGAAACTGAGATTGGATGATGAACAGGAACAAGGGAAGAGCTCCCTAAATTCCTGCCCAGTGGAAATACGCACTGACAATGCATTAAAATGGACTCGAAAGTAATTACTATGCTACCTAATGTCACACACACAGGTAGCCCTAGAAAGCCAGAAGCAGCCCACATTACCTCACGTAACATTTTAATACCGTACCACAAAACCTGCAGTTAGTGCACTCGAGGTTTCAGTAACAGCCCAAGCACCTGCTCAGTTTCCAGATGTGGGTCTTCAGCGCCCTGCTGGAGTCCCACTGCATGTGACAGGAGGTTCTGGAGAGCCCACGTGTGGGAACTGAGTTCCCACACGATGCTCAGTAAAGTCCAGAGAGAATCTGGCCCCAAACACCTAGGCATGTAAGACAGGAGTTCATAATAAAGTACTAGAACGTGAAATACGGGGGATGAGAAAGTGAAGAGGATTCATCACTCAGAAGGAAAGCCCTACAAAGGCCATGCTGGTAGGGCTGTTATTTATTTTTAAATACGAATTGAATTGCAGGTCTTATTTTCCCAACTCACCGCTCCTGTGTTTCTGTAACAGATAAATGCAGCTTTAGAAATAGGGGTCACGTGTTGTGTTTGAGAGCACGCAACATTATCAGTATCAATCATCTAAATAATGCATTGTAACCAAAATACATCTTTTCAAACTTCAAAACAGTTTCTTTCTTAGTAAGAGATTCGTATTCTTAGTCAGAAGCTCCCACTAAGTCCAGTCAGTGAACTTACTTCCTCTACTGTTTACTTTTCACATTTTCTAAAGCACTTGGGGTTTTACCACAGGCATCCCTGCAACAGAAGAGAAGAGACCAGTGGTTCTCTGGAAATTTGGACTGCATTTTGCTGCTGGGGTAGGGCACGGGGGAGGCAAGGCCGGAATCTGTGCTGAAAGAAAACGCTTCCCACGAAGTGACTGGTGACTTCTGAGGCTTTCATTTGTGGATGTCTAGCTTCAGACCCTTTGCAAAGCACTGATTTCCAGAAAGGGCTGAGTACTCGGTTTCTAAACAGCTGGTTCCTCCAAAATAAATCAATTAGATAATCACACAGAATAACTGGATGCGTCCAACAGTCACTAGTCAAGTCCGTAAGCAACCCACCTTTGTCCCAAAATTTGATGGTCTTTCTCTGTTTGTAGATAAAACTAGCTACTATTAATGCAAAATGACAGCTGCCACCTGAAGGATGCCCTTTGTTTTACCCTGAGTTTGAGGCAAAGAAAACCAGAGCGAGCATGAAACTGCGTGACACTCTGCTCTGAGCATGAAACTTGGACGGCGGTTTTAAAAGCCATCCAGATTTTCAGTCTAGCTTCAAAACCAGCGGGCAAAATGCCCAGAAGGACAGACCTAAAATGCAAAGAAGAGTTTTTGCGCTGAAGAACACCACGTATAAATCGATATATTTGCCATATACAGTCGCACGCACCTGACTTGACCACTCGCTCGACTTCCCCCCGCGCGCTGCCGAAACACCTGCATGACCACACAGCCCCGGTCCTTACCACCCATTTCCCCCGTCACCCCCTCCTCACCCTCCCTCCTCTGGGAACCACAGAAATACCTACCCACGCTTCACATGCAGCAAAACATAAAAACCATAAAAAAAAAAAAGAAAAGAAGAGATGCACGCTTTTTTTTTTGCACAGCTTTGAACCTGTGGGAGTTGCCCGCCACGCGTGCAATCATGCCACCGAAGGAAATGTTGCAGGTAAGGGTGGGAGCTCGACAGCTCTCAAGAAATACATGCACGTAAACCTCTGCCCTCCTCATAGCCGGCCAGGACAGTACAGATGGAGGGGTGTTAGGAGGCAAAGAGAAGGCAGGTGACTTTACTGAGAAGTGCAATTGCATGCCCAAGGCTTCCCAGCAGCTCAGCTGGAGGTGAGGTGAATGGCACCCGGCTATTTTGATTTCCCATCAAAGAACGTAGCACCTCAAGGCACTTAGGAATAGTCAGGTAATTAAAAAAAACATGTGCGCACCTTGCTGGTACAGAGAAGTCAGCTGAGAGAAAAATCAAGAGAATTAAGGGCACGGAGAGACGTGGAGAGCACCTGCTTCTTTGCAGGAGCAGAGCAGGGCATGCAGCAGACAGGAGGTGTGCTAAAACAAGGTGCCCATGAGAAACTAAGCTGGCACCTGAGAAGAGAAGACATTTTAGAGCAAGGTTGCTGTGCAAAAAGGGAAAAGATCTAGCTGGAGGAAGCGAAGGATAATCCTGAAATAACCCTGATAACCCCACAGCGTCTAGGGCTAAAGTTTTGAGAGGATAAAGCAATAGCAGTGTAGCATGCTCCCACCTGCACAGCTCCTGCAGAGACTGCAACCATCCCGAGGCTATTAGAAACATCCAAAATCCTTGCTGAAAGGTGATGCAACCCTCCCACTATTCTTATTTTTCAAGGACTTTGGCAACTGGACTTGTGACGCTTCTAAATCCCTAACCCCACTGTCACACAAATAAATGCCACTTAAAGTCGGTGGGGAAACTCCTGTTTTCACTGGAATCATGCGGAGTTTTATAGGGCTAACTTCAAGAGAGTTGGGGTTTGGCTGCATGATAAGACCGAAAGCCTAACCCACAGACTGCGCAGCCAGCAGTGAACTCAGTGGGATCAGCGTGCCCTCTTTCAGAGTTCATGCTAGTGATTCATCTCCAAACAGCCTGAGGTCCCATGGAACTCCTATAATTACACAGCCCCCCGCAAAGACAAGAGGCACCTGAATAGATGCTCGGGGCTGTGCTGCTGGGCTCAGTTCCCTGATGGCATCGGCCACAACTTCCCCAAATTGCCATTCAGCAGATGATGGTGATGGGAATCTCAGTGATGGATGAACAAGCCCCGGGGGACTGGGACTATCTGCTTGGGCTGCAAGTTGACACTAAAGTGCATGCTGGCATTTCTTCAAGCACACCAATCCTGCGAACCAGCCAGCTGAAAGCAGCTCAGGTGTCCTAAACCCATGTCCTCACCCACAGTCCACATAAGCCAGTTCATACCCAGCCAAACACCAGTGGTCCATGAGTTTGCTTCATGTGTTTGAAGGCTCGGTCTCCCTTCTCCGGATGCCTTCCCTGGGCCACGTCCCTGGACAATGCTTACTTCGGCCAGATGTGAAAGCCAGAGCTGGAAAGAGAAGCTAAGCATCTCAGTAAATAAATAAATAAAATCTGTATTTGTCATAAGACCTGATAGGATAGCATCTGCCCTAAATCAATAAAAGGTCCAGAGGAAGTGAAAAAGGAAGATTACAATAAAAACAGGATTTCCAAAACACTGCACAGACTGAACGACGACCAAAGTATACGTTTTCAGTCTTATAATTAAACTAAAACAGCAACAGCAAGCAGCTGTCGATTTATCTCGTGCTGAACCCGGCCTTTGCATGGCAGTGTCTGCGTTTTTACAAGGCCAGAAAATAAAGCAGGGCCTCCTGCCCCACGGTGGGTAGGTTTTATATGGTGTGCAAGACACACGTGGTGCCACGGTAAGAAGCCGTAGTGTTGGTGCCTGCCAAGAGCTGTCGACAGCTGCTGGTTACAGCCGTGGAGAACGGCTCCTGTTGGCAGGCAGGACAAAGACAGGCAGCCTTCCTTTTATTTTAAGAAAGTCACCATGTTTTCTGACTCATGTTTTAATGCCAATGTCATTACCAGTGCAGCACAGCTGGAGGAGACCTCAGGCAATTGTCTAGATCACCAACAAATACACGTCGACTGTTCTTGACAAGTATCTGACAAAAAAAAAATCATACTGGTAGCAATTCACTTCTCAGAATTCAATCAATGCGTTGAAAATCATGAAATCCCACACAGATCTGTTTAGAAAGTCCTCTTCCTCGCTCTTGAACTTGCTGGTTTATCCTCAAACCACACGTGCTTTCTTTGCAAACAGGAATGAAAAGAAACCTCCGATTAAAAAGAAAGCTGATGGGCTGTGAGGCTATACCCAGCCACCAGCCCCAGCAAAGTGCCAGCTCGATGGGTTGTGCCAGCCAGCTGTCACTTGCTGGGTCATGGCAGTGACACCACAAACATCCGCACCCTGTGGCAGCAAGTGCTTGCGGAGCAGGGAAGTACTTCTAAACCAAAAAAGGGTAGTTTTAAAATAAAGAAGGGCAGGGTTAGATTAGACTGTAGGAATAAATTCTTTCCTTTGACGGCGGTGAGGCCCTGGCACAGGTTGCTCAGAGAAGCTGTGGGTGCCCCATCCCTGGAGGTGCTCAAGGCCAGGCTGGATGGGGCTTTGGGCAGCCTGGGCTGGTGGGAGGTGTCCCTGCCCATGGCAGGGGGGTTGGAATTAGATACTCTTTAAGGTCCCTTCCAACCCAAACCCTTCACGCTCAGGATTTTGATGCCATGTCTGGCCATGACATGAGTTAGCAGTGCCTGTACTGCCTACCAACCCTCCATGGGGGCTGGCAGCCAGTGAGCCACCCAAAAAACTTGCAGCACTGCCTGGTACTCTTCTATCTTGCCTTTCACCACAAGCATTTTTCTCCAGGTTGAGTGAAGGCAATTGCCTCCAGCCTATTTCCAGCACTGCATGTGGGCTGGCAAAAGCTACAGACACCCGCTGAGGCGACGCGATGCAGACGGTTTTTTTTTCCTCCCTCCGTCTGTCACCCAGTGCACCCTCGGCAATAACGTGTAATGAAGCAAAAGGAGCTCACCATTCAAGTGGAAAAAATTTAAACCGAACTGCTCGTAAGAAGTCGCTGAGGAGGATGAGGACAGAGTTTACATGGGCAAAGGTTGCTTTTACAGACACGGAAGCTGAAAGTTGGTATTTTCTGCCCTATTTGCAGCGCTAGCCTCTTCTGAGCAGATGCAGATCAGCCCCATCACTAGGGTCAAGGCAAGAAAATGTACTTTCATGTGACACATTTTTTAAAGAAATCATTTGGAATCATTTCAGCACTATTTTGGATGAAGAACTGATTCTCAATAAATATTAGAGTATAAAATGTCGTGTGAGCATTGGTTTTACACAAATGATCTTTGTTTTTCTGAGGTATCAAACTGTTATTTGGGAGAATGGTTAACTAAAAATAAAACTCGCATTCTCTCCCACAAGTGGTATCTACCAGAGTTGTTACATATGAAATGTAACTAATTTCAAGTCAACTTTGTTAGAAATCTACAAGCTCCTTTTAAATCTAAAACCACTGCAAGCTTTTACCTGCTAAACGACTCAATGAGTTGCTTAAATAGCTAAAACAGCAGCACCTGCACATAACTCCAGCAGTTTTTGACACCCAAACAGGAGAAACACAAGAGACTTCACACTTTTGCACTGAGCAGAGCAGCTCAGAAGCTAGAAGCAGGGGAAACCTAAAAATGTTGAATTAGCTCACAGCAACAATGGCAGCGTCACCTCCCCTCCTCCTCCCAAAAAAGACAGCATGAAACTAAGAATACCAGTGTGACCTCTAACTATTAACAAGACTAGGCCTTTCTATTTTTTCTTTTTTTTTGGTTTTATTCGCAAAAGAAGAGCCCAGCGTTTTACTGACCACAACAGAAAGCAGCTGGGTCCTGCAGATGCCGCCGCCGCCTTCGCGGCACCACGTGCGCCATTTTGTGGACCCCGGCGCGATGTCCCTGGTATAGGCCAGGGACACAGGAACCTCTGGAGGGAACGGAGCAGCCAGGACAAAAATATAAACCATAAAAATAAAAGCCAGGACTAAAATAAAGCCGTTCGCAAAGGATGAGTTGCATGTTTTCTCTTTACAGTCCCCTGCAGGCCCTGACCCGAGCAGCCTCCAACACAGTGTCTGAAGCAGGTTCGCTGGGGGTGCTGCTGCAGACCTGGTGCAAGTGGCTGTGGAAATGGCAGAGCTGTGCTCTTCGCTGACACACACCTCAGCTACACCTGTGCGTATTTATTCTGCTGGCACAATCAGTGCCACTCGGGGCTATAGGGAACCATCTCTGCAAAGTCTTTTTCAGAGACACGGCCTCCCACGAGGCATGATGAGGTACCTGATGCGATGGCCTGTGCTCAGACACCACAGTGTTCATGGCATGTTAATGAAGCCAGTTTTATCTCGGCTACTCTCAGGGCATCCTTGTGGGTCCCTGCCACCTCGATATCCTACAGCTCTAGGGCGGTTAGCTCACACCTGCAGCCCCTTACGCTGTGCTTGTTTAGGTCCGGAATAGCGAAAACGGAAATGCTTCTCGAAGCATTTTTCTTTGCAGAATCGCCTCGCCCCGCGTCCCCCCCAAAACCCAAAGCAGACACAGCGGGATGCTGCACTATGGGGCTGGCCGGGCTCCCCGCTCACCCCACAGCGCCGTCACACCCAACCGAAAGCAGCCCCCGCCTCGCAGCGCAACCCCAAAAACCCAACTTCGGCGTGGAAACAACCCCAGGGGGTCCTCCCCACCCAGCCTGGCCATAAAGCAGGAGGGAGATTGGGGCACAACCACTCCTTCCTCCTCCTCCTCGTGCTCTGACCCCACTCTCCCCATGCCCGCTCCCCCCTCGAAGCCGGCATGGCGCAGAGCGCTGCTCGCCCCAGCCCTACCTGAGCGCCGCGGCCGCTCCGCCGCATCGGGACCCGAGTGTGGCGGATCCGGGACCGACACCGGGACCTGGACCGGGTTTGGGGCCGGGTTTGGGGCCGGGGGAGGCGGCCTCGCGTGCGAAGGGAGCTCGGCAGCGGTGCTGCTTTGAGTCAGGGCCGGCCGCGGCGGCGGGGGAGAGCGGGTTGCGGCTGAAAGAGAGAGCGGCGCTGAGTGATCTCCGGCCGGCGCCTGGCACGCAAGGGCTTGGCGGCTCCCCCCCCCCTCCATATACACACACACACCGTGCCCACCGAGCCCTGAGGGGAGAAAGGTGGCAAAAAGGGGCGTCGGAGGGGGTAAATTTGATGTTTCGGCTTGCTGCTTCCCAAGGGCTGCCGCTGGTTGTCAGCCCTCCCCCCGCGCAGCAGTGCTCTGTCAGCAGCAAGGTGTGATTTTGCCATGTCCTGCAGGTAAAGGGAGCTGGGATACATAAAAAAGCAAAAAGTTCCGTGCCATCAGCAGGCTGAGCAACAGAAAACAGCATAAAGCACTCAGCAGGGTAGGTATTTACCAAGAAAGGGTGTTGTTTTTTGCAGAGATCAGGAACACCCGAGGTGTTATTCATCCCTCTCAGAAACGACAGCAAACGGACAGCTCTGAAGGTTTCGTCTCAATGGATTCAGTTGAACCAGTTATACCACAAGCCTTCCCAAAGCTGGTAAGTGAATGATGATTACTCACAAAGAAAGTTTCTGTAGCGTGAATATCAACCCAAGCAAACACTTTCCTCACAAAGTCTCTCCAAGAATGTCGGGGCACTCAGTGAACTTTCAGGGGCATCGCCTGGGAAGCATTTTCCACCTCTATTTTACAAAGAAATTACAGGCAGATTAAGATCAAGCTGTTTATTCCCACTGAGCAGATGTGAAATAATTTGAGAGTAAAATGTAAGACCCCTTCACTACCAGTCCCATCAGTTAGCCCCAGGATCCCTGTTGGGATAAAATGCTTTTATTTTTATTTTTTTTTTCTACCTAGTCCCAGCCTGAATGCTGTGCCAGATCTCAGCTTCTAGTTTCCGCTTTTAAAGAACTTGCCAAAAGATTAAAAAATCCTTAAAAAAAAGATAAAAGATTGATTAAAAAGGTCACAAGTGGCAGTGGCAGGTTTTTTATTTCGTAGATTGTCCTACTTTGTAGATTATGCAGCAGATTAGCCACCCGAGAAGTTTTCTGTTTACTTCTTTTAAAGGACACAAGTGCTCAGATAACTCAGTGATTGTGAGATTCGGGAGAATCAGAGATCTCCGTACTGATTCAGTTTTGCCCGTATACGAAAACTGATCAGATATCAAATGTGGCTGGCTAAGATTTTCTGGAGGTTACACTGCAGAGGAATGAACAGGTTACATGTGTGTTTAACAAAATATAAAAACTTCATTCAGTTTTAACATGGAATTCACAGCGAGTGCTGCTCTGCTTCAGCTATGCCACAATTCAGTAGAGGAATGACACCGGGTTGTATTGACAGAGCAATACAACCAGCTCAAAACACAAGGTTAATCCCCCTCTATTTTCCAAACTTTTCCCCACCATTTTTTTTAGCAGCACATACAAAGAGAAGTCGGAAGCATCAGCTTCCAGGACACATAACTCTAAGGACATATTCATAAGACTCATGACTTTCATTCTTTTAAGAAGGAGATACACCTGGAGTGCCCAAGCAGCAAGAACAAGCCATGTCCTGAGAAGTTGCAGGATGGGGAATGCAGGAGCAGATTTAAGCTACAGAGCTTTGCCTGCAAGGGTTACATTTGGGAAGAAAGAGAGAGGCTGAACAGACATGCAAAACAAGCAGGTAGGAAATTATTTCTGTAGCAGAAAGGACTGAAGTTTCTTTTTTTTTTTTTTTTTTTTTTTTTTTTTTCATGTGGTCAATATGCTTATCAGCACAAACTGCGATTTTCTAAGCCTTTTTCTCAGTATTGGTGCATTACTGTAATTCATATATGCATGTGGCACATTCATGCGTGACCAGGGAAGCGGAACTTGTCTAAGCAAAACTGGCAGCAATAAAGAAATCTGCAAAATAGGTCTGCAAAAGTGGTGAAGTAGCTAAAGGTGAAAGAGCTTGCTGCTCTGCATAGGGACAGATTTCACTCCAACTGTGCATGATGGCACGTACCTGCTGAGACGCAGAAAATGTGAAAAGAGATTTGTTATTCAAGACAACTGGTTAAGTGCAAATTTACATCAACAGCTGATCCAACTAATAATTAAGAAACAAACAACCCCCAAAACATAGGAGTCCCATTTGCCCAAAAGACCACTGTGCTGTATTATTTGCAGCCTGCCAAATAGCTCCAACAGGACAACAGATAGAGCACGTTTGGGTTTGTGCTGAAGCAAACTCCTTTTGTAGGGGAGACCTTAGAAGAGGAAGTTGAGAGTGGGACAACAGGAAACTTTGGAGAATCAGGTACTGCTGCCAATAAGTCTTTCTGACCCATAAGAAAGAAAGTGGATAGGTATATTTTCAGTATCCAGTGCTCCATGCCAAAGAAAGCCTTCCTGCTTGATTAGGACTTTCTTTCCCCCATCATAAGGCTGCCCAAACAATACAAGTACTGAAGCTTGACAATGGCAAAGCCTGGTCTCTTGACAAGGTCAAATGCTGTTGTAAATTGTGGACTGCGGGGTAAAATCCAAGGCTAGAACTGTGCTTGTAGAGACAGGGCAGCTCTTCCACCGGTGCTAGTAGGAGGTTGGAGCAGAGATACAGGATGAAATATACCTGTTGTCTGTTATTTAGCCTTTTGTCAGCTATATGAATTCATTTCTACAGTCAGACTCAACCGGGGAAGGGATAGTCTTGAGACTGCTGTTCTGTCTTCCTTCAGTGTCTACTGCTTCTCCCTCCTCTCTGTCACCCCTTACTTCACCCCTTGCTCTCTTCCATATGTCCACGACAGCTGAACATTAATGTCTCCCAGTTCCTCCTCGGGCTTTCCCGCTTTTCCTGCTTCCTTTACTTATTGCTGATTACCAGATAACCTAGAAATAGTGTCAGGGAGCAGCAAGTGCTGGGCTTCTCCAAGAGGGAGGACAAGCCAAGAGCCAGCAGGGACCGCAGTATGGGCAGTGACACTCCTGTAACTCTGACCCCAGCGAGTGGAAACCAAACAGAGATGTGCCCTAAAGGACAGCAGTGCTGCTTTGCAGTTTTTAGGCAAATCTCCTTTTGTCAGCCGTAGAAATGCTCTCCCTTCTGAGCAGTAGCCCTGCACACGTGCCTGTGACTGCTAGATCTCGTGACTAGCAGTGTCTTGTTTTAGCTTCTGCTGTGGTCTCCCGCTGTGATTTCAGACATCGCCTACTTGTTTCTCCTAAAATCCACCTAGGAAGGTGGATTTCTTTACTGAACATGGGTATCTGAGACAAGGCACAGTTACACAGGGCTGGCAAGGACCTTCTAGGTCTTCAAAAACAGCTCTGGGCATAGGCGCCCATCTCATAAACTGATCACCCTCCATCCTGAACCTACTGAGGGATTTTCCCCTCCTTTCTCCTTTGGAAAGGCTCCCTCCCTGCTTGGATGATGAATCGTGCTTTCAGAGTCCTACTCAAACTGAGGCACAGTTTGGTTTACTGGCACTTGTTTTCCCAAGTGATTTGAAATCTTCAGACACTTGATGCAGGTGCACCTGCTTGCTTCTTACCTAACCAAGGAGCCCAATCAGTAGGACTCAGCACTTCATTGTCTGTCTTGATGTGAGGTTATGATTGCCATGCTGTGGCTACCCGAAAAGATGTTCAGGTAGTCATCCCATCCTGTCCTGTTCCCCCACCCACCAAGAGGAGCCTGAGCTTAGTTAAATGTGCCTGTACTGTCAGGGTTTGTTACTACAGCCTGCAACGACTTATTACGAATCGCAGCTATGTTCTCAGCACAATGCAGTGCCAAGGTGGATGGATGTGATTTAATAACAATCAATACAAGTAGGAAACCTAAGGAAGTGTAACAACAAGAATTTTTTTATTAGAGGGTCAATAGCCAAGTCATTCAGGAGGAATTAATTTTCAAGATTTGGCTACAGAAGAGCTCTGCAATCTCATTGCCTTCCCCATGCCCAGCAGCTTTATTTTTATTACTACTTTTTTTTTTTCGGGGGAGACTTCAGCAGGTTTCTTCCATCCTTGGGTCTTTGACGCTGGGTTCCCTCTAGTGGCATTAACAGGAGCATCGATTCTGTGTTATTGACTGATCTGGGTCCGTAGAAGGGGCAGGGGGAAGAGGACACTGCAGGATGCTACCAACTTACATCAGGAAACACTGACTTGTCTTCTTCTGACTAGTAGCCTAGCACTTTTGTATACCACAGGTTCTTTATTTTTTCCATCAGCTGTTCAGCCAGTAAACTGAGTTTGGTTGTTTCTCTGATGAGGAAGGTCCTGCAGAGACAACGGCATATGTGGTAAGATATACACGTATGTGAGTGAGGGCAGTCTGCATCTGCAGTAGTTATCAAACTACCCTTCTTTCACACTGCCTTTTTCATTGAGAGTGCAATGCTCCTCAGCACTCCTAGAGGGGCTTTCCTCAGAAGATAGGAATAGGCAGTCTGTATTTTCTGTGACTTAGATGAAACTGTATCTCCTGGGTCACCTTGCTTTTCCTTTCAGGAGGAAATTCTTTCCCCTTCTTTGAGGAATATATATTTACAGTTAGAGCCAACTCTGTGAACTGAGTACCACCAGTGTTTGCTGGCACCTTCAGTACTCAGCCCTTCCCAGACAGCACCATTCCACCTACCCAGCTCCTTCCAGGGGGGCTGATGCCCCATTAGCCAGTGGCCTCTCTCTCACTACTCATGTCTAAAGAGCAGTATTTGCTATCCCCGTGAGTATTGTATTCAATGTGCATCCCTGGGAAGAGGTTGCACTGTGATACAAAGCCATATCAACCTTGCTTTTCATTATAGTCACATCAGGCTTTGGTTGTTGATTCACTGCCCCTTGGGTCTCCTTCTACAGATAGTGCATTAATCTGTTCTTTCTCCCACTCCTCCCTCTCCCTCTCCACCCACGGCTATTGCAATGCTAGCGCAGATTCTCCATACCTGGTCCCAACAACTACTGGAGTCTGGGCAGCATCCGCCAAGAACTGACCAACTCTAGGGGACATCTTGTTCACAGTTTCGTAGATGTAAGCTGCAATTGCATCGGGGATGACCAACCAGTCACGACGGTCTCTCTCAAAGATGGACTTTGAGTGCACTTCTGCGAAGGAGGAGGCAAAAAACATGAGGTTTCTCCAGTCCCTCTGATATCTTCCCCCACACGCAATGGGAAGAGACATGAAACTCTCAGGTTCACAGCCTCCCCCAGAATTTGATTTGCTCTAGCAGCATCCAACAGCACCTCGTTGCTAATTTGGGGGTACTTGAGTCATAGGCTTTACATGCTAGAATATTTGCACCAGGTATGGATGGTTTGTACACCAAGCTCCTACTGTCTGGTTTCACTCTAGCTAGCACCGTAAATTCATGGTTTTACCTTATGGATGGAACAGACTTCTCTAAGGCAAGTTAAAACCCATCACAAAAGCTTTTCAGACGTACCGGGAACGGTGGTGCTAAGGAGCAGGATCAGAGCTATCACCAATGCCCTGTATTGCACCATGGTTTGCGGTCCCAGTTCAGCCCCGCACACCTGGAGACCTGCTGGAATCACAACACAATGCTTTGTTTGTTTTCAGAGAAATAAAACACGTCTGTTAAACACCACATTCGTGCAACAAACCTAACAAATAAATGAAAAAGGAAGCAGGAAAGATCATTTGGTGCATTTCTTTTGAAGGAGTGAGGAAAAGACTGCACAAAGAAAAGTATTCTTTTATTTGTATAACAGCAAACATCCACAACGAATGATAACTTTCAGAGTTCCAAGGAATCTGTGGCAGTTACAATCACTTTTTTATTATAAAAATATATGTAATTGATTTTTTTTTTTAAATAAGAGAACTAAAATTCCTTGTTTCAGTATTTGAGCAAACAACTAAAACTGGCAGTGGTCAGAATAGACTTCTACATGTAGGTACAACTGCAAGAAGTCTATTAAGGGAATTTTGGTTTGATCTTTTGCAAATGGCTCTAAGGAATCTTGTGCTAGTCAGTGCTTCATATAAAATGATCTGAATGACCCAGTGATCTGAGTATTTTGTCCTGAGTTACAAAAGACTCAACCAGGTTCTTCTCTTTTAGCAGCACTAGTCAGCACTCCCTCTTATTCCACAGTAAGACAGTTTGTTCCCATTTTGTTCTCCTTCTAAGCACAGATTACCTCAGAAAGTTACATCTCCATCTTCACCAGACATTTGCCAACTGGCAGCAGTTCCTCATTTACCACCCTCCCTTGATTGTTAATCCTAGAGACAAATTCTCCCTCTGTAGATAAAAGTTATAAATCTTCTTCCCAGGAGCGTAAAGAGGGGATCTTACCTGCTTTAAAGCCTGTAGACCCTGTGTTGAGAGCAGCTGTGAAAAAAGTTAGACATCTTCCAACACTGAAACTCTGTAATCTCTACCATGGGCTTGGCCCTCCTATGAAGCATCCATCACTCAACTTCAGTCCAGGTTGCTCAAGCACTCCCACCCTCTTCCCCCTCCACTCGCTTCTCTCCATCCTACGTACACCAGTCACAAAGTCCATGCCACCCAGAACAGGCAGTGCAGCTCTTACCTGTCCTGCGTTCTCTCTCTCAGGCCGAAGCTGAGGTAGATGCTCATCTGAGACACCGGCATTTATGCAGAGCTAATATAGAGATAGCAAGGGGTCAAAGGTCCTGCTTTGTTTCCCCATTTGCTCTTTTGCTGTTGTTGGGATTTGGTAACGGAGGGTCAGTCTGACCCGAGCCTAGGAGACGTGGAAGGCAGCTCCCGGGTCACTGAGTCCCCTACTTTTCAGGCAACCATGTCATGGAGGCCCCTTTCATAAGCTGACCAAATTCCACATTAACAGTAGCTGGAGCTGGGCTGAATTTTGCTTCCAGTGCTCCTGTGGGGAGGCCCATGCCATAACCTCACTGCACTGACAGATGCAAATTATTTGTGGCTATTACACTCATCCATATTTCACCCTTTGTTTCCAACACATCCATTAACCAACTGAGGCACGCAGGTAAGCGCGCACATCCATGCAGCACTCTCGCAGTTCTTCTGTCCCCATATCCAAACCTTTTTGCACAGGCTGACAAGATGGGCATGCACCTGAGCCAGCTGTCAAAACATGGACTGGGGAAATTTAATTCTTCCCCAGGCTGCCTGGGGAAATGGGCCCAGTCAGAAAGCAAGAGTTCCCCTACCACAGCCAGGGCAGCCAAGTCAGCGATTGCAGCAGCGATACAACTCAGGGCACATCAATTCAAGAGGGTTGCCAGTGGGTTCCCAGACAATTTTCCTACTTTCTTGGTGAAAAGATTTATTATTTTTTTTTTTTTTTTAATAAAAATTAAAAAAAAAAAAAACTCCTGAAAATATGAAAAACCCTCCTGAAACAACTATTACAAACATTGACAAAAAACAAACAAACAAACAAACAAAAACCTCATGGAAACAAATCATATTGCACTTTTGTCCAAAAAATAGCAACAGAAAATTCTTACTAATGTCTAACGAGGTTATTTCCAGAAGTCAGAACAGAGAATTTTCAGTTCCACTTCTGGTGAAAATACTCAAAAGCAATTTATGGTCTAGGAAGAAGACACAGGAGCAACAGTTTGTAAGTTCCCTTATATTTTAATGGTACATTCAGCAATCATTGAAAAGAATCTACACATTTACCATCTGCTCTTACAGCTGCAGTAACATTGAGAACACCAGTACGAGGCACGTTATAGGCACTAAACTTAACAGAAATAGCAATGAGCAGTTATTACTATGGGTGTTAATTAACATCACATCATCTTTCTCCTACGTCGGGTCAATAAATGGCAGTCTCTGACCATATTAAAGGGGTATTTTATACTGATGTGCTGCTCGAGGTAGTAACACCAAGGGGGTTTAGCTGCCCTGTGTAGGGATATGTACAACCGTGGAGCTTCGCATTGTGCTTGCTATCATGAGGCAACTTACCCTCCCCACCAAGTTAGCCTAACTTTACCTAGCGCTATCATGAACACAACCCCAGAGATAGCAACTGGGCCTTTCAGCACTTTCTACTGCCAAACAGGCAATTGCCAAGCCCAGATCAATGATTGCATAAGCAGCAGCCCTTGCCCCGCATTCCTGGAATGGCATCCTGGAATGGCAGGGTGCTCTGCAAATAAGCAAGAAAGCCAGGTATTGCAAGGCCTTTCTGAATCAAAGAAAAAATAATTTATTACTTTAAAAAAAAAAAAAATCTTTTGTGATGAATCTCTGGCCTGAGGTAGAAAGCAGCTGAAAGAAGCAGCATGGGTGTTCTTATCTGCCCCATGGGGCATGGTCACTCACTCATTACATTATTATTTTAATTAGGATAACTCCTGTGGCTATCAAGGCACTCTTGATAAAGGAAATTAATTCTTGATGGTAAGGTACGTTCCTTCAGCTGCGTGACAGGAAGAAACAAAAGCCTAGAGCGACAATAACTCTCAAATAAGAAACACGTCCAATTTCTTTCACCACAAATGGGCTGACACATGAACATCAGCTCATTGGAATGGCTAAAAAAAATTAAACACCAGTAAGTTACAGCCTAGAAAGAATGAGGCTAGGCCATTTCCTACCATTACTTCTTTCAGTGTGTAGTATTTGACCTACTCAATTCAATCTCTCTTTTAAAAAAAAAGTCAAAGATCTGGTAATATTACTGGGAAAAAAAAAAAAAAGGAATATACATAGCATTGAGCAGTGCTGTTGCGAAGACTTTCATTTATAGCCAATTAAAAAGAGAAATGAGCATTTAAAATGTAGCCTATTTCCTTCCAGCTTTTCTGCCTGCTGTCAGTTGCAAAGCATGCATTTATAGATTCCCTTTTTAATTGTTTCACAGCCCACCGACTGGTGCTTTATGAACTACAGTGTTCTCTGGACCAGATCTTCACAAACCTGGTACCATTTCTGCTTCCCTGCTGGAAAACCTAATCGACTTCTGTCTGCAGTTTAAGTCACAGAATTAAGTCTGAGATATAATTTTCCCTGAAGAGTTTTGTTTAACATTTTTGTAACTGTGAACAAAGTGACTGAAGAGCAGCTCAAGCATGATGAAGATAAAACTCTTCAGACTTTCACACAGCACGAATTGTGTGAATTCACACAATCTACAGTTAGTCACCCTAGCACAAGCATGGGGCCCACGGTGACAAGTAGCGATGGAAGGCTCTTTCACGGTATTTAGATCAAAAAAATGCAACCTCTGCAGTTGTCGTGCTCACACTAGTGCATCACGCTTCAACCACTGCTGCTGTTACACACAATCATCTGGGTTTTCTTAGTAAAACTTGCTGGACATGTGTTGGCTTATACACAGTTAAACATTAAGGAAAGGAAACTCTTCCCCACGCTACCGTATCAGGATCACAACTGATGTCCTAATAGGCTCTACTCTTGAAGGAGAAAGGGGCATTCCCTGAAGCCTGGACATTTAGGCTGGGTTGAGAAGCTAGTGGATCCTGCTGTTCTATCTCCATACAAAGGCATCAGAAATAAGCACTGTCAGCCAAGAAACTGTAGGAAAATGAGTGCTCTCCACTGTAGCCTTTGGTCGATCAGCAACTGCATCAGATGTCCAGCTAGGAGTGCTTGCTTCTAGCATGATGTTTCCCATCATTGTTGAAAGAAAAGAAAAAGGGAGGTGGGCAAAATGAAAACATGCCCAAGTCAGTCTTCCAGGGACACCAGTAACAGGGACATAAAAGAACAAATAATTGAAAGCGTCCCATGTGGCACTGGTTGGGAAATAAGCTGGGCGATACAGTGATTAACACTGGCCAATCTCTAGTGCTTCTGGGTTACACAATAATTCACAAGATGCTCCTAAAGCTCCTTGCTAACAGTTGAGTCTTGAATCCAGAAGTGCCTTTGGCAAGCCAGTTTCCTGTGGAAGCAGCCAGCATGCAACTACAACACCCAGAGAACATCAATTTTTCCAGCACATCTTAAATGAAAACAAGGGATGAATCACAAAGAGAAATGGTAAGCCGTTCCCCTTTGCAGCTGGTCTCAAAGCACAGAGAAATCCTGTGTTCAGGTTGCAAGGTAGGAGATAAGAAAACCCTACAACCTAGCTGTAGATCAGATACACCATGTATTCAGAACTGGTGTGTCAGGGTAAAGATCAAGAAGACAACAGTAAAAATTGTGACTGTAAGACTTCTTCAGAGCCCTTTATCCCACCCCATGTATATAATACATGGCACAGCGAGCAAAGGGAGAACATAAAACTCATAAAAAAAGAGTAGATAGCTCAGGAAGCATACAACCATCAAAGTCATGCTTCCTAGAGCTGAAGGAAGTTCTGGTCCACCATATGAGGGACACCAGTCATACCCTGCTCAGTCCCTGTGGGGTCAACCAAGCTTTGGTAAATTTAGCCTGTTATATTTACAAATAAAATCAAGTCTGCTTTGAAGGCTAGAACAAGCATCACTATAGGTATCAAGGTCTAAGCTTAGGATAGGGTGTTTCAGTCAATATAGGATGAATGAGGTGGCAACTTTCAATTGTGCCTGTCAGCCCTTATTAAGGCAATTGTACATCCTTCTATCACTGTGATTCTTCTTTTAGGGAGAGAGGCTTACCAGAGACAAAAGGAAGCAAACGCCTAACTATGCTGAATAGCCAGGCAGAAGCAGAAATTTTACATATTCTGAAGTATAACAGAGGGCCTACGAAAGGAGATGTTGTACTTCCCTGCACCAGACTCTGAGGGGGCCTGATCAGATGAGCTCCAGAGGCCTCCTCCAACTTAAAACTATTCTAGTGTTCTGTGACTTCACAGCTCTGCGATTATCTGAGTCATTCTCCGGTAACTGGTGTGCAAAGGACCAGCATTCTACAGACTGGGCTCCTTGTAGGGCCAGGGTACCTAACGAAGGCAACTGATGTCTCTCTTTGAAGTCTGGGAATACACTGTTTATTAAAAAATTCTGCTGTTTCCAATAGAAAATTTTCAGTGGACCACAGCCCATTAAAAACTTAAGTCTCCAAATCAAAGCAGTAACAAAAACGCATTACATATTGCTTTCGTGGTCACTAGACATAAATTCTTCAGGGTCACAAGTTTACGGGGAACTAGCTTCATCTTTTGTCTTGGTTGCTGGTTGCCTGTTCAATTAAAAGCAGTCGTTCCAACCCACATAGCTGAAAAGCTAAGAGGAGTCCACTGGGAATCCCAGTTCTTTCAGCAGTGGCATTAAATGACTATGCTTCTTGCACTGTGGGAACTCCCTCTGTCCTGCAAGAGAAAATAAAAGATTCAGGAACAAGGAAGGATGGACGGAAAACATGCTTCTTCCTACCTGCTCTGAGCACCACAACAAAACCACCCATACATCCCAGCTGGTTCTAGAGCTCCATTTCCTTAAAAAATTTGAGGGGAAAATTGTTATATGCAAAATGCAGCCCTTCTTGAAGGCTGCTACCTGGTAAAATACTGCATGTAGGCAGTAATGGACATTTAACTTTTTTTTTGTTTAAAAAAAAAAATACATTTTTTAAAAGGGAGAATGTGGCGTCTCAGAAGCTAGCAATTGGATATGAAACTTCTCACACACAGGATGCTGATTTAAATATAGTCCCAGCATGAACTGACAAGATGAGATGCGAACAATAGCTATTCACTGCCCATATAATGCAAATCCAGTCCTCGGGAGCTGCAACAAGGAAGTCACTCTCACCCACCTGGCCTGAAGGATCATGCATTTCCCACCACTACAGCCACCCATGATCTTAAAAGCCTATTTCATGCAGCTTCAGGCATCTTACCTTGATGCTAGCACACACAACCCCAAATGGCTCTAAGTAGGGGCAGCAGTGAGAGGGTATAACATGTCACCCTCTGTGGGACGTGACAGGTGACCTGCTTTATTTCGCTTCTCCCTTTGTCCCTGAACACACTATAGCCATGCAACACATGTTTGAAGGCAGGGAAACAGTCTGCAGAAAGTAACAATCATTCACTCCCAACCCCAGAACCCAGCTCTTCCCTTCGGCGGGAGGGCAAAAAGGGCAGCTGACTCACCGACCGCAGTCCCACGCCGTCCCTGTGCTTGCTGTCCCTATCTGGGATGATTTCCAGCGAGCGGTAACTGGGGGGTTTTTCTGGCCAGTCCCGAGACCGATTGCGCCGCCTGCGGTTGGCCACCGGGACGTGGTCGTGCTCCTCTGAGGAGCTCCAGGACCCCCGGCGGGACGGAGGAGAGTAGCTGTGCCTCCGCTGACCCGAGCTATTGCTCCTCCCGGCGTGCTGCTGGTACTCTCGCCTCCCACCCCGATGGTGGCCGGGGCGCTCCCTGGGCTCCTCCGAATAGAAACTGCAGCTGCTGCTGCTGCTCTTGCCCCTCTCAGTCCGGCGGGGGGGTGACGCATCCCGCCTGGAGTGCTGGGGCCTGCTGGTGTAGCCGCCTGTCCTCTGCCGCTGCGGATAATCCTCTCGCTGCCTGTCCCGGGGCTCCCGACTGTAGCTGGAACGAGAATCCCCGCTGGACGGCAAGGGCCACCTCCGATTTTCCCTCCTGTTCTCTGCTGCTGAATCCCAAGGCCTGGGGCTGCGGGCATCTCTGGGTGGCCGTGAGGAGTTGCTGCCCCCATGGGAGGAGGGGACGCGGTCGGCGAGCGGAGGAGGAGGTCCTGTTAGGCTGCGTGGCACCACATCGGAGCCCAGGGAGGACAGCAGGCTGGGCTGCACGGCCTGCCGCTGGTGGGGGGGTGGCTGGGGCTGCGACAGGCTCAGCTTTTGGATTTCAGACTCCAGGTAGTCCAGAACACCCTTGTTAGGGGCAAGTTGAGCTGGTGGCTGCGCCAGCGGGAGGCTGTTGTGCAGAGACACATCTAGGGATAAAAGCACAAGGGAATGCAGCAAGTCAAGGAGAAGCAATAAAGAAAAAAAACCTCATGTTTTTGGCTAAATCCCTTCTGAGCCTCTCTTCTCTTCCTCACTGCAAGAGCTCTTCAAACTCAAGCACTACACCTTACCTTGGGCGGTTGTAAAGTGTAGTAACTGGTAAGTTGCAGCCAGGATCTATGTTTTGAGCAGCACAGAGGCAAGAAATCAAAGTCATCCAGAACACCAAGAAACGCGTTCAGAGAGGAACATGGTTTATTCCTACAGCGTTGACACCATTTTTTTCTTAATATATTTTTTTACATTAGAGAAAGTTCAGTGTTTCCTCTTAGATTTCACTGAACTGGAAGTAATATGGATCAATATTGAAAAAGGTTTTTTTTGTAATACAAATGCACATAAACACACGTTTCTTCACTAGGAAACTGGTGCTGCTCTGGAACAGTTATCCCAAAAGACCATGGAATCGCCATCCTTGCAGGTTTCCAGGACTCAGCTGGACAAAACCACAGCTAATATGACTGAGTCTGGAGTCAGTCCTGCTGTAAGCAAGAGTCAGCACGAGATGACCTTAGAGTTCCCTTCCACTCAGCACCTCTAAAATTTCAAAGTTGACCTGAAACATGCTAAGAAACAGCCTGAGCGATTTAGTTGTTCCTTGCACTCTGCCAGGACGCACATGCATTTCCTTCAGAAGTCTCAGTGCATTCTGTCTTACAATTATATTGAAATCCCCTAATTTTCTGGGATTATTAAATGAGTAAGTTATTTTATTACTTATTTCTCTACAGTTTCATATACTCCATCTTTCCTCCTCCATTAAGGCAGAAACATATACCACTGATGTAGGATTTTGGGGCAGAACATCTAGCAAGTTCTTCCGTGTTCAGCAACGAGTCCTTTATTCTTCACTGCTTGCAGGCTAGATCTATTGCACGGGAGGGAGTTTGCCCTCAATCATATGAAGACTAGACATTTGATAAGAACTCAAACAAATTGCACCTCTCTTGTCATGTCAACGTTGGCTATAAGGAGTTGACCGTGACCAGCACAGCAGAACAAAGAGACAGTACCCTCCTCTACCACACGAAGGGAGATAAGCTGGGTATATTTACCCTGCAGTCACTGTGGGGTAGCACAAGCTATGCCTTAGTTAGCATTAAACTACTTCTCTGGCACTGAGTCTAGCAGGACACTTAAGACAGTTATCCTGCCTTTATCCACCCAGGCAAGTCTAAAGAGCAGATGTTGCAGAGCTGTCATGCTAGGAACATCTTCCTCACTTCTGCAAGAGAGGATGAAGCCTCACTGCTGAACCTGCCTGAGAAGTGTCCTGCTTCTCATCCCAATTTCCTTCCCTCTGAAATGATGCCCGTGACCTCACCTCGTTGCAGTAGAGGGTTCAGCTGGTAAGAGGAAAGCTGCGAGTTCCTATCGCCACCTCCATAGAACACGTTAGGTGACATCCAAGGCGCGAGTGCCTGAGCCTGCTTCACGAACCGATGGCGTTCCAGGGCTGTAAAAGAGGAAGAAAGCTTAGGGCAACTCCCCCTTGCCCAGCTTGCAGTACACATGCTGTTTTGCTTGACAAGACTACAGCCTTTGAATGTGATCGGGTACATAAAATTCACAGAATGAAAAGCCCTTGCCAACCGGTGACAAAGGTTAAAAATAAAGAATAGGAAATTTCAACACAAAGTTGTATGGCTTCAAAAAGATACCTAAAACTGAAGGAAAGGGTTACTGCCAGACATTTAGGGTACATTTCCAGGAACTGGGAACAAATAGCACTGATTAAGTACACAGCACGTAACCAAATGCAGGGCTTCTGCCTGCCATCTCATTATGAGTACAGTCGTAGAAAGGCGTGAAATAACAGCTCAGACAGCAGGACATATAGCACACTTTTCTCTCTTAAAACTCTTTCAGTTTTCCATTGGTCCTCCAGAGCTAAATGAGACCTTTCTTGCCCCCTTCATGCAGGCTTTATCCAGGTCTTATCTTCCACACCACACTCAGAAGCCTTAATTGTTTCCTCTCTGTTCCACAGACAAAGCACTCAGCTTCTCCCTGCCTAGTCTTTTAGCTGCTCTTGTTGTCCCTCTCTCTGTTTTACCTCAGCATTGACTGCTAAACTTAAACCCCTTTGGACAGGGTGGTCAAATTAGTGAACAAACTAGATTTCATATTCTCAGCTGCAATGTCCTGTGAGACAAAAGAGCAAACTCTATGGAAATTCCTCTCCCTCACTATTTTTCCACCACTAACTCCAGAGCCCTACACCAAGCGGGTCAGGCTCCAATCCCACTTCACCTTTTCAGCACTTCCATCTCACCCCTACAGAGACAGTCCTACCACCTGTCTTCAAAACCATCACTCATCGATGCTTTTTTATTTTTTTTTTTTGGGGGGGAGAATAGCTAAAAACATCTTAAAGAAACTTACTCCTTCTACCATGTACAATCAAAACTCAAGTGTACCAGCAAATTCTGCAAGCCCCAGACCTTACAAAGCCCAACTCTGCATGGTTTGTCTTTCACTACTCTGTGAAACTTTTCTGTAATTGGGACTTCTGCAAAATTTCTCTTATATGGCTTCTCTGAAGCCTCAGAAGAGGCAGAATTTCACTGCAGCCTCTTCTCCTGTAAGGCACTAACAGAACATTCTTGCCCATACGTTTCAGGAGACAGGAATGTAATTGCCTTTGAGACATTTATCCCTCTGATAAATCTGGCTGAAGTTGACAAAATTAAAAGTTACTGGAGGGGAAGAGACTGGGGATAGACAGGCTGACTACATAAGTCTTCCTTCTTTAAGGAACCAGGCTACAGCTAAGCTCCAATTAATTCTGCCCCCTGGGTTCATCTGTGGCAAGCAACATTTAGACTGCGTGCTCTTTGGGTCTCAACTCCTCCCTTCATCTCACGTGGCACTTCATTTCTTAAACAGATGGTACATATGCCTTCCTTTAGCAGTTTCACTAAATTTACACGGAGCATCACCTGTGGAATAACAGGGACTGATCATGCCTCTCCACACAGCCTTTCCTTTCCCCCCAGTTCATGCAGCTGCACTTTGTTCTTCACTCCATGCTACTGCCCCCTCTCCAGCTTGGCTCCAAACAGAGTGAACTACACAGCTGGGGGCTTCAGGGGGTTTAATCCAAATACTGTGATTTTTCTTCAAAGCAGTGTGGCCTGAGGTAGCAGTTTTCAAGAATTTTATGTCAAACTTCAATCATTACTTTTTTTCCCAAGTGATTCTCCTCCAGTTCAGCTTTCAAACTTGGAAGGAAGAGAAAAAAGAAAATGAAGAGGCATAAAAGGAAGAGAAAGGCCTCGTGTGTTCTTCTCCCAGCCCTCTGGTTATCACCTTGATAGCATTCTAGCACCTGGGTTTTGAACGCAGTCTGGCAGTGAAATGCTCAGCAGCTACAAGCATAACAACTGCACTGTAGGTTCTCCTCCTTAGGGTATGAAGGCACTCGCTAGGACCAATGTAATTCTGTGCCTGTGATTCTCTGATCTATCCCTACAGTTGAACAAATGCAGAATTATCCTTAGACTTCCTCCAATAACCTCATCTTCTCTTCCTCCTCCAGACACTTTGCCTTCCAGTTTGAAACTGATACATGAACGCACTCTGGTTCCCTCAACTTAAAAAATGGAGGTAAAGTTACAGATCTCTTTTCTAAAGTGCTTGTGAACGTATTTATCTTCACCCTAGTTCCAAAACATACCTGCTGAAAAACGCTGGCAGGATGTTTTGTTGTTTTTTCCACCCATTCCCTGCAGAGAAAGTTTGTTCTTTACCTTTGACAGACTTTACAGCTGCCAGGACAATAATCCAATTCTAAAAATTTACTTTCCAACTTCGTCAGACCCTGGTGCAAATACATCCTTGTGCACCAATTCATTAGTAGGAGAAGTCCATGGGAGAAAAGGAACTAATAGGAACAGAAGGAGGTCAAACACGTATTTACCACAGTATCTGTACTAGCAGACTTTTCACAGAGTTTTCCATGGGGAGTATAATTGGTTTGCCCCTGGGGCATGTTTAATATTTCTGTAACACCAATTCTGAATTACCCAAACAAATCACTTCTATTACTAGGTTCAAAATCACGTTAGCTGATGACCTGACTTAAAACATCCAGAATTACTTTGCCTCAGTGTATTCTATGCCCATTCAGCAGACCTAGGCTACCCTCTAGTGGCCAGTAAGTGGGAAGAAATCAACCACAACTTGGGTTGTAATTCTAAGATTTAACTGAGGATTTTTTCAACTTCTCTTCAGTTGTGTGGAACTGTTATTCCTCAGGACTGGTTTTTGAGATGCTTCCCATCTCAATCTTCTTTTGTTTTTTAAGTCTCCAATTCATTTCCTGAAGGCCAAAAAGTCAGTCAGATGCAGGATGAAGTGAAGGAGCACTGAAGCAAGGGAGCAATCATAAGGATCCCTTGCAAAGTGGATGATAAAGAGGGCAGGCATCTGGGATGGAAATTACAGTCACAGAATCCAGCAGCCAGTCAAGGAGGCTGAACCTGTACCTTCTCTCGTAAGCAGGGTGAGGTTTTGGGAACCGCACAAGAATCTCATGTTTATCCTAAGCAGGAGGCAGGCAAGACAAAATCATCACTCTGGAGCACGCCATCACCTCCTACAGAAAAGAAAACCCTCCAAAAAAGCTTATGTGTTTTCAGAATCCTTTTTTGATGAAAACTAGGAAGTCTGGAGGTGTGAGTCTTTCATCTCTATCACCTCTCTCCCCTCATGGAAAGTAATTTCTCTGCCAAATTTGCTTAGCGTCCTCACCACCATATGTTTCACTTGACAGCCCATAAAGCCCCAGAAAGCATTGTGTTTGGTTTTGCCTTTAGCAAATGAGGTCATCTGGTGGTTCTCTGCAAAGGCTAAACAGATTAAACTTCCATCTAAACCTCTCACAGGTGCTTCTTTTAGCTCTTAGAAAGCCTACTAACACCCAAGGTATACCAAGTAATTCTTTTGCAGTTAAAAGGAAACCAGAAACACAGCTCCTTGTTCACAAATCTTCTTGCAGCATCCAGGGAAGAAACTGATGATTTCAGTGGTACGTAAATGCATTTGCTGCATTTTGTTTCTATCAAATTGTGTAAACTGCGGGGGTATTCTACCTTGTGTTGCTGATAAGTTTCAGAAAGCATTTGCAGTGTTGACCACCACAACAGACCATCTTTCTCACTTCCTTCCCCCATAAAAAAAAAAAACAAAAAAAACCCACCTTTTTCTCGTGAAAGAAGTATCTCCAAAAATGACAATAAGAAACAAAAATCCAATTTTTATACAAGTACCTCTCGGAGCAACACACTTCAAGATTAGGCCAGTTTGGAGAGTAACATCACAATAAGGACAAGGTATTTGCTTGCCTTCCTCGTGTGCACAGGCATGAGAACCACAAAACAGAGATGAAAACAGTCTTGAGCTACTCACGAAAGAGCCAGTCTGGCTCAAGACTGTGGTTGATTTCATGCCCTGGATGACATGGGCAAAGCTGGCAATGAGGTGGCAGTGGGGAGGAACTCCTGAAAGTAGGATGTGGAGGTGCAAGATGGGATCCACGTCCCTAGCTCCCCTTCTCTCTCTGTCTCTAATCTCAAATGAAGTTGTTAGGAATGTTACATTGCCCAAATAAATGTCTCAGTCTATATGGACAATGAACTGGAGGGAGAAAGTGGAACTGAGCAAGCTGCATCTCAGGCTTTTCTCTTTGCAGAAGCCATGAATAGACATATTTGCTGGTACCTCACCTTCCTCATTACAGCAGCACCGGGTTGGGCAGCAGACACACCGAATGTGGCAGCAGCAATACTGGGGGCAGCACTGGCACCAGCATATTCCTATCAGCAGGAGGAGGAGGAGGCCACCGAGGACGATGAGGAGTACTGTGAGCCAGTCTGTGGGAGAAACGGAGAGAGAAAGAGGATCCTTATGTACCTGGGCGCAGAAAATTACAAAGTACCTCTCCACCACTGGAGAAATCTTTGGGTGGAGAGGAAGTGAACAGGAGAAGATATCTGCTACCCAGGCAACAGAGCACTGGCACTTACGCAGCACAATTAGCTTAACTTCTTTGTCTGGATCGCCTGAGGTATCTCCTGGTGCTTCCACAGTGCAGTAGTACACGCCATGGTCCCACCACATGACCTCACTGACGACAAGGTCTGCCCCTGTGGAAGAAGGACTGAGAGGTCAGCAGACTATTTGGGACTGACACTTTCAGACCCCACTCTAGGAGGGTCCTCTGCCTGCAGCCAACATTCAGTACAGCATCTCCCCTCTCCCCAGGGGTAGCCATCACCTTCAGACAATCCCCTTTCAGACCACTGAGAAGTTCTGTAAACAGCAGTAACTGCCAGTTCTTTTCGTCTTGCTGGAAGGCAACAATACTTACAGGTGTGGCTAATTCTTTGTGCCATGAAAATACCAGAGTGCTACCAGGTGATGGGTGTTAAAATGGATGCTGCCAACACTGGTTTTGGAACAGAGATCACGGTCCCCATTAGGTCAGACATCCCAGTAGCTCCCTGGCAGTAGCAACAGCTATTGCTCCAGGGGCAGCATGGAGTGGAGAACCACGCAGTACTTAGAGGAAAACTGTTTTCTGGCCTCCAGACTCCTCAGCTTACCTTTGCCCTTCAGCAAAATGCTCAGACATCCTCAACTCAGCCTTAGTTTGTAATACCCCCAGCACCCTTGGGCCAGTTGGGTACAAGGGAGCTGGCCCTTCATAATTCTTGTTCCATTGCCACCTCACAGAGTACGTATGGCTCCAGATGGCAGCCCCATTTATGCTTCTCATCACTTAATAGGCCCAGCTATGGGATAGTTACTGAGCTCACTGCCTGTGAGGCCAAGCCACTCACGGTTCTGAATGGTGATCTTCCGTTGCCGGTAGTCCACGCCCAGGACAGGCTCATTCTGTCCGTATTTCTGGATGACAACGCGCACCTTCCGCTGGCTGTCATTGCAGTCATCAGAAGGGTCCTGGCCAAGAGCTAAACCGGCCTGGTACGCTATAAACACATCACCAGAAAAGATGCCAAGTTATTTCAAATTTATTTTTTTATCCCCTTCGTAAGCAGTATGAAAACTTTTTGAAAATTCTTGAATGTGCATGTGCATTTGCTTTTGTTCAGTAATAGAAAGCATGGCTTCAAAACGGCAAGGACAAGTTGCTTTGGGGTGCTTAAAAGCAAACAGAGGTAGAGCCACAAGAATGACAGATTTTGAGAATGTAGGAGCTGCAGTGGAGATAACTGATGTGCTCACAACAGAAAGAACAATGGAAAGAAGCTAATAATGGCAGGGAAGAGGGCAGGTACCAATGTGAAGACAGACTACAAGGAAAAAAGTCACAAAACTCCCAGGACTACTGGAATAAAACCGTAAATGTGTTTACCAAACAAAGTATCTAGACATACATGAACTGCCGTAGGAATTATCTCCCTGTCCCTCCTGTATGCCATTACATGTTGTGGGGCTTCTAAAGACAAAAAAGAACCCAACATCTGGGTTCCAATCCAGTTCAGGACTATGTGGAGAGGCCCAACAGCATTAACGGAGGACTAGAGGCAATTTCTCTCTTGAGAGATTCATGGTATAATCTAACAGCCAGGCATTTGGAAGGTGAGATTTGAGGAGACAGCATTCAGACAGCATTATCTGTTTGCAATGAAGAGAAGAAAAGACAAATTGTGAATTCATTTTTAAGGGCAAAATTAAGCTAAGGTTGACCATCTTAAACCTACCATCTTAAGAACCGTAAACATCCCTGACACAAGGCTGCACACACCACAATGTCTGCACGTGGAGCGCTGCTGCAGGTACTAAATGCTATCACTTAGAAGTCTTTCTGCCCTCCAAAACGCATGTATTTCTTCCTAAAATCAGTAACACCCAGTAACTGGACTCCAGCTCCAACCCTGTGCCCCATCATGGAATCATCAAGTCCACCTGTTGTGGGACAAATAAGCAGAAGCAGGAGGGGCTGCCAAGTTTGAGATGCGTCAAACACAGCTGAATCTCACTGCCTGCTGGTATGATGACAAGGAGGACAGATGAACTGATTTGGCTGGGATTTCTATGAAACAGGATCATAAAGCCTTGACATTGCAGAGAAAATCACAGACATAACCTCTTTTTCTTGGAGCCTGGGGAAATACCACCAACCAGACCTGGCTTGTGGTTAGGAAGAGGTCAAAAGCCTGTATTCCCCAGTAAGTCTGCCTGCCCCTTGTTTTCCATTTGAAAATCTCCATTTGCCCCTTCTTTTTCCATTGTCTTTGGAGGACACCCCTGACACTCACAGGCTGAGTAGTAGTCGAAGATGGGGTCCTTGCAGAAGGATTTGAAGCGCCAGGTCACCACGACATCCTGCAGCTGTGCTGAGGTGCTGTAATCACACTTGAGAATGACGCTGGCAAATAAGGTGGTGTAACGCTCAGTATCCTGCACGCTCACCAGCAGGGAGAGACAACCTGCAAACAAGAAAACAGAAGGCAGTCAGCCCTCAGGAGCAGACATCACATCACAACTCTCACTCTGGACCAGACCCACAACTGAAATGTGCTTCTCTTTACCTCACACAGGCGTCTACAACACCTCATTTTAACGAAGCTGTTGTTGTGCATGGTTAGAACTTATTCACAAAAACTTCCACAGCATTTTCTACCCAAGCAACAGCATCCACTGAGCAAGTCTTTACGAAGTTTCTCATAAGCTATGCTTTATTTTAGCCACACTCCAGAGACATTTCTATCTTGTTTAAACTTTGATAATAGAGTAAGTTGTGCTTGTCATAAACAATAGTGAAGTTATCACCAGTTGCCTTTGATAAGGCAATACAAACAGCGCAGAGCGAGTGTAGGATGCCCTGTTTGGAATTCATCCCAGAGAACAAGGCATGGCTTATAGTACTATGCTAGGTGCTTTCTTGACCAGGGAGCACGACAGCAGGGAAGGAGGGAAGGAAAGGTTGAGGTCTGGAGGGCACCAACCAAAAGGGTCACGAACAAGCACTTGATTTGTATTGTGTACGCAAAGTCTTTCCCTTTATTCCGTATATTTAGGATAAGCACAGGGATAAGGGAATATGTAATAACATCTGCATCGCATCTGCAAGCATCCTTCTATACTCCTAGGCTGCATGGAGTATGCTCCAGGCAGTTTCTACCAGGTAGAAACCATATACCTGGAGGTGCAGCATTGCCTCAACAAGTCGTTGCAGTAGGATACTGGCAGTGCAGTGCTTGCTCGGTTTCTAGCTTGAAGTAAGACTCTTGGAGAGCCAACTCGAAGCACAGCAGAGAGAGCTCTTTTGCTTAAAAAATGCCATGTGAACACAGAGAGGACCTGGTAAACTCTGAGTTCAAGGCTTTTCTGAAAAATAAAACATACACACAGACACTTAAATACAGAAATAGCAGCAGCTGTGCAGAATTCCAGCAAAAGCAAGGCTAATGTAGTTTTTACAGTGCTGTAGCAAGACAAGGGCTGGTGATTAGTTGCAGTGGCTCTTGTTTAATTGCACTGTATGTTAACGCACTTTGCTTCTGCTCTTGTTGTGAAGCAGCTGATGCACAGGATCTGTGTGGGAAACCACAAGAAACCAAACCAAAATCTGAACCCTCAAAACCTTGATGTCGGTGGCAACCAAACAGATCTTTCCCATAAGAATCGTGACCTGCTGAGGCTCATGGAAACGCAAAACCCCTGCGTAACTTTCACTTACTGAAACCAAAGCTCTGTTTGAAAGGGCTCCTTTCAAACCCCGGAGGCACAGCGATGGTTTCGGTCCCCAAAAGCAGACCCCAAGCTCCCAGACCCCATGTGGCCGAGGTGCAAGAGCCCTCCCCCCGTGCCTGTTCCCTGCCCCGAGGCGAGGCCGCTTCCTGCTGGGCCGGGAGCCGGCCGCACCTTTAGGGCACCGAAACCAGCCCGTGCGCCCTGCCGGGACGGGCACTGCTCCTCCGCCCTGCCCCAAGGAAAGCTCAGGACCGGGGCCAGGCCACCCTAACCCCAAACTGGGCAAAAAGGAGGCGACCCCATGCCCCCAGCCCCAGCCCGCTCGCCCCAAAGTGTGCCGGGGGGGGAGGAAGGGGAGGCTGGCAGCCCCCATCCCGCCGCCCTGCTGCACTCACCGGCCGGCAGGCAGGCCAGCAGCAGGCAGGCCGGCAGCAGGGCCATGGCGGGGCTGCTTCTTCTTCCTCCTCCTCCTCCTCCTCTTCCTCCAGCACCGGCCGGGTCTGGCCCGGGTCCTCCCCTTCCCGTGCCACCTGTCCCCTCCCTGCCGCCCGCCCCCGCCTCCTCCTCCTCCTCCGCACCTGGGCGGGCAGATACTGGCCTCACAGCTTCAGGAACCGCTTTAAAATATATACATATTACATATACATATAATACACGTATATATTTATATATATATATATATATATATATATATATAGTGCGTAGGTGGTGGTGGCTGACAGCCAACCTCCACAGCGGGAGGTAGCAGGTGGCTGCTCTCCTGGAGCTCAGGTGGAGGCATTTTGCTCCTGGAGCTCTGCGTTTGCAGATTTCTTCCCCAGAAACTACTGTGAGAGGAAATCTGGTGTGGAAGGGCTCCCACCTGTGCCCAGGAGCATTTCAGCCCCATGTGGGAGCTGTGGGATGTAGGGGAGTGTCGGTGTGGTCTTGGCTTCTTAGTGGCTCTGGTAGGGCCATCGTTGGGGTCACATCTTTAGTGGCTGTTGTTTCTGGAGGCGATGGCGAGGATGGGGTTGAGTGCTGAGCTGAACTGTGCCCACAAGGCACTTTACACAGGTGTGAAATGACTTCCGTGGGTACTGCACCCACACCACGCCGAGCAGCACCCCTCCTGACGGCAGCCATGGGGCAGAACTCAAGCCACCATTATCCATGGGACAAATGGATACAGATGGAGACCTCAATATAGATTTTTGTACGGGCTCTGCTGTCTTCAGAAAGACTGACCACTGTGTGGGAGCAGGTAGGAAGCCAGCTGTAAAGCTCGCCTCATTTCAACTGCGTTTGTGCATGCGAATACTTCAAGAAATGTTTGAAAACGCTGAAAGTTTGGGGAATCAAGTAGGTTTTCCGCTTATTTTTTGAAAAGGCTGCCTGAAAGGTATCTTCCTTTTCCAAAAAAAAGCCCCAAACCCACACAAACCCCTCTCTAAATCATGGTGGGAGCAACGCCACCCTCGCCGCCTCCCGAACTACATCTCCCATGGTGCTCCGCGCGCCGCCGGGGCCGTTGCCTGGAGACCGCGGACGCCGCGCTGGAGCCGGCCCCAGGTAGGGGGCGGCGGGGCTGGGCCCGTGAGGGGCCCCCCCTGCCTTGTGGGCACCCCCCTGCCATGAAGGGAGCCCCTGGCCCCAAAATCCCGGCATTAAAACACGAGGGGAGCTCTGCAGCTGGCGTGGGCGACCCCCTGCCGCTGAAGAGTGGTGGGCTTTGTTGGTTTTGCCTGTCTGGGTGTGAAGGGGCAGTTAATTTTACTGCCCGCTGCAGCTCGTTTTTATGGCTTTCCCCTAGTTAATGAGTAGCCGCGGTGATACCGCACGCTCCGTGTTTTCCTTTAATAGAAAACCAGTAACTAACCTTTATTCGCAGGGGCAGGCTCTCATAGACTCGGCACGTCTGCTTGCGTGATCGTGCAAAGGGCTGGGTTAGTCGCCGGGCTGGAAATCAGAGTTTGGTTTGATTTCTCCCATTGCGTAGGAAAATGCTTTGAATATCCGCGACAACAGCCTGGTTCTAAGCAGATCTCTCCCGTCCCCTTCTTTTCTCTCTCTGTTGGGTAACAGAAGAGACAACGAGGCTGTAATAAAGGTGATGTGTCTCAATCCTTCATTGTAGCTCTGTCCTTGCTGCCTCAGTCTCTAGCTAGTAAATATTTTATATGCTTCACCTTAATTGCTGCAAGAATTGGTGTTGTCTGTTAGTCTCATCTCTCTCAAGTCTCGTATTATAAGAGACAGCACTACTCTATTATGAAAAATAATTTCCTTGGGATTTTGGGTTGATTGCCTGGCACTGACTCTTAATAGTAAATTTTTGGTAATGCAGACACATAGTGACACACCGACGGGACTGGATAGCTAAAGCCTCATATATTTGTGTATATGAACACTTTAAAGATTTTAATTTCTTTTTGAGTGAAGTTAAGATTTGCAAAACTCTGTTTGCACGTGTTCTGTTGTTGGCCCAGTAAACTGCTGATGTGCTGTGATGTGGTCTGAAGGCTAAAAGGAATTCTTAGTTGTTGAATAGTGTGATTTTCATTTAAAAAAAATAAATAAAGGAAGGAAGAGGCAGAAAAAATTGCTGAGAGGACTATATCTTGAGTTAAACAAGCATGATTTGACAGACAGGGAGAAATCTGACATTTCCAAAGCAGAGCTAGACTTGAGGAAGACGCTTTAGCCTGGGACAGATGAAAAGTAATTCCCCATGGCAGACAACTCTCACGATAGCAGAGCGTTTCAATCCTTAGGTCAGTGTTACCTCCAGGCCAGAAAGACAGCAGTGGCCAGCCCATGAAGCTTATAGTACTGTGCTAAAAGGAGTCAGGACTGGAATCAATACAGGGAAACAGAGTCTTAGGATCAGCTGAGTTCCTTCACGATGAATAAAGGCATAAATGAAACAGTTGCCTGAAAAGAGAGTTCTCTTAATGTCCAAGTTAACTGAGAATTTGTGAAGAAGCTTCTGTGTGTAAGGATTCTGTGTGGCAGCAAAATTACCAATGAGCCATCTTAGTTTTGAAATAACTGAGAGAACATACCCAAATGAACGTATTTCTCCATTCTGAGGTGATCTACGGCTTTTGAGAACATAGCCAAGAGAACAGCAAAACTTCATTTTCCCTTAAATTGCCTGAGTTCACAGTTTGTCGCACTGGTCACTGAATCAAAGAAAACATGAATTCACTCCTGAGTGAGTTGTCAGAAAGCAAGGCAGTAGAACTGATATGGATCTGGTACAGCATTCTAAGTCAGTTTGTTGAATTACTAGGATTGGAAGGGGAAAAAATAAAAGCGTTGTGGTCAGGCATACGGTATGATTAGGGTTGACAAAAATTTCTGATTACCAGCCTGTTTTTTCCCCACTAGAACTGTCATAGTCGCTTTACTTTCCACTGTCTTGGTTTTCAGTATCAAAAGTCTTATTTCGAGGCTATTTAGGAAAACTTTAATGTAAAAAATATACAGCAAAATAAAATCAGCATTCAGAGAGATGCATGCCTTTGTCACAGTGAACGTGCATGGAAGTTTTCTTGGATCAGTCAATCCATGAAACCCAGAATCTGCAACAAAAGTGGACATCTCTCTCTTGAACCTCACCACAGTCTTAAAATCAAATTAAATTATTATAATTATTGTCACAGTGTTTGAATGCCATCACAGTAACATGCACAGTGAACACTGCAGTAGCTTTCTATGACTGGAACCCAGATATTGATGCAGGCAGAAATGTTCAGATCCCCTTTCAGCCTAAAGCATTTTCCAGAGTTGAATTAATTTATAATGAAAGCTACTCCTAGTCTTAATTTTTAGAAGATAAATGATTGCTAATTAGTTACAATAATGTGAAATGTTATAGCACTTTTCTCTATGGATATCAAAACACTTTGCTAAGAAGGGTAAGTGTTATTATCTCATTTTTCACAAGAGATAAGCGAGACAGCCAAAGGTGAAATGGCTGCTGCAAATTGTTCACATCGTTACAGGGTTTGGAGTGAGAATCCAGGTCTCTGAACACTCCACCATATATTTATGCAACTAGTGCGAAACTATTCCTTCAACTGCAATGATACCAGTTCTACTAGCTCACTAAAAACTCCTGAATTTAATTTAAATGTTTGGAGATGTATTGGAATTGTTCTCTTTTGATTTGTTTTCTGAATTTAAAACTTTCTGCATGGCTATTTTCAAGTCTTTCTCGGCATTCCCGAGCGGTAAAAGCTCATTTTAAATCTTAAATGAAATTACGCAGCCAAGTCAGACTATGGAAAAGCTTCAGAGTCTTCAGATGAAGATTGTGTAGGGTGGTTTGACCATGTAGTGACATGAATAACACATCTGCAATATTTCTTTGCCTTCACTGTCTTTCTGGAGGGTGGCATTATGTTAGGACATTTTGTTTTTCATGAAATACCTGAAAAGACTGAGACACCTCAAAAGATCTTTTTATCAAATGGCTTCTGACTCAATGCAAGAAACGGGAAATGCATTTTTAGGGACTTTCTCTTGCTGTTGAAGTCCAACTCACACGTACAAAGAAATTCGCTTTCATTCTGGCTATAATTTATTCTAAATATTTAGATTTCTTTTCATTCAACTAATGAATTTCCTGAATTCTGATCATATTTTACAGCTGTAGTATTTGTACAAAATTGCTCCCATGTTCATTTTAATTTTTTTTTGGTTTTTTTTTTTTTTTTTTTTTTTTAGAGACCATATTTGAAATCAAAAAGTGAACAAATTTAGAATAAACACAACATTTATCTTCTTTGGCTTCTTTCAGAGAGAAATTTATATAAATGATCAACGTGCTTGGTTTGTGTTTGAAAAATTCCAATTTTCCCACCCCAGAGGACAGGGGTAACTAGGGAAATTGTAGCACTCTGAAAATAACAGTCTGAAAGCTGAAGAATTGATGGAGGGAGTTAGTTAAGCAGTTTTTTTTTTTTTTTTAATTGTGTTAATTTTATTAACTCAGTATAGAATGTTTTGAAGAAAGTCTTTTTTTTTTTTTTTTTAAGGATTCCTCTCTCCTGCTTCTCCATTCAAGATGTCTGATGATTCCAGAATATCTGTCTACTGACATTTTTATGAAGTCTACCAGAAAGGTGGAAGAACAGCTTAGTTCTCTCAGAAACAAATCTCACCCCAGTACCCTAAATAGAAGCCCAAAAATGTGTGAATCTCTCTTGTTTCCCTTGTTACACAGTATTTAGATGAAAGTCTGTCTGTAGCCATGTACACAGAGCCCAGAGGTTTAAAAACTGAAACAACAAATTCACCCTGTAAAGTAGGACAAATCCTAGGATTATTCATATTTGTAGTATACAGACAGAACACAATTATATTTGGGAATCTCAGAGCATTTGAGAGGAAATGAAAATAGTCTACCTGGCAGATGAAGGCAAAAATACTAGAAATTCCTCTTTACTGCCACCAGGTAAAGAAGACATGTCATCTCCAGGTGAACAGGAGGGAGCAGATGAGAAGCCAGCAGAATGTACACAGGCAGATCCCAGTGGTGTGCGTGAGTATTTTCTGCTGTTACACAGTGATTCCAGTAGTGAACCTACAGCTGCTTCTGTCCAGTGTCTATTTGAGTCCACCCTGCATGTCATCTAACACGCTAGATTTAGATAGCATGGGTAACAGAACCCACTAGCGAGTCTCCTGTGGATCTTTGAAAGATTTTTGATGCTTACGTTGGCATGTTACTTTGGCATTTGTTTGATCTTTCTATTATACCTTTTTCCTGTTATGGGATGTGTTTCTTTCCTTCCTCCTCCTAAGTTTTAAAATATAGTTATCAGAAAGCAAGCTTCTGCCTATACTTGATGCTAAACAGCAGGAAGTCCATTTTTTGATAGAAGGGATTTTTTTTTTTTTTAATTTTTACTACTATAGAACTGTATTAAATTAGTCAAATGAATTCATACCCAAGAGACAATGATCCCAATTTTCCTTTGCAGAAGAAAGCAGAACTAGTCTTCCAAAGGAGTCACCACCTGCAGAGGAACAGGAGGAAGATGTGGAGGAAGGGGAGGAAGGGGTATCAGACACAGAGAGCATTGGTGGGTACTGCTTTCCACTGAAGAGATGTTGGCTTAAACTTAAATATCCCACTGCTTTCTAGTTTTCCTTTGGCTGCTGTTGTTATAAACAGCATCTCAGACTGGTGCCATCATACTGCAGCTGAGTTTCAATGCTCATTTTCTGTTGGCTTACCTCATGTACTTCATTTTATTCCTTCCCCTTGCTGGTATCTGACACCTCTGTTTGTTGAGGAGAAAAGAAATTAGATAAGATTAAAAGCTTGCAAAATAGGTAATAGGAATTCAGTCTGAGGTATCTAACTTGAATGCACTTTTATCAAGTATGCATTTTCTGGGACAATTATATCTTATGGTGGTCTGCTGTATGTGAAAAAAGCAGAGTATGTGCTTTTACTAGTTTTCTATGATTATGTACATCAGTAGCTGCTGAAAAGAGATATTTGCAATACTATTTGGTTTCTAAAGCAGAGACCTACGCACCAAAGAAAGCCGAACTACTTCAGTATTAAAAGCAATGTTTTTAAAACATTCTCAATCTTTTTTTTTTTTTTTTTTTTTTTTTTCCTGCAAGTTCTTCAGTTTTGATTATTTACAGTGAAGTCTTTAAAAGCTGGAGTGAGGGCTTGCTATAGGCTGTTCAGGACAGGTTGTCACTAAGACAAAATGCCCCCATTTTCAGCTATGCTGATTTATGCCGAGTATAAATTTTCTTTATATTCCCACTTTTGACATGCAGCAGATGATTTGGAAGAAGAAGATAGTACTGAAGTAGCCCCAGAGGCAGAAAAAGGCCCTGAGAAGATAGAAAAGAAAATATCGGAAACTTTCTTCTATAACAGTGAAGATGTACATTCACGGCCATTTATCACTGAAGACTCTGGGATACCAATTAACCTTCTTACTCTTGAGTATCCTTTCAGTTGAGTAAAATTGTGCAGATTTAAAGCTAAGGATTTCCTAATATATGTTCTTAAAATTGTATAATATGGAGTACCTGTGTGGTGTTCGTAGGATACCTTTGGTTGAAACAGTTAGGAATCCTGACCAGTCATGGTCCTGGATGAGTTTAATCTTCAACATTGTCTAGACCTCATAAATATTACTTATTAGGCATAATTATTACTTTAGTAAGTAATACCATAGGACTAGATCAGTGAAGGTAATGTGATTAGGCAGAGAACTAGGGTGAGAATATCCCCAGCAAAGCTCTGCCTTTATATACTGTTGTTCCCCAAGCAGCTGGGGGTGTGTACCTCATATTTCGTCACAGAACTGCTAAGGAAGAAGTGCAGAAGAAACTATGTAGATTTGTAGCTTGCTGCTCAAAAGACCTAAGTTGGTGGAATGAAGGAAGTGATGCCAATCAATTGAGAGCTATAATAAGTTCTTTGCTAGGTACAGTCAAGTTGGATATGATATGTGACTTTCACAAGTGTTAGTGGGTTTCTCTGCAGACACAGAGAAGTTGCTGTTGAAGACTGGATTTCCCCTTCTCTACATCTGCCTGTAGACATCAAAGAAGTGAGCCTGAGTAGCTCCTTGGTTTGAAATCTCAACTGTAGAATTGTTACGAGTAATCTGATGCACATTTCTTATACTTTGTTTGAAAATGGATTGCTGAACTGTTAGAATATGAATTCCTTGCAGCCCCAAAGAGTCCAGCAGAGGCAAGAAGTGTACCCTGTAATGGAGATGGAAGGATGGATCACAGGTTTTAGAAGGTCTACACTTCTGCCTTCCCCTCAGTTATAGAGACTTGATATAGTTTACCTTCACTGTATATTGAAGAAAACTATTGCCATCAGCCTTTTAGTCACCAGGCTAAGTATTCGTCTCAGTATTGATTTAAGCATTTCTGTCCACTTAGTAAGCTTTTCTAGAAAGCCAGTGTCAAAGCTTTTCCTTATTACGTTCTTCTCAGACATTCTTTTGGATATGACTGCAAAAGAAGCGTAAACCTGATGGCAATGGACAGCCAAACACTGCTGTATATAGCAGGCAACCAGGTAGTGCTCCTGGACCTGAAAACTGAATCTCAAAGTTATCTCCGGAGCAGCAGTGGAGGTGGAATTGGGTTTATAACGGTATGGCTTTTTTTTTTTTTTCTTTTCTTGTTTTAGGATGCTAGTCCCTCTCTATAAAGTGGCATCATCTCTTGGTTGCTTAATGGAGTATTCTGTAGTTGCACATATACATAAGAAAATGGTATGGATTAAAGGGATGTGTGGACCATGCAGTACAAGCTACTCAGCCTGTCAGTATGATTGGCAGAGCATAAATATCTGTGTACCTGTCTCAGGTCCAGGTACCCTAAAGGACTGACATGTGCCAGCTAGGATTCATTTTAGCCCCTATTGCATGCATATTTTCTTATTTTAATATTTTGGCTCATGAACTTTTTTTCTTGAACACTTGAACTTCTCCTATTCACAGCTGATACTAATTTAGTGTCTTGCCTGCAGTTAAAATTTAGAAAATTAAGTACCTAGGTAAATGAAGAGAAGAAGTATCTTGTTTCACTCCAGTAAAACTCCATTGAAAAGCCTGAATCTCAAACGTTTTCTCTGGTTTTGTGGCACCTTTCCCTGTGAACAGCTCTGCCATCTCTCAGTTGTATTCCATATGAGCAAGGCTTTCAGGATACCAGCCTCAGATTGTTCTGCTCCATTGTAAGCAACCTTTCATTGAGAATTAAGGTACATCTGTCTATCTTCAGAACAACATAATTCAGGTTGGCTTTTCTGTGGCTTTCCACGTAGATGGCTGCTGACCCAAATGATGCACATGGTACAAGCAGCCGGTAGGTTGAGTGAGGTAGAAATAGCAAAAGGATGCATAATAAAGGAGATTATTGTACAGTTTCACAGTTTGTCATGATTCTGCAGTATATGCACAATAATCACATTTTGTGTGCATAATGGTTTTACCGTTGTGTTTGTATAGTGACTTGATTCTGGTATTGAGCAATAGATTGGCAGTTGTTCAGGACAAACATACAGAAAAATGCAACCTAGTACTTAAAGCAATATCTTTTGACTAATGTGTGAGCAAATACAATGACTTAACTGTCAGAATAAAGACAAAGATGTCATTACAACATGCAACAGGACTTTTGTTTTTTCAAGGCACACCCTACTAAGCAGTACTTTGCAGTAGGAGAAAAAGGAGAGAAACCAAACCTCATCATCTATGACTATCCTTCACTGAGGCCCTACAGAATACTACGAGGTAGTGTAATAAGAACTATTTTCATTTTACGCAAATGGGCCAGTGTTTATAGATCCCAGCAGATGGAGTAGTGGTCCACTTTAAGTTTAGAAAGAATTACAACCCTTTCGTACTTCCCAGCAGAATAGGAAACACTGGTTTCCAGCTTTTTCATTATTGGACTGGAGAAAGCCTTTATTCAGTAGAAATAGCCAACTGAGAACTATTAAGTAGTAGGAAAAAAAAACCTGCAGTGAACATTGAGCTCCTTTTAAACATATTTTCCTATTGTTTTTTCCTCTTTTCCATGCATGTGTGGATTGGGGCTTGTACGTTTCTTCAGGTGGAACAGAGAAAGCCTATGTTTTTGGCGATTTCAACCGTGCTGGCACTTTGTTGGCCAGTATTGGAAGCAGCCCTGACTACATGTTGACTATCTGGGACTGGAAACAAGAAAAGATTGTGTTAAGGTCAAAAGCTTTTTCACAGGATGTTTACAGGGTCACATTTTCTCCTGATAATGAGGAACAGCTAACTACAGTGGGAGTAGGACACATCAGGTAGGTTTGCCAATTATGATTAATACGTATCAACTCTAAAGTCATAATATCTAGATGGTGACTAGCAGGAATGTATTGTTAGCAAACGTGCACCAGCAGTGAATGTTATTTTACCTATTGCGATTACAAAAACAAGAAAGTTCTTTAAGCCACTGATACCACTAAAAACTCGCAATGAACTTTATGAAAGATATTCTTCCACACACTGCCTCCTTTGGTAAATTCATAGATTCTTTTCTAATAAAAAAAATGAGAGCTTCAAACTTTATCATAGATCTTCAAAGCTATTCCTATTTATAAAATAAATAAAATATATATTCCTATTTATAAAATAAATAGGAATAGCTTTGAAGATCTATGATAAAAGTTTTTGCTCACTGAGATTTTACAGTCATGCCCCAGTTCATGGTGGTACTTGTATGAAATTTAGCAAGGGACTTAGTCCCTTGGATTTACAAAGTTGAACATCATACAGTGGAGATAGCAAGGCTATAATAGATGTTATTATAATTACATGTATTGGTTGTATAAGGAAGGATATAGCTATGGGTGTTACACTTACTTATTTTAAATAACAGCGTAGTCTTCATTCTATCCATGCCAAATCCTCCTCCCACGTTTTTCATAGAGGTAGGATATGGAAGTTTGTGAGGTTACAAAGTTATATCTCATTTTAAAAAGAAAAACCCAAGGTCTCCTGTGAAAAAGAATAATAAATGAACATCATAAAATGGAATGCCTGGTAAGATTATAATAATGTCTGAGAGAGTAAAGAGCATGTCTAGGAAGCCTTGCATCAGAGAAGAATGTGTTTTCTATACTCAGGTTCTGGAAGATGGCTCTCACATTCAGTGGTCTCAAGTTGCAAGGAGCTTTGGGCAGGTTTGGAAAAACATCAGTGACTGACATTATAGGGTATGTGGAGCTACCTGATGGGAAGGTAAGTCAGAACAAGTTTAATTGATTTTGTGTTCCCTCTCAGGTTTTGATATAAAGTCTGCTGAGTTAGTTGGAGAATTACTATTTGCTTCTAAGTGATATGAATTAGACCCTCAGTGCACTGCTCTGATAAGCTAATATTGACATTAATTTGCCAAAGAAAATGCTTGCATTGTAATAATTGAAAAGTACGGTTAATATTGTAGTTCCCAGACAAAAGATCTCTGGCTTAGAGCTGGGGCTTCTCTAATGGGGTAGTGAAAACCTTAATGTACAGAAATAAAAAGTGTGTTAGCCCTAATCTCAACCATTTCAGTGCATGTAAATGATGTCATATTCCTAAAAAGGTGAATCGTGTCTCCCTTTACACCTTCTCTTGGAAATATCTGTACATTGCTATTAATTTAATGCTTTTGTACAAGGAAGCCACAAATGTTAATCTCATTTTTGCATATATTTCTGTATGGTTAAGTGCAGGTGCTTAAGTGCTTCTCTTCCTTTGCATTGAAGGTTATCACAGGGGCTGAGTGGGGCAACTTGCTGCTTTGGGAAGGGGGCCTCATCAAAGTAGAGCTCTGTCGAGCTGGACACAAGCCTTGTCACAGTGGCCCTATCACCCAGTTAGTTTTGGACGAAGGAGAACTTACCACTGTTGGGCAAGATGGCTTCATTCGGGTGAGTTCTTTTGCTCTGCCTTTAGGTGTGCACATTTTTGGTCAGGAAGTAGAGCTCATTTATAGGGGCATTTTTCCATTACAGGTGCTTTATGAGAATGTATTCTGTTCTTAAAAAAAAAAAAGTCAGACACATCTCCAGTGTAAATATTTGAATCAAGTATTGTTTACACAACATTTTCTGTTTCACAGTGGTAAAAAAAAAAATAAAAAAAAAAATCACCTTCTACTAAAATAAATCAAAATAATTTTCAGTGATTCTTTAAAAGCTTTGGTCTTCCCTGCATTCTAACACTTTTTTTCATATGTTGTTTTGGTTAATTTTTATAATTTTCAGACCTAGTAATACATTGGTGTTATTTCAAATGATAAACTATGGCAATACTTGAAATAAATTTTCTGATTATTTTAGTGCAGAGGTTATTAAAGTTATTAGTTAATTTCTATTTCATTTTATCTCAGAGATATATGCAATGAAATAGAAGAACAATCAAAGAAAAAGCATTGGGCATCCTGAAGTTAACACACAATTCTATAAATTAAGGTCAAAATGGTTTATGTATCTATACCAGTTTCTGATCTCATCTGTCAATTGTCAAGGATTTTGCTATTTTGTTTACTTGCTCTTTAAGGGAAGACGTGTCTTCTGCTCATGTTTTATAGACCCAGATAATCATCAGGAAGCTATTCTAGACAACAGAAGGTTCCAAACACCCTGTTTTTGTTGTTGTATTTCATAAATTAATCTTAGCCCATTAGGAAAATTCACCTGATTCCAAGGTGCCAACTGACTTATACCACAGAGAAGAACATGGATGCATTGGATTTCCCATTCTTTCTTCCGTGCTGCCTCAGTATGAGCAATGCTCAGAGCTGTCAGATATTTAATTTCTGTAGCTCTGAGGTTGCCATGTATAGTTCTGCCAGTGCCAGGGCTGTATTTAATCTACTGTTATATCAGAATTGCAGAGGGAACTTTTGCATATACTTTGCATTGCACTCAATTGTATGAGATGATATTTGCTGATTCCTGTTTCAGGTTAGATTCAGAACAGTGAGGCATACGTGCCAGGTTTCATCTTCACCTATAGATTCTACCCTCCCCTGGTTTCTTATTATTTTGGATTTCCATTTCAATTGTATATGAAAACATGCTCTGACCTGATAAAAACCCAGTCTCTCTTTTTTTTTTTTTTTTTTCTTTCTAATTTTTTGTTTTCATTCCATGAAGGTGTGGAACTTTGAGGCAATAGATGCTGCTGATTCTGTGGATGACACAGGGTTATTGGAGGTGGAACCTATGAATGAACTTCAGGTTGGCAAGAACGTCAGTCTGAATTTCATGTCAAAAGTTCTTGACAATGGACAGCCCATTTGGTATGCTCAGGTAAGATGCACTCAAGTACATACAGCCCTGTGGAGAAACACAGAATGAGAGAAGTAATGCTTAGTTATAGCAGGAGTACCTTACAGGTCAGTATATCTCTTTTCTGTAGATTTCGATCTCGGTAACATGTGAGATTATGACTTGCAGAGCCAGAGCTGCGTAAGAGTAGGAGAATGTCAAAATCTATTATCCGAGTTCTATTCTCCTGAACTGATGGATAGGACTGATAGGACCTTCAGTTATTTCCATATCACAGTGATAATCATTGAGGAACTTTTGAGGAGTCCTTGTGGGCAATTTTACTTCCATGTTGAGTTTGAAAATATTCAGGTTACATGTTTTGGTTTTGCTTCTTCAGGATGCCAATGGAGCAATCTGGAAGCTGGATTTGACTTTTTCAAATATGGTAAGTTCATTTTTCTTTGGATTTATTTCAATTCCTTTGCAGTTACTTCATTTAACTATATGGGATTCATCTACAATGAAGTTTGTGCTTAGTGAAGTTGCAAGCTGGAAATTTTAGCATTGATAAGATCTTCTTTCAAAAAATATTTTCATAACATTATTGACAATAATGGTTGTGCAGGATTATCAAAAGTAATTATTGATTTTTGCTTCCTTAATTTGAATTTGGCAACTAAAATTTATCTTAAAGGAATGTTATTTTCATAAACTGGAAATAGAAGTTGTATGAGTGCAGGAATTGAGTTCAAGGAGTACTTACATACCCTATCTAGTTAGGTGTATTTGAGACAGTCATTACTGTTGCCTGTAAATGACATGAAGAACTAGGAAAAAAAGGAGAAGATGAAGTACACTTGATATGTTTTATCCAGCTGGCTACTAGTATTACTGCTGGAGATGTTTTTGATGAAGAAAGAAATGAAAAAGGTAAAATAGGGGCATTTAGTTTTCATTCCAGAATACGTTGAAGTAAATTGGAGTTTTCTCCTTGATTGGAATAAAGTTCTGGGCTAACAGATAAATAATGTTCCAAGAATTTCATGGTAAAAAGAGATGTGTAAAACATGATATAAAAACTAACATAAAAGATAAATGACAAATACTAGAATTCCTTGGATGATGAAAAGATTTTCAAGGCAGTATAAGCCTAGGACTGGGAGCATTTTCTTTGCCTTTAGAGCAACAACTCTATTGAAAATACTCATTTCAGGTCTGAAACCACTTAATGGAAGTGGTTTTCCTGTATTTCCCCTTATTTACACATAGAAAATGATGGGATTTTGAAACAGCTTAATGTTCCTATACTAATTCATTCATGATCTTCTCATGAACATTTGATTTTTAAAACAAGGAATTCATGCCTGCCAAAGGTACAGCTGGTAATAAATGCAACTCCAGCACATAGCAGAATTTCTGGGTTTCTGTTTTGCACTGCAGACCCGTGATCCAGAGTGCCTGTATACCTTTCACTCCGGAAGGATTGAGGCTGTGAGTGTCTCTCCTGTGACATACCTTATGGCCACCACTGCTCTCGATCGTAAGTAATTCCTTTCCTCTGATACCACTGTCATCGCTGTTTTTGCAGAGCAACGATGCTTGGTTTTGGAACTATTCCATTTTGAACTGAAGTTGTGTATTTGCTTTTGAAAAGTCAATTTACCATCGACTGTTATTCTTGGATCAGTTCTTTTACAGTTAAGACAAATCATCAAAGTTTTGAAATAATACACTGGGAATGCTTAATCTTATAAGCCTGGGATATTAAAGAGAGAAGTTTTTAATGGGAAGCTTTGTAAATTCTGTTTGATTTGAAGGAACAGCTGGAAAGATGACATTTGTATTGAATAACAGCATTTGTATTGAAGTTTCTGGATTGATAAGTGTTGGGGTCTTTATTTTATAAGGAATTACATACGTTTCTAGTATTGTGTAAGTCATTATGAATTAATATTTGTGGCTTTCTTAGAAAATGCAATAACTATCTTGCTCTCAACAACAGCTAATGTGTAATTACAGAGATTAGTTTAACTTATATAAATACAGCTATTTAGGCTTCTTACTGTTAGCTTTACCATGGTTTGAAAGAACCACAGGCCAGAACATTAACAATGTCATTCATGCTGCTCAGAAAATGCCACAAGGTCTTTAACTCAATTCTTGTCAGCCGTATCTTGTAATTTGCCTGTGTTACACAATATATATGCACCTCTAGCCTGAAGACAAACTTGTACCAGTTGAGCAAATGATACTTAAGATATATGCCATCTGGAATGGAATTTTATGCAGACCAACGTATATATCTACCAATCTGTTAATTTCACCTTTGAAAACTGATTTTTTTGGACAATCTCCCATTTTCATCTATTTAAATAGTTTGCTCCTTAGGCAATTCCAGTTCATAGCATATCTTCTTTTCCTCTGTTGACAGTACAAATTTCCCTTAGAGTAGGCCACAGTTCTGTGATTACTCAAAAACTGCACATGGTGGTCAGCACGGGACTTCTTATTACACCCCTCAGCCGTGACAACTCATGGGAGTGTGTAAGCTGAAGAGTGAAGAAAGCTTGTTTTGTTGATGAGCACCATGATAGCTGTGGTACTCTGTATCCAACAGGAATGTCTTTCCAGATGGACGTTTGGTACTCAAAGAGAAAAATTAATAACTTTCCATTCTGCTTTTCATTCAAATAAATACATGTAGACGTTTTACCATGAATCTTAAAACGGAAACGGCACTGCAAGAAATAAATCCCTATTGTTTCCTTTCCACACAGGGTCAGTGCGTATCTATGATTTCATCAGCAACAGGCAGCTGAGTGAAATTCAGTTTAAACAAGGAGGAACAGCACTGACGTGGGCACCTCGTGTTGTAAGTTTTTGTTTGTGTGTTAAGAAAAATTCATAAAGAGCCTGCAAGCATAAAGAAAGATGCTCAGAATACAAAACCTTAAATAAGTTACTGTTTAGACCGTGTTGAAATTTACTGTAGTAGTATGTGTGTATATAGTATATATATGCACAGTTTGGCTTTACTGTGGATTGTCATGTATCCAACTTCGTGTCTTCGTGAGATTTTAAAATCAGATCTCTGTATGCAGTCCAGGAAGAAATGATAGTTTATAGGCTAACAGCTTCTATTTAATCCAAGCCAAGTAATTGTCAATTAAAATGAGTTAGTTAACACATTTCAAAATGACAGCACAGACAATCCACAAACATTTGGAGATTAATCATAAAAAAATGTCACCAGAACTGATCATTTATAGAGTGTGGGGTCTATCAGTTCTAGACATATTTGCTAATTTTAATTAAAATAGTGTCTAGTTATGTTCTTAAGGAAACATAGCAAGCCTGGCAGCTTCGTTGTAAGTAAATTTATGGAGGAAAGTGCTTCACTTGAATTTCCAAGGCAAGGGTAGTCATCATCGTAGTCTTGTGACTATAATTCTTGTCATGCAGACCTGCAGGGATGCTATTAGGTGATGACCTGTACATTCAAGAGGTAAGCTGATCAGCACAATAAAGCGTACATTACAAAACTGTTTCAGATCAGTTTTACAAAAGTTGGTACTAAACATAGGCTGAAAAAAATCAGAAGTACTTAGTCTAGCTAGCTTCTTTTAAAATCCCCTTAGATACTTACCCATAGTTCAAAGTGCTTGAATGAAAACTTGTGCCAAGAAAATTTTGTCCCACATGTTTTGAAACACCTGTATCCTGTTACATCCTCATAGGCAAGCTGGCAAAGTGCAGGTTAGGTAAGTGAACAGTGATATGGATTTTAAACTGCCTGAATAGCCGGGCCCCAGAGGGCAGTGATCAGCAGCACAAAGTCCAGTTAGAAGCAAGTCTCTAGTTGTGTACCCCAGGGGTTGTTACAGGGACCAATGCTCCTCATTAATGACCTGGATGCTGGGACAGGGTGCCAGTATGTTTGTGGATGATACAAAACTGGAAAGGAGAGGCCAGATTGATAGACCAGATAGCTGTACTGCCATTTGGAGGAACCTGGACAGGCTGTGGATTCAGGCTGAGAGGAATCTCATGAAGTTCAACAAGGGAAAATGCAAAGTCCTGCATCTGGGGAGGAATACCACAGACACGAGTACTGCTTGGGAGCCTACCAGCTGGAAAGCAGTTCCGCAGAGAAGGATCTTAGGATCCTGTTGGATGTCACAAAATCTGTTCTCTCATCTCTTCATAAATCGTGCTCACATTCAATGTCAAATATTATATTCAGGGTAGTATAATAATTCCTTTTTGGCTTCCAACTCTTCTGCTTAAGAAGATGGTGATATATATGCATATCAGTATGAAATGACTTTTGCTCATAAATTGCAAAGACATCCTCACTGACACTGCCAGTCCCAATGGCATGTCATGAGTAAAAAAAAAAATAAAATATATATATAAAAAAAATTAAAACAACCTCCTCCCACCCCTAGTCTTCCCCCTCCCTTTATGGTAGCATATTAGAAAGGATAAACAAGATTTCCCATGTATGGAACATTCTTTGTGCTTTAATGCTGTGTTTGTGTAAGGTGAGTTAGAGTTTAACACCAAAAGACGTGACACAGATTTTTATTCTAAACTCACTGATGTACGTTGTGATTTTTTTTTTTTCTTCCTTCTTCCACTCAAAGGTAAATCCTAAAGGAGGTCTAATTGCTGTGGGCTTTGAAGATGGCGTTGTCCGCATAATTGAAATTTATGATCCCAAAGGACTGGCTGCTCTCAGAGGACGGACCAATATAGGTAACGCAGAGATAAATCTGAAACAAGCTTTCAAACCTCATACTGCTGCAGTTACAGCCTTGGCTTATGAACAAAATGGAGATGTCCTTGCCACAGGGGTATGTATCACTTCATTTGGTTATTTTTATTAGTCCACAACTGTAGAGATTATTTAAAGAAATAAGGCAAAGTTTGGTTACTGACAATGCAGTTATGCTTCCATTATTGCTGTTGATTGTTTCTTGTAGTTCTCTGTAGTGCTGGGGGAAGAGATGGATCTGCTTGCACATACCTTTGTTGCATGAAGGAAACCAACCGTGCAATCCATACCATCATTCTGTGAATTACTAGACTGTTTAGTATGAATTCTGTAATCCATTTTGAAGATGTATTTGGCTTATTTTGGAATTAGTTTAGTAGTACTTTGGATTTAGTAAAAGCAAGTTCATTTGTACACCACCTTGGCAGCACTCCAGCTGCTACCCAACACTGGTTTGCGTGACAGCATGATTGACCGATCACGTTGTCAGTGTGCCTGCTAGGCTTTGAAATGACTTCTAGTCAGTGGGGTGTCTCTTTTTAAAACCTGGCCTTCAGCCATGAGCAGTTCGGTTGCAGTTTCATATTCCTTGATTGCCATGTATTTCATTTAGTGCAAAATTCAAGCTGCCGTGCTTCATCTTGTGCACCAGTTCTGGATTTTCTTAGTATCTGAGATCAGCCTGTGCTGTCATGTCTTACAAATCACCTCTGTAACAAGCAGGTGCATGACAGCATTGCACTGTAAATATATGCGATACTGAGATGAGAGAAATATAAATGAAAGCAGAAGGTGAAGAGAAGAACTCAGGGAGTACTTCAGAGAGCCGTTCCTAATATGAGGGTTTTCTGGGAGCAGGAACAGTGGGGCTGCTCCACTGTGGTGGCCTCAACACAAGCAAGGGCAGTGCTCCAACACAGGGCACAATCCCACAGGGCCTGAGCTAGGTGAGCAGAGCAGGGCTGGTGACAGCAAACACTTCCACCAACAGTCCAGCAATCATGAGTCAAAGGCAAAGTAACAAGACACGTAAAAAATCAAAGGAGGAAATCCAGAGTATTGCTTGGGAACAGCAGGATACCGGGCTGGAAACAGGCATGCCTATGACATAGCTCATGCCAGGGCTGAAGACCTGGGCCCAAGGTTTAGGTGAGCTCCTGGGGCAATGGGCAGAACATGCATGGATGGAGATGCCAGCAGAGGCACATCATAGTGGTTAAAGCCTATGAGTGCAGTCAGGGCCCTGGAGGAAGATGAGCAGGATTTTTATTCCCCCTCCCACTGTAATCAGTATGGAAATCCAATTCTAAGTTCCAAGGCACTTGTAGGTCCTCGTGTCTAACCACAAAACATCTGAAGTATGTGTTTCGTGCAGTACTACAGTTTTTTGGTCAGCTTTCATTCAGTCATCATCTCTTTTTCTTTTCTCTCTTCTTCATCAGAGTAAAGACAAAACAGTTTTCTTTTTTGCTGTTGAAGACAAGTATGAGCCAATTGGATTTATCCACGTTCCTGGGCCTGTGCAGGCATTACAGTGGTCTCCACCTTCTCATGTGAGTAACACGTTTGTTTTTTTCCTTCCCTACAGTGTCAGAATGTCATTTTGAAAAGAATTTCCATTGAAAAGAAAGATCTATCACTCTAGCCATGTTCTCTATAGACACTGCAAAAGATGTTTTGCTGCTTTGTTTTGCATGCTGCTTCAGAATGACAGATAGATTGTGTGTAGCTGTATGTCTGATTCAGTTAATTTGGACATAGTTTGGACTTTGGATAATCAAGAGCAGAAACATGTAAACCACAGAATTTCGGTCACTGTTTTGAGTCGCTGCCTTGAGCTGACAGGTGCCTTAACTTTTGGAATGTCTTTCTTTTTTCTTTCCTTTTTTTCCTCAAAAGCATTACTTGAGTATTTTTGCCTATGCCTCTTGCTGATGTTAAAACAGGCAATTGCAGACAAAGTTTTCAGAAAACTTTTGGGTACTTCTCAGAACTTGTGTTCTCTATTTGAAGTTGTTCAAAATTATTCAAATAGATTCTTGCTAATACTTATTTTAAAAGTCTGATGAGGTTAGTGTAACTTGTGATTTTTTTTCAGTCCAGTAATCTTATTTAGAAGGGAGATAGTTATTTGTATTTAATACTGACAAAGTGGCCACCAGGATGCATTCAAATGGTGTGCAACAGCAAACTGTAGCTATTACTTGTTTGTGAGAACAGATAAAAACTGTGCTGCAAAAGAACTCTTGCTGATATGAACTCTGTCTTACTATAAAAATGACAGATCTTGGTCTGACATTTACATTTTGGGTCCTTTCCTTGAGGACAAGATACTCCCTACTACTAAAAATCACACAATGTGTGTTTGATTTTTTCAGATTCCTCTTAGTAATTGTGTTTATCAGTATTAGGTCTCCACTGCTGGATATGAACACTGGCTAAACATGATTAACGCATCTGAGTATTTTTTTTTCCCTCTTTAAAATGAGCACCATGGTAATTAAAGACTATAAATCTAATGAATGTGTTTGTGAGGCTGAAATTTTATACAAGAACCATATAATTCCTAGCTAAGGTTTCCATAGCAACTCTAATATACCCCCTCTGCACATTTTTAGTGACGGTTCAGATAAATAAGACTCTCTCTGTTCTCCAGATAGCTTATGAAAATTGAAACTACATAAAGAGTTGCCTTTTAAAATCTCAAAACGCTGAAAAATTATTACCTTCACCTTGGCTATTCTTCCTTACTTGGTATTTTAAGGGACCTGACAGGTAGCAGAAATTTAAAAAACCCAAACAAACAAACTGAAAGGTAAATAGCATCTGGCAAGATTCCCAGCCCAGTCTTGAAGGTATTAAGGGTTTTGGATAGTATAGAAAAATACAAATTTTCAAGCAATTACCAAAATAAAATCTCACCTCCTAACTTATGGGTCAGATCTAGCCTTCAATTTAACCAAACTCCCAAAATACCATTGTGATGCTTCCTTGCTAGATGGTGTCAGAATGATAGCTGTTTTGTTTATGGCAAGGACTTCAATTTCCTTAACTTTGCCTGAGATACACAGGATAGGAAAGGCTCAGCGATTTCTAGTGTCCATTTAAAAGTGTCCACTTAAATGACACCACAATTAAGAGTTAATGCTGCCTGGCTGGAGTTTGGTTTTGTGCCTGTTCATCTACTGACTTTTTTCCCTTTCTCCCAATTCCATTTGTACACCTGCCCCATACTTGTATTTTATGTGTTTTTGTACAGGTGGAGAGCATGCTGCTCATCCTTTGTGAGAATGGCTTTGTTCTCCAGGTTCCTGCTCCTGTCCCTGAGGAACAGGATACAGCATCCACCTACCAAATCAAAAACCTGCCAACACAGTACTTTCATTTTTATAGCATTAAATCCCGAATCAAGGTAAAGCACTCTCCTGTGGAGGAATTTCATGTTCAGAGGACAAAACTATCTAAAAAAATTCTACTCCCTGTATTAAAGCATATGATTTTTGCTAAGCTTCTTAGAGAGGAAGGCAAGATAGAGTCCATCTGTGGTTGTGTTACAACATTTGGATTTACAAGTTACTGTTTGTTGATTCAAGTAGAAAACTGTCAGCATGACGTGTATTTCTATTGGAATTAGAAGATAATGTTAGTGAAAGTGAAGTTAGCACATTAGTTTTTAAAATATCTTCATTTTGGTAATATTCAGAAAAAGTATGTTTCTTGTGGTTGATGGTAGCCCTGTAGGAAATTCCTTTGAGCAGTCATAAAACACCTATGTGGTCTCTCTTAAGGCAAACATGAAATCTTTTTTATTTTTGGCAGTTATATATTTCTGACTTTTTTATGCTGTTGTAACTTAAGAGGGGCATTGTTTTTTATGTGAAAAACAAACATTCGATATTGAGATTTATGTATTTCTGAATAAGAACTAGCTTTTTGGTCCAAATTAGGTAACATTGTTGGGAGACACTGTAATTCTTTTAAAAAATAGAAAAGGCTTCTACAGAGAGAAAGAATATTAATTGTCCCCCTCCTTTTTTTTTTTTTTTCCCATTTGGGAATAGAGCAATAATTAATAAGTTGCAACAAGGATGTTTTATATAAAATGAAAGGAAAGCTATTTAACAGTAAGGATGGTGAAGCACTGAAATTAGTTGAAGGAAAAGAGATTTCTTTGGATATTCTGTGTATATAATGCCAGGACCTTCTTGGATTGCATTTATTAGGCTCCTCCAGTCAGTTTCATGTCTCTGTGTTTCACTATTTGTTTTAACAGCTGGAAGAGGAGATTGCACTGAGAGAGAAAAAAAAGCAGGAGAAGGAGAAAGCAAGGCTTGAATGGATAAAGCAGCAACAGGAGATGGGAAAGGACATAGAAGAAGAACCTGAAGAGGAACCTGAAGAAGAGCCATTGCCACCTCTCTACATACCAGAGGAGCCCAGTCCCATTCTCTGTGGTTTTTATTCAGCACCAGGGAAATTTTGGCTTTCCTTGGTAAATCAATTTTTATTTCATATTGATGGGATCGCAAGATGTGGCAACCTTCCCCTCACATCTGGGTATCTTAGAAAACTCATTTGAAACCTGCCATCTCTAGGACATGGATTTCCTGTCATAGCTGATGTTTTCAGTGATGTTTTTGAATTAAATCAGTAGTGCCACTCCAGCTCAGATTGCTCAGTAAATTTCTAATAGGTACTATTCTTTGTGATGCCTGAATTGGGCACAAAGGCTAACCTACCCCCTCACTAGCAGAAGGTAGAATTTAACATATTGGTAGGATGGGTTGTATTGCTAGTGATCATTATAGATTTTCTCTATGGGTAAATAAGATCTCTAGTTGTTTGGAAGTAACATTTCTTATCCCACAGTAGATCCCTAAGAAAGGAAAAATTATTTAGAAGATTGCATTTACCTGGTCAGCTGCATCTTTGTTCTTCTGTCAACATTTCTTTATGGTCCTTCTCTTCAGGGTGGATATGACTCAGGATTCCTCTATCATTGTGCGTTCTCCTCAAATCAGCACCAAGAGGACCCTGAACAAAGGCAAGATGAACCCTTTGAAGTTATTCCTATTGAGGATACTGACAACAATCCCATCCACCGGATCTCATTCTGGTAAAACAGTTTAGTGTAACAGATAGCTTTGTTACAAAGCTTGATGATACTGAACTTGGAAAGGAGAAGGGTACACTGCTTTGTCCCTTTTTAATTGTGGGTCAGTTCTAGTACGCAGGTACTCTCCATGGTTCCTCAGGCACCGAGTTTCACTTAAAATTCATAATGAACGCAATTGGATAGTGTATCTGACAGAATATCTTTAAAAGCCCTTCAAGATGAAAATGTCTGATTTCTAATTAAGTATTGATTAAGGCTCACACATCCTAGCTTGAAGATCTCCAGAAGAACCATTAGAAGTCTCCACTATCCTTTTAATTGGATTGCAAATTATGATCACCAGACCACTGGTTCTCTTCGCTAGCTAGCAAAGAGGGGACACAATTAGTCCTTGAGGAGAACATGGAGGGATCAGTCTTTCTCTCTTGTCTAAAGAGTAGAGGCTTCCCAGGACATTCTGTGAACTGCACAAATGAAACGAGTGAGCTAATTTCAGTCTCCCAGTGTTTCCTGTAAGACCAGGCATGAGCTGATTCTAAGGAGGCAGGTTTAGTTCAGACTTTAATCTACAGCTGGCTGCATTCCAGTTGGCCACCATCCCTAGTAGATGAGGACTGGGGAGGGAAAACTGTTTTTTTTTAATCTCTAAACTTGGTGTCTTCTACACTGTCCAATTGAGGGCTGAGTCCAGTTCTGCGATACCCAGTAGATGCTAGAACATTGCTGAGCAAACAGCTGGGAAAAAGGCTGCAGTAGTACCACACGTACTTTAAATGGTCCAAATACTTTGCACACACAAAGCAAAAGTTGGAAAGTCTACATTTATTCAGCTAGATTAGCTCTTCTTTAGAAGCATTGTGTTTTGAGTTGTGGCCTTACTTGTTGCGAGTTACTTTCTATTATTGTTTCTGGTTGCTTATTTGACAGTACCAGCAGACTATTGATGTTCTGTGGGATGCAGAATGGAGCACTGCGTGTTTATGCTCTTCAAGATAAAGACCTCTCAGCAAATACCCTGAAGGAATACTGGTCCTTCAATGTACACGACAATGATTATGGCCAGATCCGGGGGATCTGTTCTAGTTATGATGATAGGTTTCTGATTACCTGTGGTGAAGATGGAAACATTTTTACCTTCAACATCTTGTCTCCAGAGGATGTTCACAAAGAGCTGAAAGCCAAAATCCCCTCTCCTAGGGTAAGTCACTAAATGAAGATCTCCCAAACTCTTGTTTCTATCATATGGAGAATTATAATTCTGATTATAGAACAACTCTGAATACATACATACTGTGCTACCTTCTTTCACTGAACTAGGTCTGTTTGCTATGAAACTACAGCATATGGCCAAAATCCGGTTCAATTAATTGGCATCATAGATCTTTTATAGCAAAAGCTGAGGTTTCCCAAACGATTTGGGAGAAGAGTTATATTGCTTGTTTATTAAGGTATATTTTGCAATAACTGCATTGCTCCTTCTCAATGTTTTGTGTTTTTCTCCAAATACACATACTATGTGTGGTTCATATATCATGTTGTACTATCTTTTTATCACTCAAATGTATAATTATAGGCATACCTAGGATGGAAATACTACAAGGATTTGGCAAAATTAATATCTGTCTTTGATTTTATTCCAGTAGAGTATGATTCTGCTCTCGATGGGGATTCTAGAAATAACATTGGAGAATACCAAATGTATAGTTTCTCAATGCTTTTGGTACCATTTATTGTACAATTCATAAGTTGGATTTTTTTAAATTCGCAAAATTGCATAGCATGATGATGATACTGTTTCAGTGTTGTACAATGAAACATATCTAACTTGAAAAAAGTAATGAGATCTGTTGAGTAAAGAAGTACTGTCATGTGCAATGAAATCTGTATTGGTTATACATTTGGTACAGTTAAAATTTTAAAGTGTCAAGATAAAATAGATGCAACTTTTAAATATTTTTAATATCAGTCAGTAGCTAGTTTTTGAAAGATGCATAGTGAGGGAGACAGAGGAAATTGGGATTTTAGTAATTTGGTTAAATTGTTCAAGGCTAGTTGCAATTCCAGTATCACAAGAATATATAACACTAGGAGTGGACTCCAAAGTATTTTTTTAAACTAAGTGAATGATGGAAACCTGTGGTATCAGAGCCTTGCTAGCTCCTGTATTACAAGTAGTAATTAACATACAATTATAAAGCATACATACAGTTATATCATTTTGAATATGTAAGTAGCTCTATATAAAGATCTTTACAGTTAATTGCTATTGTGCAGGCTAGGAACGCTGCTTAATGACCACCCTAATAGAGTTTTTTCCTTATCAAAGTAAATCTTCATTAAGTATCTATTCTAGTTTTAAGTCATGTGGAAGATTTTAAAAATTCCATCATCATTAAACTTAATGAGATTCCTAGAGAATCAAATACAAGTCCTCTGAAACTAATTGAGTTAAATTACAGATCAATTTAGTACCACTGTATTCACTGTAGGGTGATAGACCCCCCTCTTGTCTTAGAGCATGATTTCCTAAGGAAATGAGGCTTGTATGACTGCACTGTCCATCCATCTGTCATTCCTCACAGCTAATAATTGTGAACCCATTACACAGTCAGCAGAAGCAAACCAGATGAATTACACGTGTAACTTGGAATTAGCCCGGGATATGATGTCTCTTGTCAGCCTGGCAGTTAGAAGAGGCAAGAGAATTGGGTCTGTGGGATGGAGAATCAAAGATGTTATGGGACAGAGTGAAGTTGGGACAAGCAGTGATTTAGGGGTTAATGTTGATGAGGAGATTATAGAATTTCTGTTCTCTGTCCCCAAGAACTCAGCTTCATTTTTTTGTTCTTTTTTTTTTTCTTCTTTTTGTTCTTTTACATGTAAGCCAACTTAATTGTTTCTTGTTCTTGAAACATCAAAGCCTGGTATTTAAGACCAGTAGAGCAATATTGATCGTGAAGGGTTCTTTTGTTTTTCTGAGAGGCAATGGAAACTCTGCCTTAATGTTTGTAAAAGCTTTATTGTCTGTTGAAACTATTATTGCTTGTTTAAAGGCAAGACATTTTTATTCCAGAGTGGTCTTGAGATGGAGAAAGCTGCTGAAGACATTGAGGATCCCAATGCCTACAAGTAAGAGATGCTTGGGTAATGATGAAAGAGATGTCCAACTGTTGAAAGCTCTTTCTTCAGACCACATACCTCCTTTTTCTTTTTAAGAGAAGAGGTGATCACACTGAATTTGGATTATTTCCTCATTACACACAAAGTTTTGTCAGACTTCCTTTCCATTTCTTCTACTTTTCTGTGGAACTAATTCAAATATGGTACTGTGAGACTTATTTAACTTGAGACTACAGAGACAACACAAAGTGGAGGTCAAAGTCCCATTATGTTAGGGCTGTATAAATATACAGTAAGTGGCTGCTTCCTAAGTTACCTTCAGGGCTGCTGAGTTCACTGGAAGTTTAAGCCCATCAAGGAAATCTAGAAGGTTACATAAACTTTAATCCTTCCTCTATTCCATTGGGATAATACAATTTCCTACTTGCATTTTCAGCATTGAGGAAGTCAAGCAGAAAGAGGAGTATGAACGGATCATGAAGGAAGCTGAAGACAAAAAAAGCAAGAAAAGAGAGGAGTTAACTGCTCTGAGAGAAGAGTTTCTTCTTCTGCTTCAGAAGAATCAGGAGTTGCCAAAGCACATGCAGCTGCACAGAGACGTATGTTTGTTTTTCATAAATCATTTACCATAAGAGGTACCTTCTAAAATGGTGCTGCCCTATGTGTTGGGGCCAAAGATGTCTAGTGCTATGGGTTAATGCACTTGACTGTGTAATTTTGCAAGATTTCTAAATCATAGCTGATGATTTGTGCCATTTAAGAAGCATATGGTGGGGAAAAAAAAGTGATTCTCTGTGGAGATCTGAATAGCTCCTGAAATAAATAATTGTGCCAATGTGCATGAAATGCTGGCATCAGGTCCAAAATATTTCTTAGCAAAACTTAGCAGATAAGATAGTGTGATGCTGGGTCTTCTGTGCTTCTGCAGCAGTACGAGATGGACCATAGGATCTTTGAGGATCTGAATAGGCAGACAGCACAGAAAATCCAGTTAGTGGAAAAGGAACTAGCTTGGGAGCATGAGAAAAACTTGATTGGACTGCAGAAACTACGAAATTGGTAAGTACCTCTTTTCTTCTACGTCTCCCACTGACCTTGCACGGGGCTTATTATTTACTGATTTGTACCTACCACAAGGAAAAATATATATTTTTTCCACTCATATAATAAACATTTATATTCTTCTCTTATGATTATGCCCTTATTTGATTTGAAACATACACAAGAGTATACATTGATTTTTGGGTGTGCTTCTTTTGAATCCTTAGTCAAAATTCAGATGTTCTTATCAAGGAAGCAGCTTAATTCTGATTTACTTCTTTAAGAAGAAAAGTGGTCTTTTTTGTTGTTGTTGTTGTTGGGAGGAGAATAAGTTTGCTTGCGTTTTGCCAGTAAATGTCAGTAAGAACCAGGAATTCTTATTGGAGCTTTGAAGTGCAACCTATGAAACAAACTCCCATTTTTCAAGTACGCTGCATGCCTGTCAAATACTTTTGTGTCATTGTTAACACAATATTCTCTATACAGTTTAAAGTTATGAAATTAACTTCCTCAAGAACGCAAGTTAAAGCACAAAGCAGTGCGTTTTTGGTTGCTCTTCTTATAGCAAAAGATGAATTCATAAAAATAAATGCACAATAGAAATAATACACAATAACAAAACCCATTTAGTCACAGTTGTACACAGAGTGTACAAAAACAGAGTGTACAACTGGAAAGGAGAATTGAATGAACATATTTTTAAGCAGCCCTTCATGGAAAATGAAAGATGCTCTCATGTAGAACCTGGTATAAGTTTTGATATTGGGAGCAGTGTTACTGTATTTATTCTTGAGCGTCTCTATTCCTACATCAGATAAAAGTCAATAGATGGTGTCAGATGTCATCGTGCTCTTATGTAGTTACTGTATTTGTATGTAATGAATGTGTATGTAATAAGTAAACTGCTTTACTCGGGTCCTTTTGTTGAAGGAAAAATGGTAGCTTGTACCTACTGACACCAGACAGTTTTGTCTAATTTACCTCTTCAGGTTTCGGTCCTCACTGGAATTTGACACTGTTGTTGTTCATGCGATTCAAAGCAATCATCAGATTTCCACCTACAGACTTCTAACACTCTCTGAGAAGTACCGCCAAGATAAGGAACATCCATCTTGGAGGAAGACAGTACTTAAGCGGGCATGGAAAAAGATGGAAAAAAAGGAGACCATCAAAGAGGCAAAGCGTAAGCATAGGGTTAATGATGGCCTTTTACAGATTCCCAGTAATATGCTTTTGTCTTTCATCTCAGTTTGTTTTCCTGAGTCCAGGCTAAAGAAATGATAATTCCTCCTGGTATGGGTAAAGAAATATAACTGTTGTTTTTTAGTACCTACATACATTGTAACATACATACGTAGTTTTCCACATTTAATGCAATGTCAGCAATCATCTGTCAACACTGTGGGTAGAACTTGACTAAGAGCTGATTCAAAGAGCATGAATATGTTCAGAACATCCGCTACAGTGGAACTATCCTGGTGGACACCAGCTTTACAAAAGCTGTCCCAGGGAGTTTCCAGTAGTTGAGATTGTACTGTGTTGCATGGTATTTACATTTTCACATGGTTATTTTTTTGTTCAGATGCTAGAGTTTTTGAGGAGGAGGCCGAAAAGGTGAAATCAGAGGTCCAAAAGCCAACAGCACGTTTTATAGAAAACAGACGTAAGCAAATCAGAAGAATTGCTGAGAAATCCAACAAGGTGAAAGCTAAGATAATGAAGAGGAAAGCGGAGTGGGAAGAACTGTGAGTCTTAATTGGACTCTGTGTCCTTTTAGTTCTGCATCTTGTCTGAGGTCAAACGATACTATTTAGCTGTTATATGGCACTATCAAATCTCTGCCTAGTTTCTTATATTCCTAATGGGTGAAATTTAAAATACATGAGGCTCTGTGTACCTTAGGGTCTCAAGAGACAATTGAAATCTTTTAATTTCCATGGTTCTTCTAAAACATTAAACAATTTGAATTCAGCTACGTGGCTGCATCTTCATATAGGGATTAAGAGGGTATCTAAATCAATCATGATTTAGGGACACCTAGACCATCACAGTCAGCCTCTTCAGTTAACCCTACCAGCACCAGATATACCAGATGCTGCAAGAGCTGTGGGTTAAGTTAGTTACACATGAAGGCCATTACCTACTAGTGTGTTGTTTTATTTTTTTGGGGGGAAGGAGGGAAATGTCTGAATTTTTCTTTCAAATGTGCAAAGATATCCTTTCCAAAGTAGTCACTGTTTTCTGAAAGAGGTATGTGATTCTTTCTTGATCCTCCTGAGCCTTTCTGCATGCATCAGAAGGTATGAAGTGACCCTGTTTTATACTGCATGCTTTCTGTCCCCATCTGAATGTTTTCTGTCTTAAAGTTCATCTTTGTTTTGTACCTACCAGATACAAGAGCAAGCCTAGTGATGACTATGAAAACCCCGAAGATGTTCAGGCCATTAAAGAAGCACGGGAAAACATGGGGTGTTATAAGCTGAAGACTGCCACTGATTACAGAGTCCCTCAGCACGAACAAATGAAAACTGAAATGAAGGTGAAGCAGCTTGAATCCTTGGAAGTGTTGGTATGTAAACTGATTCACTGATGTGGATATTTCTGCTATTTTACGGGAGGGAGGATAGTTGATTAAATGCTGAATACGTTTTTTTGAAAGGAAATTGAAGTGGTTGTGGGAAGAGCCATTGAAGGACAGACTGTGTCAATTCAGATTTAGTTACAAACAAGCCTTTCTCTTGTGGACTGTTAGTGCTTCACCAAACTCAAAACTGAATCAATCCAGGATAACTCTCAGATGGATCTTTTTATGCAAAAAAGCCACATTTTCCAGTATTTCAGCAGGAAGATGCCTTTTTTTTTTTTTTTTTTTTTTTTTTTAAGGATTAAAAGTCTTACCATCTAGTGACTGATGTTTTCCTTACAACACTGAGCTAATCCCTGCTATGAAATACCTTTACAAAAACAGGGGTATGAGCAAAGATAGGTCTTTTTAGCATAGCCTCTTCATATATGTGCTTCAGTAATCACTGCTTCTGGGTACTAAATATTGGAGCTTTCTGGGAAACTAGATGTTCTGGAACTGCCTTCCTGCAACAGAACTCCTACAGCTACTTCATGTCTTTTAACCAGAAAGACCCAACAAGCTCAAACGTTGTGCAGTAACTTTGCCGCTTTCCTTGCGACTTCTGCCAGCACCCTTTCTCACTCCCAGCTTCTATTTCTCATTTTATTTATCTGGAGTGTAAAAGAGGGGTGATGAATTTCTTTAGAAAAAACGACAATGAAGAAATGTATCCATTTAACCTGGAACTGTCAAGTTACTTTTTGGTATGGAGGCTTATTTCTTGGCTTTCCTACTAACGGAGGAGCCTCTTCACTGCATGGTTCATCATATTCTGTGGCCATGAATCTTCCATAGTCTTATCCTCTCAAACATGTTGCCTAGTCTCAGGCTCCTTTTAGCCTGGGTTGCTTTAGCAGTGAGGTCTCAGCATTACAGAAGCAATGCCACAGTCTTAGGGAATTTGTTGGGTTGCTTTAATCTCATGCTTGGGCTCCAGGACTAGATTGTGGTGCTGATGTTACTAGATACCCAGTGGTTAACCTGACTTGGTTGGACAAGCCAAAGCAAGCAAAAGGAGTAGTTCTAGTTTTAAAACCCTGATTTATACAGATGAAGTATTCCAGTTACTTCAGATGCCTGATGTATAAGATTGTTTTATTTTATAAAGATTAGAGAGGATTCTGCCAAGGTCTTTTCCAACCTAAATGATTCTATGATTCTGTTTTTACATCTGATTCAAGTGTGACTTCTCGGGTTAGTAGATCTTCACCTCAAGTTGGGGAAAAATATTCACCTAATGCCAAAATTTTCTGAGTTGACTTTGGCACTCCAGATTGCTGGAAGGCCTGGAAAGGATTTGTTTTGGACATCTAGTGGCTTTTTATCAAATCCAAAAGCATTTGAAAGGATGTTACTTTCTTGCCTTTAATACTGCTATCAACTATACTTTGAAAATTCAGAACTTTGTTCCATTTCTAACTGTCTGCAGTGGTTGTGATTTCAGCTTCAATTTCACTTATTTTATTGACGAGAATCACATCTGCATTCCAGAACCTATGTTTGTGAAGGACTGCTTCAGTGTCTTTGGTGTTTATATGAGATAACTGCTTTGTTTCAAGGACTGTCCAAGAAGTCTAGATCTCTGTACAGCTGTGCATTTAAGAGTGCTAAAGGTCTTCTCAGGTGTAGTTCCTTTGCTCTTGGGTTGGAAATTTTGTTTTACAAAATAAAGAGATCTAATTTTCTCTTTGTTGGTATATGAATTGTACAATATGCCTGAGAAGAGAGCTGTGTATCAAAGCTGAGATGCTCTCTGTATTTAATGAGAGACAGCCCAAATGACTAATCCTCTAAAACCCACAGCTAATTATCACAGTCCTTGTGAATTTATTGACGTGAGATGTTGAAGCAGTGCAGAAAATTGACAATCAAGTCAGGAGAGAGAGGGGAAGCCTCATTTCTACTCTTCTAAGATTTTCTTTTAAAGAAGATTTAGAGAGGTGGTTCCACAGTTCTTAAAAACGGAGAGAGAAAGATAGCTGGTTAAAAACACGCGTGTGGAGGTGGTACAGTAAAGAAAGGTAGTATGGAAAGAAGGAAGGTCAGTATGACAAGCCTCTTTTCCGTAACCTGTGTTGGGGAAGACTTCATATTATGTAAATATCACTGGGAAAATCCTACTAAATTTTTTGTTCTTTACAGATTTATAAGAAGAAAGTGAATATGAACAAACAGATCTTGTCCTTGCGGGATTTCAAGGTTTCTGTTATTGATGAAATCAAGTGTTTAGTGCAAGAATTGAAATCCATACAGGCAGCGTTGGATTTATCAGAACATCTCCCTCTTCCCCCGATCCCTCAGTTACACCCAGATGAGGTTCCAGAAAAAAGATTTGAATATGACACTGACATCCTCCTTAAGTTCAAACAGGAGCAGGAGGCCAAGGCAAAGTTCCAGGAACCATTGGAAGAGTCTCCCTCATCTGGTGCACCTAGGCGTAGTTTTCTAAAGCCTTCTTCCCTTAAAGAGTCTGGCCCCGTGACACAGCCTGCAAGAGAACACCCAGTGAAAATAACGCCATCTGTGGTCGTAGAGCAGAAAAAGCTTTTTGAGATTGAGAAGGCAGAGCCAACTGAAATGGAACTGGAAATTTTAAAGAGGGAGAAGATAAAAAACCTATACTTGCAGGATTCCTTGATTAAAAAGGTAGGAAATCAGAAGTTTTTTTTTTTTGTTTGTTTGTTTGTTTGTTTTTTCATATTGAACAATCTCAATCAGAAATGAACCCCTTTCCTTCTGTCTTAGGACTGCAGATATTCTTGCCTTTCAGAATTTCAGGAAAATGCTATCTAGTACAAACTTACAGGGTAAATCAGTATAAATCTGTAAGAGTGACCTCTGTGCTAACTATAATAAATTGAAAATCAGATTTCTAATTTGTTATTGATTGTTATGTGAAACTATGAGCTCAGTAGCCAAAAAAAAAAAAAAAAGGCAAATAACGTTAGATTTTTTTTTTCTCTTCATCACTTTTTGAGTCCAGGCAATAGATCTGATTCTTATTTTTTGCTATGATTCATGAAGTTCTAAGCTTTTAAGTAACATGACTAGTCCTGACACTGTAGTCTTAAAAATAATTTTAAACGTGGCAGGTTTAAAGTCATGAGAAAGCTTCTTTATAAGCCATCCTTGATCTGGAAAAAGGACTACTGAAAGGAATGTACCAGAGGTGACAAAATTATGAATAGCATAAGAAAAGGAGAGTAGCAATCAGCTCTTAAAAGAAGGAGAGAGACCAAATGAAATGGTGAGATGGAAAGCTTGTTGTTCCTATGCAACCAATAACTCAATTTTGGATGTGGGGATAGCTACAATTTGATAAACTCTGGAAGAAGAAAAATCTATTCAAGATGTTAAATACAAACATAGTACTACAAGCTCTGGATGTCCATAAATCAGAGTTTAGGAGGGTACAGAGAGGAGCTTGCCAGAGGTGTATCACCATTCAGTTGTTGGCTCCATTTCATACCTTCTTTTCTCTAATATCTGTTGTTGGTCATTGACTCTTCGGTTTAATCTGACACAGATACCCTTATGTTCATGTGTATGGAGGTTTTGAGAGAATATCCAAATGCTGCTATGACCATCACATAGATATATATATGGCCACGATGGCAGCAGCTAGTACTGATTTAACTGTAAATGTCTAAGGGAAGAGCTGTCAGGTATTCTGAGAGAAGTGTGCCAAGGCAGAAGACAGTAATTATTGCTATGTCTGGGTTGTTACATGGACTCCTTAAATGTACTACAGACTACAGATGCAGTGAAAAATCCCTGTGAAGCCCTGGTGATTTTTGTGTTGTTATACCGAGAGTATAGAAATAATTGGAGTTAACTTTGTCTTTTTAAGTGCTTCAGTAATCATTAGTGGATAGCATGAGCAAGTTGTTGACTTGACAGAAAGAATTTTTCCCTTCTGCTCCTTTCTCTTGCTTTACATGTTTAACTCTACTCCGAATACTCTCTTCGTTCCTCATTTGCAGTTCTCTTTCACTCCAGATCAATGCACTGGTGATAAACTTTGATGCTGAACTTCGTGTCCTGCGGCACAAGAAACTGCAGCTGGATGTGCAGATGAAGCATGCTGACCTGCGCTACATCACGTGGTATGAAGAGCTGCTTATCCTGAATGATGTTGAGAAAACTGAGAATGATCTCCAGGGGCGTGTTACCACCCTCCGCAGTGAGCAGGAGGCCACGCAGGTATGTAGGCCATGTGTGCCTGGACTTAAAAATACTGCTGATGAGTGGTCTGAAAAGAAAGTAAGGCATCAGATAAATGGTGGCTTCTCTTTGCTTCCTTTTAGCACTGATCTAATATCTAGTGCTAAATTTGGAAAAGCAAGAAACTCTTGGTGATCAGCCTAGGATGGTTGCTTTTAACTTCCAATAGTTAATCTTTTCACAGTCTAAGTAGTCGTATTTTTATAGTTTCTTCATGATCTGGAGTCAATGACAAATCATATACTTTAATTTAAGAACATACTTCTGGGTTTTGCTTGATCGGAGCAGGAATTCAAAGAGAGAAAGTCAAGTTTTGCATTTCCAGATCTTCACTGATACGTCTTACCTACATAAAAGTTCAAAGGTTGTGTGCCTGTTGACTAAAGAAGGTTTTTTTTGTTTTGTTTTTAGTCAAAAGTGAACAGCTACCTTGCACTGATGGAGGATACAAATTCTGAGATTGTAAAGCTTCAGGAACATAAGAAAGCTCTTTATGCCGGCTTCCGAGCATCCCTTGGAGAAAACAACAAGTTCGCCCGTTTTCTGACCAAGGTTCTGAAGAAGAAAATCAAGTGCATGGAAAAAAAAGTAAAAAGAGAAGCAGGTTGGAGATGCTGTTCTAATTGTTTGGATTTGTTGCGCATACTTCTGTGCAGTAAAGTAAACGTGCCTCAGTCTAGCTGGATCCCCAGATACATCCAATGCTGAACTCGGTTCAAAAAAATAGAACAAAAAAAAACAAAACTCACCTACCTGGGTTTTGTTTCTGTACCACCCCATGTTCTATGGAAGCCAACCTGAATGATGATAACGGTGTAATTCAGCCTCTAACATGATTATATTTGGTCTGATCGCAGCTCCTACAACCTACTTCCTGTATGTCAATATTGAGGATTGATAATTGGTATGAAGAAGAGGCAAAGCTTTAAATAGCTGCTTCCTGTGCTGTGCCAATGGGAGCTATGGATAAGTGATTAGTCTGCCATATTCGTGACATTCTCCTTTAATCTGTCCATTGACTAATGAGAGATCACAGACCTAATCTGCTATCATCTATTAGTCACACGACTAAACATATTATGAAAGGATTTCATTTATTTTAGTGACTAGGTTTTAATTGTTAAGGCCAGGCAGTCTTACTGGGCTAAAACACTTGCACCCTCTCTTTGACTTGGCTTTTGATTTCTACTGGGACATGATTAGCAAAAAGTGCAATCAACAGTGATGCTTTTGTGACAGTTTTGTGCTTCTGTGCATTTTGCTTGGTTGTTTAATCTCTGTAGAAGAATGGTAAACCAACAAGGTTTAAATTCCAAATTCTTAACACACATAAAGAGAGGAAAAATTGAAGAAAGTCTCAAAAAAATTGCATGTGTTTGTGCATTTGGCACTACTAGGTGATTTCTCTCTTCCACATTTTTTTTTCTTTCTGTTAAATTATCAAATGAATGCAAAATGGGTGCTTTTTTGTTGATTGTTGGGGATGTGTTCACCAGCCCATTCACATAATGCACAGCTAGTGAATTTGAGGGGTGTTCTGCAAATCAGCAGTACTGTCCTTTTCTTCCAGATGAGAAATATGAGAGTGAATGGGAGAGTGATGAAGAGTCCACCTTGGGGAGTGATGAAGAAGATTCTAGATCTGAAGATGAAGTCTTTGATGTCTCCGTTTGTCCAAAGAGTACTAAGATATCATTTCGTTGGGTTGAGTACTTGTTGAGCTTTCGGGACAATATTGTATTTTTAAAAGGAATTTTTCATTATTCACCTCACATAAATGCCATTAAGGGCCAGAATGTGCCCAGTCCTCCTGGGTGCAGTATTTGTCCCCAGGAAATCTCAGTGAAGATAATGGAACCGCTGACAGTAGAGGGTACAGTAATTAAAAAGTTTGGAAAAATAAAACTTCTCTAAGTGCTAAAAATTAATTATTTTATGTAAATCACCATTCAGCATTTCATGGCTGTGTTTCTGGAGAGAAAAGGCTCCTCACAGAAGCGGAGCTGGAGTGAGGCTGCAGCTGCTCTCTGGAAACCTGCCGCCAGGCCTAGCTGGATCCCTGTTCAGAAAAGATCTGTGGGGACACTATAATAATGTTAAATTAAGCTCTTTGTTACCACCTCGTGGATTTATGCAGTAATTGCATGTTTCTAGGCTTCTCTAATCATCTGAAAAGGTAGGAGCTTTGCAAAATCCTCTTCATTCATTAATTCATTAATTAATTCATTCAGTAAAAGCAAGCAAGCTCTTCTTTTCTTTTGTAGGAGTTTAACTATTTTATGGTTTGTTTGTTTTTTTAAGATCTTTGAGTGAGATATCAGTGACCACTTAACAACACTGCTTTTTTTTTTTTTTTTTTTCCTGCTAGAATTTACCAGTAAATTACCTTTTTTTTTTTTTTTTTTTTTTTCCATATTGGATTTTTTCATTTTCATAAATTGAATTCTTTCTTAACTCCTTGTCCATCTCCTTTTTCAGAGAAACGTTGGGAAGAAATATAGAACATTTTTTACTTTTTATTAAAAAAAATCCAAATTACTGATTTAATGGGGAAATGACATTATATCAGCCTCTCCATATATGGTCTTTAAGTGTAATTTGCCTTGCCTTTTTTTTAATGTGAATTAATTTGTGTTAATAGTGCTGAATTAATTAGTATGACTGAAATTGCTGCACCAGGTAGAAATTCACAGATAAACAACTACATGTTCACGTAACTAAAGATTGTACTGGAACATGTATTAATTACTGGGACTGAATTAGTTACAAAGGCTAACTTTTGAGCACTTGGCTTTAATATGCATTTAGCCTTATTTGATGCATTTAGTCTTACTTCTGGAAACAAACTGTCTTGACTGAATATAAAGAAAAAAGATCCATCCAAGACACCTATCCTCTCATGGAGGAATTTGGCCCATAACATTTAAGTTGACAAAGCTCTAAGGAATCAAGAAAATGGTCTTATTATGGGAAATGCTGGGCAACCTGCACATTAGGAGAAGCTAGTAGCTCAAGCTTGTAGCTACTGTACAGTCGTAATGAAACTAAGCTATCCTCTGACCCTTTTCTTCTCAGACTGTGATAAGGCGCTCTTCCAAAACACCATCCAGCTCCGGGAGAAGTGGTTAGACATTGAAGAGTCTTTAACGAAGGAGAAGAGAGTTGCTGCTAACCTCAGAAAGAAATATAACGTCTTGGTCAAAATGGTATGGTGCTGTTGTCTTCTCAGAAGGCATGAGCTGGCTCCAGTACAATGAAAATGTTGTGCTATTGGTTTTGGCTAAGATTTAAAATGGAAATCATAACCTTTTACGTGGCCTCGGTTTGGGTAGAGATAACCATGCTAGCACCCAGGCAAGAGGCAGCTCACCATGGGTCACCCATCCTCCTGGAAAGCGTCAATCAAGGTGGTCTGCCCTTAGCTGGTAGGGGGCTGGATCCAGGTTTTTGGTCCAGTTTCTTCCCAACTGTCTAACCACATGCAGCAGCAGAAACCAGACTCTGATTCAGATGCAATGCCTGGTGCAGCTTGGCCCATCCCGTGTGCATGTGTATGGGGTTGGAGAATATAAAGAGTCACCCTAACACACATGCATACTAAAATAAACCATAAAAATGCTATCCTTCCATCTGTTTCTTTTGCTTTTAGTTATTTTCTTCTGCTCTTTGTCATAGTAATTATTGAATAAACTCACTTGGTGCAAGTTTTCCTTTTAGCTTTTTTGAGCTCCTGCATTCATCAAGACATTTGATTTATATTAATTCAAAAATATCTTAATTTAAAGGGTTTTCTGGGATAGAGGGAGAGTTCTGCCAAAATACCATTATGCAAGGCTTGCTTTTATTGTGTCTCAAAAATGTCCCAGCAAATATGCTTAACTTACAACGTTTTTTGTTTATTTTTTAAAGGCTTTCCTAAGTGCCAGCTGCCACATATTCACCCTGGGGTCTGACATTTGAGTTTGAATTGTTTCTTTCTCATGCAGAATCAATAAGCATTTCCAGGCATAAAACAATAAAAAAATATCTTGCAGACTCTGATCTAGAAGTGTATTGGACACTAAACAAAGAAACTGTCTCTTGATACATACAGGGCTTCTCAAGTAAGGAGATATATGTAAGTGTACATGTGTACAAAAGTATTCAGCATAGAATTTTGTTTGAATACATAGATGAACCTCATGTTAACCTATGAAACTCATCTGTCATAATACATGGAAAAAAAGAGCATTCTTTCCATGCTTCTTTTCCTTCAGATCAAGGACTCTAACACAGATCCTTGCTGTCTTGTGTATTTGAGCACTGTAAGGTTTTTGTCTGTCCACAATTTGTCTTTCTGCAGGCAAAAGCAGTAGAAGCCAGTCTGAACACAGCAGAGAGGGAACTGGACACCTTTCAGTGGGAAAAGCAGCAGAAACTTAATGAGTTATACGCAGTTGTGCCTTTAAAACTTCATCAGGTAATTCAAGATTTCATGTGTTTATTACTTTTACTTTTGACAGGTGCAGAATGGCCTATGTATATCTAAACAGTAGTGTTATTCGTTTTTTGAGCTTCTACTTCCTAATTTACTATAGTCTCCTTGGAGTGACAGTGTCATTAATTGAACTTCATAACACTATTTCCTCTAGGTTTGTTTTCCTTCAAGTAAGGACAGGTAGGGGCAGCACGTTTCTGAAATGTGTGCAGCCTTCAAGTGTTTTATAGGTTTGGCATGGAATATTCCTTCAGGTCTATGTTTGCTGATATTCTCCTGAAAACAAAACCAATAAAACAAAGAAACAAAACCACCACCAACAAACTACTGAAAGTCATGGGAGTTTTTCCCAATACAAGAATGCTGAATTGTATGCAAAAATGTATCCATCTGTGCAGCTGTTATCCCAGGGATGATTAGTAGAAAATGAAGATGAAAACTCAACACAATACTGTTATTTCCTCTGGGCTGCATCTTGTCCTCAGAGACAAAACATAGGCTTTTGCCTCTTGTGGCTCATACACCTCTGAAGCAAACTCAGCTCTCTCCATTTGTTCTCCCTACCTGCATTACAATGTTGGTAAGAAAGCAGAGCCTGTCACTCTTCTGTCTATGCAATTCTGCAGGTCTCAGTTCATTCAGCAGCACAGAGACACTCAACAGGGAGTCCCCTACTCTATTTCCAGTGCTACAGAAAGGAAGACAGCTTTGTACACAGGGAATCATCACAGGTCTAAGTGGCCTTTGAGCTGCTGAGTGGTAGTAATTCCCTGGCCCAAAACATGAGAACTGTGCCCACACTATTATCTCATTCCTTAGTTTTCAAATTCTTATACATTTGTTGTCCAGAGTGATCATCGGTGCCCTTAACAAGTCAAATTAGCCTTGTTTATGGGTAATTTCTGCTTCTGACAGGTGGAATACTTCGTTAATGGGGAGATACCCAGTGACCTCTCCCAAGCCCTGGTATTTACCAACCAGTCCTTAGAGTATCTGCAGAAGAGAATTGTGGACCTACGTAATGAAAAAATAATGCAGAGAGAGATGTATAAGAAGGCACAGCAGCAATATAAGCAACTTATCCAGGACAAAAAGGAGATGGAGATAAATATTCGCCGTGAGTAACAGACTCCAAACACAGCCTTCTAGTGCTTATGCTGTCCCCTCTCTGGGTGTGGGTCACTCAGCAGATGTCTGTCTTTACTCTCACCCAAATGTCACAGCTGGTTACTGCAGAAAATAAACCAGAGGGGATCGGGTGGATTGTTCTGATGAAGTATTGGTAGTTCTCCAGCACTGCAGAGTCATTAGGCTATGTTAAATAATTTGGGAACTTAGTAAAAGGAGAGCTGACTGAGATGAGACACTGGGAATCAGGACACACAATTACTATTTCTGGCTCTATGCAGGAGCTGCTAGAAAAAAGTTCTTTTGGAAAAGCCACATAAGCTTTTCATGCAAGTTCCTTATCTGTGTAACATAAGAACTATAAAAGCTCTATTCAAAACATTTACAAACATAAAATGCGGAAACAGACCCAGAGATGTCCTGGTGTCTACCACCACCAAACCCCCTTCTCCCAGCCCACTGAAGCCTTTTATGAAGTCTGTGGTGTGGAGGTGGCTCACTAGGACTGGCTGAGAGTGTGGCTTTGTGACAACACAGGTGTGATCACGGGCAAGAACCAATGGCAATATGCTGTTGTGATTTCTGTGTAGCTTTGTGTGAATTATTTATTCTATAGCGTATGCCACCAAGCTTAGACAGAAAGCTGGAGGTAAATTCTTATTAATCAATGGAAAGCAGTTCTACCATTTGTGCCATGCCTTCTCTTTTAGAACTGGAAGAGGAGTGCAATCGGATAATGATGCTGAAGTTTGGCCGGATGGTTGATTTTGAAGCAGTTCAAGCACGCTCTGTTAACATATGCTTGGAAGAATTGGAAGTAGAAATAATGCAGAAAGAATATGAGCACTCCCAGGAACTCAAAGAGTGGGAGGTAAGGAGCAGGAATAGGAGGAGGGCATATATTTGACTCTGTTATTCTATTAGGGCTTCATTTGCTGGGGCTGAATAGCTACACTAACATTTTTTGTGAATGTATTCATCCTATTGTCTTGACAACACTTTTTTTTTTTAATTATTATTTTTTTTAAACAACAACACTTTCCTCAAATGCATCCTTCAGTTCTTCCAGAGAGCTTTCCTTTGGTTTTCAGCTGGCATTCAGTACCTACTGCCTCCTCCCATCGCATCTGGTGACAAACTATTTGAGTGCAGGGCAGTGCTGGCTTATGTCTCAGACACTAGACTGTGCAGTATGAAAAGTGCTTGTCCCTGTCTGGGAGGCCTAAGGCGCAGCTACTGTAGTACAAACAGGCAACGCTCTTATGCTGGCCTTACAGAGTGCTGTCATTGTCTTTTTAAAAATATGGAGAGAATAAACAGAAAATGTGATGATCTCAAGAGATCCAGAAACTATCTCTATGAGCAAGTATCATGTCTTGTTTAAATTGTTTGACTGAGATCTTCCCCCACCCCTCCTGAGCAGTAAAGCATCATCACCTTTATCCTTTTTATATACATACATACATACATACATACATACATACATATATATATATAATGTATGTATGTACGTAATAGGTTTCATGATTTCTACTTTTTTTTCTGTTCATGTAAATCGCTACCATGTTTTGAGGTTAGCCTTGATGTGGGATACACATTGCTCCTTAGGGAAGTGAGTCTGGTGTCATTCAACACAGCACACATCTAGATGTGTTTTAAGGCTTCTGTAATGAACTCCAGAAGGGCACAAGTTGGTTTGTAATGAACTGTCCTGTCCGTTCCTCGCATGTTTATACAGCATGACACATTTTCAGGAAGGCAGAGTGTTCAGATTTCCAGCAGCTCCTTGCTCTCCTGCTTGTCTTGTGTTTGTAGCTATGCAAAGAACCCCCTCCTCCTCCTGGACTTGGGTACGAGAGCCAGATTTCAAAGTGGAAAGTCATAGCCCCAGACTTCTGTGTCTTTTATGCTGGTTTGTGGCAGGTGTAGGAGGCAGCTTAATACCTCACATGCATATGGCATAGTATGTACCTAACAGTTTTCTCTTTCCCATGTTTTTGCCTAACTGCTTTAAACAAAATGCTTAGTTATTTGCAATAATAGGAAAAAAAAAAAAAAAAAAGATATTGCATTAAACATATTGTGGGATCACATTGGTGTATGTAGGATCAGTTTGTTGTTTACCTCTTTCTGTGACATATTCTGCTTAGCACTTGTTCCCTATTTCATTCACATTGATTATCCTTTCTCAACCTAGTTCAACTTTTTTTTAATCATTCTAGAAAAGAACCTTTGACCTGCAGCAGAAGCTGATGATGCTGACAAAGGAAAATACCAGAAAGCTGCAGCAGCTGAACCGCTTCTGCCTTGAAAAGCAGCAACTTGAAACTATGCTGGATTCACTAAATGATGATCTAGTAAGCTTGTTATTTCCCTAAAGTAGGCCATATTTTAAATTCTCTGGTAATTTCTTAGATGCTTTCTGATACCAAAACAAACTCCTGTTATTTCTAATTAGAAAATGTCTTGCATGAAGTCAAAATTATTCCTTTGATACATGCAAACAGCCAAATGAGTTAAGGTGTATTCTTTGAGACCAAAGTATTAGGGAATAAGTCAGACTGAGCCTCAGTTGACAGTCCATCAATCTGACTTTGGAAGAGTTTGGACTGTGGCATAGTCATGAAGCTGTCCTGGGTCTTGGAAAGCCTCACTTTCCCAAAGGAAATATGTTTCCACTCTTAATTCTTGAGTGTTTTATAGGAGCTATTTTTTCTCTCTTTACAGGGAGCAGAGTTTCAGGGCCCCCGAAGTACGGACATCAAAGAGAAGGCCAGGATGGAGTCACTGCTGAAACACGGCGCTCATGACATTGCCCTCCTAAGGGAAGAAATCAATCTTCTCAGAAGAAAAGATGGATGCGTGAGAGAACAATTCAGTCTCCTAGCCAGAAAAGATGGGTGCTTCTTTCTACAGCCTTCATCACCACAGGACTCTGAGACACTCTCTGAACCCTTCCCTGTTCTTACACCATGTACGGTAACTAACAGCCCCAGTCTCCCTTAAAAATGGATGTATTTAACTGCAGCTGTAGTAATACCTAGAAGTGCAAAATGTATTGTTTTGGCTAAGCAGGGGGTTAGTTGTAAAGGGTTTTCCCTGTCAAAATATGACTATAGTGGCAGATGTGGAATAAAAATGGGGAAATGCAACCAGTAAATGGTGTTATCAATCCATTCAGAGCTCTGCACTGGACAGATGCTCTGTGTATGTGTATTGCATGTGCAGCTGTGTATGCCTGTTCGTAGCTCTCAGCACAAAAAGGGGCTTTGGAAGGCTGGGTATGAGAAAGTTTTGTCCATCTGAAACTATCTTTGGTACCTGTGTTCTCAGAACTGGTAACGGAGGTCTGTCTTGGGCATGCATCTTATTATTTGTTGAACATCCTAGCAGCAACAGCAGTTTTCTTGAGATGGGAAGTGCTGTGTGGTTGGAGAAGGCAAGGAGACCTTTGTCCCTGGGCCTACAGTGCGTTCTCAGATGGGTATGGTGCCAATTAGAGACCTGCCCGCTCTACAGAAGTGGGAAACTCACTACAGCGCAGGTGTCAGACTTACTTGGCATGAAGAGGCTGTAGCAACAGGTGGGCAGTGAAGTTAGCCTTTAATTCTGGCTTGCAGCAGTAGACCAGACTGAGAGCAGAGCCAGGCTTTGTCTGTTTTCAGTTTTTTATATATGTATATATATATATAATATATATAAAAATAATGTTTTAACTCTGGCACTTGGGATGCTGACAGTGAGCAACCATTTATAGCACTTACCTTGTCTTACCGTGAAGAGTTCCTTCAGCTCCAAAGTGGAGCGGTTTTGTTGCAACGTAAGAACATTGCAAAGTTTCTAACAATGTACAGGGAGGTTTTGGAAGTGTAGCTGTTTTTAAATTAAACAGCTTGAACAACCCACAGCTGCTCTTGCTCCTCTTCCCTACTCCCTCCCTGGTCATTACTCCTCTGTTAGGTATACCTTGAGGCAGGATCCAACCGTATCCTTGCCAGGCACAAGAACTGCCCCCGCTGGCTTCAGCACAACCCAGTGAAAGGCATTCGTGCTGGCAGCCTTTTCAGTGGTCCCTATGAAGGTGCTGTGCATTTTGTTTCCTCGGGGGGGGGGGAAAAGAAAACAGCCTTATCCCCAAACCTGGATGCTGGAAGTTTCTGAAGCAACAAAACCCCAGAGATGTTGGGGGGTCAGGGATTTGGGTGCCCACCCCAAATTTTATGTATCTATCCTTGGAGATGAATTAAAATCTCCTCTAGCTCTGCTCCCCCTACAGGTCTCACATCACTTAACTGGCACAGGCACTGGCAGTCCCTCTTCTCCTGAGTTCAGCATTGAGAAGGTTCACTTGGCTGGCCTACTGGAAACTCTAGCTGCAGGGAGATGGCACCTTTCCCCAGGTATCCTGTTTGCTATATTCCTGCAAGGGAAAAAAAAAAAAAAAAAAAAAGCGTAGGTTCATTCTGTGGGAGGATTTAGTGTACAGCCAGCCCCAGAAAAGACTTAAGCCTTTATTTTAGGTGTTAAAGCGTGGGTTTGTCTTTACAGATGGCGTCTATGTGAAGGGTTGTTTAAGTTGATTAGGCAGAGTGCGTAACTCCAGGCTACCCGCAGGAGCGTGTTCCTGGGACATGTCGTCCTGTGGGCGAGGAGAAAAGACCTTCCTGGTAGCGTTATCTTGCGTGAAGCCCTCGCTGCAAGAGGGTGCTAGATCTCGGTGGTGGCAGCTCTGTTTGGCCCCGTGTCTTGCGATGTCTCGTGCTGCTGGTTCAGTCTTGTGCTCTGACCAACAGCCCCGTGCCACGGATAGCTGTGGCCTTGTTCCTTCAGCCCTCCCGTTGCCTTGCTGAGGATACCTTCTGTCTCCGTAGCATTATAAAAGGCACATATACATCTATATACAAGTGCATAAATATATAAATAGGGGTGTTATACAAAAATAAATACCCATTCTCTTTTTCTCTTTAGAATAAGTCTTTGCAAAAGGCAGCTTGGTCCCTAACTGGTAGGAGAATGAGTCTCTAAGGGCCTCAGCGGTGGCGGGCTGCTGTTCAGATGTCCTGGTAGGTCCTGACTCAAGGATGTGATGACTGGATTCTGGGGGTGGAGGTCTCCTCTGGACTGGCAGCAGTCTAGTCTTTCTACCTCTTCAACTGGCACTAGGCCTAGGCAGCAAGGGCTTCCTGAAAGACAGAGGAGCGAGAGATCTTTAAAATGTACGCGGAAATGAGAGGTGCTGTGGTAGCTTTCTTCTCAGCAGTCCATTTTATGAGGATAGGTGCTCTGATCAAAGACAAAGAGCTGCATTCCAAAAGGCCTATCTACGTGAGAGTTTAAACCTATGCTTGCACACAATGAGTTTAATCCACGCTACAGAAGGGGTGGATCAATGGATCATGTCCTAGGGGAAGGGATTCTTTTAATTCTTCAGGGACCTTGGTGCTGGATGGGTGGTCTGGAAGATGCGAGATGAAGGACTAATGGACAGCGCCTCTGCTGCAACTGCAGGTAGGTGTGTGTCCTTCCAGCAGCATACAGTTTCATGTTCTCAGAGAACTGAGAAATCTGTTCTGTATGACTGTCCCAGGCAATTTACAGTCCCCAACTGCTGGTGTGGCCTTTTTTAAGCTGCTCTACACATTATTAAGTCTTTGCACCATAGAAATGAGCATGAACAAAGCCATCAGAAAGGCTCTCTGGTAAGATTTCCCCTCAAGATCAGCCCAAACCAATGAGCACTGAGTTTTCCAGCCCACTGACCTTGGTGGAACAGCGGATCCCGCCGAGCATCCAAACTAGGGCCTCCAACTTTGCTGCCCATCACTGGATGATGCAGGCCAATGAAGTGCTCTTGAAGGTGAGGACAGTCGTCTTGTGGCTGGAGAAGCTGGTGAGTGGAGTCATCTGGGAGGCTGTAGAGGAAAGAGCTGTCTTCTGGTCTGGAACTGGGCAATCTGAGGAGGCAGACAGACAAAGAAAGAAGTTTAGTACTATGCACAGATGTTTCCTCCTTGAAAGAGATGATCTATGTAGCAGCTAGCTGCATCAATGGAATGACAAAACATTCATAAATGAGGGGAAATTGGGATATACTTGTGGGATGGGAATGAGGTGATGGAAATTGGTATCAACCATTCAAAACTTGGTGAGTGTCACAGGAGCTGGGAGGAGTAATGCCTCCCAGGGAGCGGGGGAATAAATAATGACTTGAAGTGTGAACAGCAAGACAGAGCGCCTGCAACTAGCCAGATTCTGAGCATCTGTTTATCAGCATCCAGCTACAGATGCTGGTTTCTCTCTTTGTACTTTTTAGTCTCCTGCTTAGAAGCATAGTTTTGTTTCCCAAATGAACCGGGACAGACAAGAGAGCACGCTGAGGGCTAACTTTTGTGAGCAGGTATTTTCTGGTGGGCCCCACTGGATCGTTCCGTCCTCCCCCTCCATCAGCCAGGACTAACCTGGAGGGTTGGTAGTCTCGCTGGGCACTCCCGTTTTGCAGCACTCGTGCCTGCAGCAAGGCGTTGGTCTCCTCGTGTGACTGGAATGAGAGAGAAGAATCTCAGTGGTGCCACAAAGCAGCATTAAGAGGTAGGTGCTGATCCCCAGCAGAACCAGATCCATGGGGCAGAATGGTGAAGCTGTTGCTTAGTAGGTAAAGCCAAAACTGTTTCTTTTGCCATAGCAGATAGCTCAGTTCTGCTCTGAAAAACTCACTTCATGCTTACTGCTGAATTACTGGCTCATGATAACCAATGCACAGTCTCAGTGGTGGCACTGCCTTGCTTTATGTTACCATGTACACACAGAATCCTCAACATTGCCAGTCCCTCTAAGCTTTGTTTAGGAGAAACAGGAACCATTTCCATTAAGAGTAGCTTTTGCCCACTGCCTCTTCTGTACTTTAAGAGCCACTGCCCCAGGAAACCACCTCATCATGAGTGGTTTGGAGACCTTCCTGCTCAACCTAGGTCTCTGGGGAACTCGCATGTAAGAAAGGAGCCAGTTTGGGCACTTTTGCATGCTACAAACCTCCCACTGCAACCATGGCCTCCAGCTCAAGTCGAATCAGCTGTTAACTGCAGCTGCGGCCGTACCTGCTGCATGTCTGGGCTGTAGTCCCGGGGCTTGGTGCTCGCATAGCCCACTCCAGCAGAGGGGCAGATGCCATTCAGATGCGCCCCGTTGGCATAGGGCTGCCCGTTGACGTAGGGGTGGCCGTTGGCACGAGGAGCAGAGATGGCCCTCAGGGGCACCATGGTGTACTGGCAGGATGATACCAGCAGCCCAGCTCCCGGGAAGCCCATGTCGATGGTTTGCTCTGCAGAGGGGAGAAAAAGGAACTCTGAGGCCAGAAGCAGAGGTAGAGCTGAGCTTCTTGAAGTGAGCTGCTGTCCTGTCAGGCAGGTATCGGGCACTCAAAGCACCCTTGGAGACAAAGGGTGGAAAGAGGCCCCGGACAAAAGTAAAAGCAGTGCTGCCTCTTCTAGTCCCAGGGTTCCTTCTGGGACTGGACAAGGACAAGGGACGGACCGGTATCTTTTCTCTTCACAGAGGACTTCTACGGGACACTTGGAACTTGTCCTTTGCCCACCCTTCTCCCTGCTTCCCAGAAGGTGCAGCCCTCACATACTATGTCTGACCCAATTACACCTAGGATCAGATCTAACCCACAGGGTGAGCACATCTTGTACATCAGCCCTCAAGAAAGGACACTCACTCTGCTTGGACCAGGCTCTCCAAAGGCAAAAGGGGATGAAGGCCACGATGAGGAGCACAATGGAGCCCAGCACGACGCCCACAATCAAGTACGGCAAGTCGCTGGAACGGGCCACCATGGCTCCTGTCCCCAGGCCGCTGTGCCCGCCGCTGAGCGGGGGATGCTGCTGGGGGGCCACCGTTGAGGGTGGAAGACGACCTGGCAGACCAAGAGACTTCCGAGCTGTGAAGGAAAGAGACAGAGTGAGACACAGACAGGGCAGGAGCAAGAGCAGCACTCTCCAGGGATGTCTGCACTTCTGTGGAGCGAACAGGCTTCAGCAGTGGCTTTGAAGAAGCGCTTCTGGATGCCAGAGGATTTCCCGGGCTGAAGCATTTTGCCATACAGATGAGTTCTTTGTGCTTGCTTTACAGATCTGCCAGGCTCTTGGGCTGCTAAAGCACATGAAAAAGGGAAAGCCACCAAAACACCCACTTGGACTTAATGCTGTCCCTGTTGCAACAGTGCAGCTGCTTGGAAGACGAGATGGGACTCGCTTATAATCAAGCACAGCAGTTGAGACCAGCAAGGGGGAGTTAGCCCTTCTGGTTCCAGCCACCATCTGCATGGCACTTAGGAAAAGGTCAGTGCTGCTCTGAGGGAAATGCTGATGGACTCGCAGGGCCGCACCAGATGTGAGTACTGGTACGGGTGCATACACAAACTGAGCGCCAGCATCAAGCCGAGCCTGCTCTTCTGTTCCACCTCCACCTCCTTGCCTGAGTGTGGATGGCGTACAGTCAGGCAGGGCTGGTACCTGTGAAGCTGCTCACCTTTGGTTTCACAGATCATCACGTTGCTGAACTCGCTTTCGCCGCCCTCGTTGAAGCACTGCATCTTGATGTCATATGACGTTTCTGGCTGCAGGTGGCTGATGGAGTGCCAGTAGCGGTCTCCTGAGGAGGGAACACACACGAGGTGTCTTTAGCTCCTGTGGGGAACTTGCAGCTGGCCCACTACTGCAGCAGAGCTAAGCGAAGCAGGACCAGCCAGCAGCAGCAGCCTCGTGCCTTTGGTATACAAGGCTCCTTCTGGCCAGATATTCTTATAGAAGAAATCGAGAGCTAGGACCAATCTCCAAAATCTCCTACCTTCCACCACGTCCTTCTTGTAGTCACTGTCGTTGTCACTGTCGGTGGGGCGGTAGTAGATGTAAAAGCCATGGATGGGCGTGTTGTTGTTGCTGGCAGGGATGTACTGCAGAGAATGGGAGAGAGGGAAGAAATTAGCAGGGATGCCTGTGCTGTGGTATCCGTACTGTGCTGGGCAAGGAAGAGTCAGGATAAAAGGGATGAGGCAGGAGGAAGACCCGCAGGGAGCTCTTCCTTGTCTTGCCGCTGGTTTTCACATTAAGGGCTTCCTTCCAGGAGCTCATTGCTATTTTATGCTCTCAGGTAACAGGCAGGCCTTAAATCTGGTCCCTGTCAACCCAAACATCCCATACTCTGCACCTAGCAGCAGTGACTCAGCTGGGCGAGGACAAACACACCTTCACCTTGACTCTAACAGTCTCACCACTTCCAGACACACAGCAGCTCTCTTGCCATGAGCCAGTGACTGGAGAAATCTCGTGTTTGTGTGGACAGCTCTGCTCCTCCTCCACCCGAAGCTGTACTGCCCCAGCTCCATGTGCTCGTGCTGCATGTCACCCAGTACCATATCAGCTACTGTGTTTACAATAACAGCAGTGCCCATCCTGCCCTGTAGCATTTTTGAGCCAGAAGTTGGGAGAGAAGAGGGTGATGCACCCCTCTGAATAAGCTGTTGGAAACACTTAGATCTGGGCTTGTGATCCGAAAGATCCTGCCTGCTCCTAAAAATCCTCTGGGCTGGACTGCTGTAAACGATTACCAGCACTTCCAGCTGCTATTCAGCAAGTGACAGTGAAGGACACGTCTGCTGGGAGCTACAGGAGCAGACAGAGGTGCTAATGGATTCCAGGAATTTGGCCATGGAGCAAGCAGCCACTCCCAGCGTGGCTGAACCGTGCTTGTTGGACGAAATGGTCGAGACCCTGAAGTTATCTACTGAAATGCCTCCTGTGCACAACGCTGAATTCAGATGAAAACAGCTTCCTAGGCTCTCTGACTTCCTCCACTTCTATGTGGCCCAAGTCCGACCCTTGCTGTCTGTGAGATCTGTCGGCTCCCCAATCCATTCGTGCTGCCGACAGGCTCCAGTGGGGTAACCCGGAAGATCTGTAAGCCAGGCAGGTAGCCCCCACACGCCTGCACCTTCAGAGCTCTTTTCCCCCCTACAAACCTTACCATCCACTTGAGCATGATGGTGGTCTCGTTGATGGCATCTGTGAAGGTGATGTACGGCCCGGCCACGGGGCGCTCGTAGACGCGGTTGCTGTACCCAGACACCACGTACGGCCGGGACGCAGCACTGGGCTCGCTCTCCCCCAGGATGTTCAGTGCTCGGACACGGAACTTATAGGAAGTGCCTAGGGGAGGAAATGGGAGATAAGAGTTTGACCAAGACGGCGCTGATGTCTTCCAAGGCTTCTGCTGTCAGCACAGGCCACATCTCCAGAAGGTGGAGAGACTACAGCCAGACTTTGATTGAATATAAATACTGCATGACCAGATTTCAGCCACGTGCTAGACTGAGCCTGCTTTTATTTGCCTCCCCAATTCTTGTCTGGATGGTCTACAGGCCGGGTCGCAGTTATGGAAGGTACGTGGGGATGGTTGAAAGGCTGTCCTTACCCCTGAGCAGCTATGGGATGGTGTCCTTCCTCTACTACGGGGCAATCAGGCACCGAAATCTCAGATAAAAGCTCTAAGCCTAAATAACGTTTAACCAAACATCATTTTTTCGCTCTTTTAGTTTGGGTAGATATTTTGTCCTTTAAAGCTGTCCCACTCAGCAATGCCTTTTTTCTCATCTGAAGTGCAATGGGAATTGTGTGTCCGTCTGCCTTGCCTGCGGCTAAGGAAAGAAAGCTCTGTCCTGTCTCGTAAAAGGCACAGACAAGGCACTCATGCTTTCAGTAACTGTCCTGTAAGGCAGAAAAGCATGTGCAAGCCTCCCTGAGGGAGGTCAAATCTACGCTGGTCTCTGCAGCTGGAGAAATTGGAGAAGCATCTGCAGCTTTTCCCCAAGCAGCCCAGGCTGGAGCTGGGGCGGCTTTGTTCGGATCCCACAGGGCAGGGCCGAGTGAGCTGCGGCAGCTGCCTGGCCATCCTACAGGGGCCGCAGAGCTCTCCCACAGCCCCCCAGGATGTGGGGAGGAAAACACCTGCCTACCTTTCTCCAGGCCGGGGATTTCCACGGAGAGGCGGGAGGGAGGAATGTCGCTGGTGGCCAGGACCCAGTCCCCCAGCTTCTTCAGCTTCTTGTACTCCACGCGGAAAGACTGGATGGGAAACCCACCGTTCCCCCGCGGGATCCAGGTCACGTACACAGATGTCTCCGATGCCATGGAGATGGTTGGACGATCCGGGGCCTCTGGGGCTGCAAAAGTGGACATCAAAGACATGAAATACACTCCTCTCACCATGTCTGGAGGATCCCGTAGCTCAGAGGTAAGCGGGTGAAGGACTGCCTCTTCATTAGAGCTGGCACCCCCAAATCCTTGCTCCTTTCAGTCTCTCCAGACAGCTTTTACTCCTGTTTGCACCTCGCTCCTTTTCCCCTCCCAGCTCGAGCAGGGAGAGATGAGGTTTGTGGTGTGTATACTCATCACAGGGGGGGCAGCACCGAGAGATGTGGACACAGGGCTGGAGACGGAGGGGGAGAGGCCCGACTGGACAGGAAGGGGACAGACAGGTGTAGGAGGTGAAAAACAGGAAAGGCTGAGAGAAACCAGCTGAGGAGGAAATGTGGAAGAGTTCTGAACTGCAGAAGTATAACCTGATACAAAAACAATCAAAAGATGGGAGGGAAAGAGATGGACGGAGCTGTGGGGATGAAAGCAAAGGGAACGCATCAATTACAGAAGGGATGATGGCACCGGTGACTACCAGAGGTGGGCCCAGGGTGAGAAACAACAAATTGGATTAACCAGGCAGGACCTGGTGTTCCTCCAATGCAGCAAAACGCCCAAATGGAGCAACCTCCTACCCTAACTGACTCTGACCCCAGCACCAACCCGGGGCCCCTCACCCTCCCTCCTTGCCCACCCAGCCCAGGCAGAGCCTTACGGGACAGGCGGCTGTTGTCGGACTGGTTACTGCTCTGGGTGCTCGTGCCGGGGTCATCCCTCTGGATTTGCTGCTCTTTGCTGGCAACGATCTCTGGTTTTGGACGCCGGCCTGCACGGAAAGGAGAGATGGCATCAGGGACACGGCAATGCAGGTCAGAGTTAATTGTTGCTGTCGTGAATAAAGAAAAGAGTCCCAGCTGTGATGCTGAGGTAAATACTCCTTGGACTCAAACAGCCCTAGGGTTTCAACGTGCTCAACTTGCAGCCAGGAACCGAAGCTAAAGGGGCAGAGTTGTTCTACTGTTAATTGCTTTTTTCTTTTTTTTTTCTTTTTTTTTGCCCCCGCTAATATTTAATTTTCTAAAAACTTTTAATTGGTTTTCTGGAAATCCTGTTGCTAGATTGCTGCCCGAGGAGGTGGTAATTAGCACAGTGCAGGGGCCTGAGAGGATACGTGAGCAGGCCCAGCACTGTGGGGAAGGTTTCAAGGAAGGGAACGCCATTCCCCACCCTTGCTGGGGGACAAAATAAGCAGCATGGGACAGGGAGACTGAGCTTAGGCATTTGGAGCAGCCTTTCGGTGGTGCAGCCAGCTCAGCATGACACAGGCTGCTGGAGGAGGGCCTGCAGTTCCCTTCAGTGCAGGACAAGGTTTTATGAACAGATTGGACAAAGACAGCTCAGGAATAACCCCCAAAGGCACAGGATGGATTAACAACCTCCTGACAGCCCCCCCAGGCCTATTTGCTTCGCTTCTGCAGGTGTCCAACTGAGCCACGGAGGGAGGAAGGACGCTTGGAGGGGCCCTCGCTTAACTCAGAGCAAAACACCCGGGGCCAGGCTGGACCTTTACCAGTCCGGAAGGTCACCATGGCCGTCTGTCCCTCGCCGGCACAGTTGTGGGCGGCCATCTCCACCTCGTAGAGGCTCCCGGGGTCCAGCCTGGTGAGCGTCAGGCGGTGCTGCGAGGCCGGGACGTCCCTCACTGCCCAGCTGTCCGAGGCGTTGGTGACCTGCTGAGAGACCGAGGCAGGCGTCGCAAAGCTGGGGGCCAGCACCGAGCCCAGAAACGTCCCCTTGGGGTCGTGGATCGAGTGGGGCTAAACCTCCTCCTGTCTGCGCAGGGGGGAGATGTTTTCAGCCCGATTTTGCAGAGCTGAGGGAGCGTTCAAAGCCTGCCCGGGCTTTGATTAAGCAGTAGGATTTGGGGGAGCTGGAGGATGCTTGGTGAAGGGCAGAGTTAAGGCTCTGAAGCCTCTCCTCCAATGTTTTGTGGTGGAACCACAGCACCTTATGCAGGGAATAGATAACGTACTCCCACAGCCCCCAGAAAGACGTGGAAATAATATTTTCTGGTGATGTCCCGCCGCCCCATGAGGAGCGGGAGGGAAGGTGGGACTCTCCTCCTTCTCCCCAGCTGCAAGGATAATATTTTTTCAAGCAAACACACAGGACACCGAAGTGACCCGGTGCCGAAAGGAGCATTAGCAATGCAGGCAACGCAACAAAACGGAAATGCCAGGCCTCTGCTGTATCATTCATCTTCTCCCAGCATTTGACACTGACTGATTAATGCCTGCCTCGTTTTATTTTTATTCCTGAGCCCGCGGAGCTGTGAGGCCAGGGAGGGGAGCCCTCAAGACTGCTAATATCCAGGGAAGAAAAAGAGAAATTCTTAAGAAACAAAGATAATGGCTGCACGGCATCTGACTGCTTGCAGGCTGCTGAGAATTTAGGGTCAGCGCACGAACAGGGGAAAGAGACAGCCGCAGATAGTTTCCAGAAGAGAAACAGACCCTTGCCCGGCACAATTTTAAGCCTCCTGTCATTAGGTTTTACTTTCCTTAGCCATCTTTCACACAAAGAGCCTTTTCTTTTGTTGCTGAATTGATTCCTTCCCTCTCTACAAACACGCTTTTCCAGTCAGAGATGTTAAAACCAGATCATTATATAACTTGATCCTACAGATCGCATAGAAAGAGCCTCTTTCTAAACAAGTTTAAGGGTTATTGGGACTAATTCCTTTCCACACAATCCTTCAGCGTCCCAAGAAAGAGTCTCCAGCTGAGAATTTGGACTACACTGAAAACATATTACTGCAAACTGCAGTGACCCATGGTGACCTCCACTGCCCTGCAGCCCCTTCCAGGTGAAGCGCTGAAAAACAAATAAAATATGGACAAACTCCAGCCTGCGAGTTAAAATTGCAAGCAGCACTGCTTGTTACATGATACACCACTGGGGGACAAACCTCCTCCTGGCAGACAACTAGACCCTGCAGTCTGGTGAGGATTTTGGCATTTTTTGTGTTGTTTTTATTTATTTTTTTTTTAAACTTGCCCTGTTGTGCTCTTGCGTTGGCATCTTCTGTCTTTGTTTTAAAGGGCTATGTAAAGAGATGGCTGAAACCCTCAGCCTAAGTTTTGTTTAGAAAGAAATCAAGAACATGGTGGTGTTATAGAAGCCTTCTGTTATATCGTATGTTCATGAAGTCAAGCAACTCCAGGAAAACAGATACATATTTTCACATAAAATGGTGCCTTGCAGTGGCTGGGAATCAAAAACACACCAGATCTGAACCGTACTCAAAGCCTAGAGCAAAACCTACCTCTCCATTGCAACCCTCTGCCTACCCAAAGCAAATACAGGTATTAAACAAACAAATCCAAGGCTCGCAGCCCACCTGGAGACCGGCACGGAAGAAAGAACATGAGTAGGGCAAAATGGCAATCGCTACCTTGCGGTGCTTCACCACGTAGTAGAGGATGGGGGCTCTGCTGTCCGGCCGGGGTCTCCACACCAGGTCGTAGCTGTCTGTCTTCGACGTGCGGGGAGAGCTGAGGATGACGGGGGCCTCGGCTGGAGACACCAGCTCCCTGCTGGCTGTGCACTGTGCAGCTGCTGCCAGCGGGGTGCTCCCAGGCTTCGGCAGCCCAGCTTTATCCAGGGGCAGCTTTAAGGCACCCTCCCGGGAAGGCGGCGTGGGTGGCTGAGCTGAGCCCGGCCGGGCATCTCGCCCAGGGTTAAGGGTAGCTCCTGAAAGGCAAAATGTCAAAAGTGACTGGGTGGTGAGGGCAGGGGAAAGGCCTGACCCAGTCCTGTGGCGAGGACAGAGCTGCGAGAAGCCCCCTGATTCCTCTCCAAAGACCAGAGCTATCCCCACACTGCACCACAAGTCCCTTAGAGGTATCAGGTCCCAGGTGGTGCTGCCGGCTGTGCCACGCCAAAACAAGCTTTTTCTCCTGGCATTAACATAATGTCTCGCTGGGGACTCTCCCAGAACAGGCCTTGGCCAAATAGGGCTTCCTACACCTCTCTGAGGGCTTCCTAGCCCCTCATACCCTGGAGAAGTCCATCAGGGTCCAAGGAAACAGGTGGCACCTCCAGAAACCCTCAGAGTGTAGGGTGAAAAGGAAGGAAGAGCTCAAACCCAAGCAGGAGGGTGATACCCCAACTTTCTCCTGCTCCCCTCTGCTCTTTCCCCGTGCGTTAGGGCTCCACCACCGAGTGCCCACAAGCTCCCACAGAGGGACTGACCTGGCCGGGCTGTCCTCAGCTGCACCATGGCCTGCGCGCTGCCGACCTCGTTCTCTGCCATGCACTGGTAGATGCCGTCGTCCTCGGGCCCCACGCTGACCAGGCGCAGCGCCCGGCGGGAGAGCCGGAGCCGGTGGCTGGTGGAGAGGGGCACGGCGTTGCGCAGCCAGACGACGGAGGGCTGGGGGTTCCCCCGCACCTCGCAGGTGAACTTGGCGCTCTGGCCCCAGGGGATGATCTGCTGGGACAGCTCCATCGTGACCTCTGGGGGCTCTGCCAGGGGAAAAAGCACGGCTGCTGAGCAGCGCCTGGCAGGGAGCACGGCAGCGTCGTGGCTTTGCGCTGTTCTCTGTAGGTTCTCGACCCTCCCTGCCAGTCCTGCTAGCTTTGAGGGGTCCCACATGGATGTGGTATTCCCCTTTAGCATCCACATCGACCGCACAGAGGTGTCCCTCTGAGCCACATGATGACAGCAGGCACCTATGAGTCCCATTTCTCTTAGCTGAAACGTCACTCTGCAAAGCTTGTGCTCGTGCCAATAACACTTCAGCACTTGGATGAGATGAAATCTAACAAAACATGGGCTTATCCTCCCTAATGCTCGTGAGAAGGAGAAGGATGTGTGGTAGAAACATGTAAGGCGTGGTACCCCTTATGTTTCTCACCCCACAGAGAGCTTTCCTACAGAACAGAGTGAAAAGCAGGACACTCTCATCTCTTTGCTGTTATCTAGCTCAAATATACCTGAGAAGCAGCCAGTCCTCCACTAGAGAGTGTTAGAGTAAACCTTCCCCACAGGAGGGAGGATCCATCACCTCCAGCTCACGCTGGGAGCCAGGAAGGAGGAACCACCACCCTCAAGCCAGAATTCATCCCGTCTCCTCAGAACTGGAACCCGCAAGCAGCGGGGAAAGCCCAAGCCCCTCCTCAAGCGAGGGCTACGGCAGCACTCACCGAACACCTGCACGTTGTAGAAGATGAACGCGGCTCCGGCCTCGCCGACCCCGTTGTCCGCCGTGCAGCTGTAGGTCCCCGAGTCCTCCTCGCTGGTGGGGTCGATGAGGAGGTTGCTGAGCAGGAAGCGCGTCTTGTTGAACGCCGAGACGCTGGAGCCGTCCTTGGCCCAGGTGACCCGCGGCGGGGGAATCCCGCTGGCCACGCACTCCAGGATGAGGCTTTGGCCTTTGGTGACGATGATGGTCTGAGCCTCGGGGGGGTAGATGATCCGAGCTGCCTCCGCCGTGGAGCCTGGCGACGAGAGGAGGAAGGAGGTAGGTGGGAAGGAAGGCGGCAGTGCAGGATCAAGTCATACTTTAAGGGAATGACTTTGTAGTCTTCCCAAGGAGTCTTGCTGAAGGACTGAGGACCTTTCCTCGTATGACACCAAAAATAAATCCTGAGGAAGGCACAGCGATCCCAGGAGCATACTTTGTTCGTACTTTGTATGTGCACCCAGGGCCAGAATGGCTCAGACATGCAAAGAAAGGAGAGCGGCTTACGTCTCACGCGGAGCCTCTCGCTGGACACAGAGGTTTTCACCTCCTGCGTCACGGGGTTGTAGGCAGCACATTTATAGGTCCCCTCATCCTCCTGGCTGGCGTTGACAATCTGCAGGTTCCCGGATGGCATGATAAGGTAATTGTCTGCAGGGAGAGAAGAGGAAATGGTGCATGGTCATAAGGTGTGTGTCCCAGAAGAAACACTGTGCCCTTTTTGTTCACACATCAGGAGAAGCAGTGATGCAATTGTGGAAGGAAGAGCGCCGCGGCTGAAGCCAGCTTGCCACAAGTGCCTGCAGCATATGGAGTGAAGCTGTCGAATCGAGACTCAAGTTTTTAAAAATTCCCCATGTCCAGAAACATCTTGGGCTAGAGGAACGCTGCACGGACGTACAGGGATGCCCAATGAAGAGCACCATGGCGCATCGCCTAACTCTGCTTCCTTCCCCCTTCCACAAGCTGGTGTTACACCCTAAAAGAGCCCGTCCTCAAACTGGCCAAAAAGGGACAAGAGGGAGGCAGACAGTGCTGCTGCTGGCAGGGAAAGGTAAAATTGAGGCTGTGGGGGTCACGGGGGGACAGACCCTTTGGTGCTCACCTCGGGAGGCCTCCAGCCACTCGTGCTTCACGCTGTAGCGCACCTGGGCCTTGGGGTGGCTCTCGGGCAGGTCGCAGGCAATGACGGCCGTGTTGCCCTCGTCCACCTCGATCACGTGCTGGCCGTCAAACTTGAAGTCCTTGAGATCTGCACGGGGAACAAAACAATGACAGGGCTGCTTGCGTGGTGCCAGCAGAGGACAGGAGCTGTTCCTAGCGAGCAGCTCTTGCAGCCAGAGCTGCCCTGTGCTCTTCCAGCGCTCCAGCAGCCGGCCTCTCTGCTCAGGGCACCCTTTGTACAAAAGAAATATGGAAACAGGGAGCCAGAAAGTGCAAATAGGGGGCACCTGCCCCTGCCAGGGCAGGCAGCAGCTGCTACACCAGGATGAGGGCACCCGCCCTCCGCTCGGCCGGCCCCTCCGAACCCATCCAAGTGCCCGTGGGCAGTTTGGAGAGCTGGGGGGCACGAGGGTTCGTGGAGGGCGGGCTCCACGCAGCCTGCCTTTGGCAGCCGAGCCGGCAAAAAAATGTGTTTTTGTTCTCTGGGAAACATAGCAGCGCTCCAAGAGCAAGAGACAAGGCTGGCTCCGAGCTTCTCCCACCCACAGTCATGGAAAAGTGACATGAAATTTCTCAAGCAGACTTTCTGATTAAAGCAAGATCCTTGATGGGGTTTAAATAAAAACCAGCCCTCTTGGCAGGGCGGCGAGAAAGCCTCCCCGAAGGCGGCGCGGAGGGGCTGCCGGGCGGCTGCTGGGGGAGCGAGTGTTCCCGTGCCCGGGTCCGAGGGGAGGGGAGGAGGCCGAGCAGGGGAGGGGAGGTTTTGCAATGTCATAAAAATGATTTGCAGCGCACATGCTTTCATACTCCTGGAATTTCTTGGCACCGTTCAATTAAAGAAAAAAAAAATAAATAATAATAATAAAATAATAATACCAAAAAGAAGGAATAAGGGCGAGCTGCAGCAATGCCATTAATCCTTTAAGACAGGCCGAGGAGGGGAGCCATGTTTCCACTGGGTATTAAAGCCAGATGAAGGTTAACTCTTCACTTGTGAAAAGCTGGCGGCGCCCCGCGCTCCTCCAGCAACGAAAGTTCCCGCTGGGGAGGGGCAGGGTGCCGGGCATTTTCCCCTCTTCACTTTTTTTTTTTTATCCTCGATCAAGGAATAAAAAAAGAGCGAGAGCCGCAGAAATGGCAGGAGGTGGAGAAGGGGCGAGAGAGAGCCCAGCGTCCGCCTGCCCGCATCGCACATGCTTCTCCCATCGCCAAAATATAAACGAGCATCGGGGAAATTAATGTGCGCCTTGGTGGTCTGCGCTCATCACGGCCAAACGAAGATTTCGGAGCCAAGGCATCGGCCCCAGCACCGCTGGCAGGGAGCTGCACATGCACATGGCCTCTGCGCAGCCCCACGGCCCCGTCGCACCCCGGTGGCTGGGAGAAACTTGCTCCCGGCTGCGAAGGGGCTAACGGGGCTTACAATTATTCTGATTTTGGTGTCTGTGAGCATGAAGGAGCGCGAGTAGAGGGCCCTTGCTCGCATCCATCCGCCCGCTCGGAGGCGTGAGGAGGGTCAGCCCCGCAAGCTGCCTGCGCCGCTGTCAGCGGGGAGCGAAACCAGCTGCGGCCCGCGGCCGGGGGCCAAGCAGCGAGACGGAGCGGATTAAATGAATGGGAGGCCATAAATAACGCGGGAGAAGGAGCCCGAGGAAATAAAAAGCAGGCCCTCGAGGTGAAAGTCCTCTCCTCGGCCCTCGCGGGCACACCCGGGCTGCCCTACAGACCCCGGCTCGCTCGCGCGCCCCAGGTGCATCCCCGAGCCCCGCTCCCCCTGGTCTCGCAGGCAGCACCTGTGTTTTCCTTCTCTCCCCTCCTCACACCACCTCTGCCCCGTGGCCCTGAGGCTGTCGCCAGCGAGGCCGAGGGGGCCCTGAGGGACCTGGCACACAGCACCTGGGGCACTCGAGGGGGTTTCCTCCAAGGGAGGAGGCGAGAAAGAGCCCCAAAGTTGGCCAGATGTTACCTACGACCCTTGAAACCTAGCAGGATGCTTTTTCCAGCGAGTCCTGATCCGCTTCCAAAATCAACCGAAATCATAAGCTGGAAAACACTCCTTTCTGCCTCCTGCTTTTTTTTCGTTCACCTTCCAGTTTCTCTCCTCCACCTCCAAAAGCGATTTTAGGCTGGGGCCAAGACTTTCAGAGGGTTTTCTCCCAAGACTTTTTGAAGCCGGTGCCCTGGGAGAAGCCCAAGGTGCCAGCCCCTCCTACACCTTCAGCCCTATTTCTTTCCAGGGCTGCCCCTTCTCTCTCTTCACTCACAGCTTTCCAAGCCTTCCCCATCTGAGGCAGCCACACAACCTCGGGGACCTTCTGGTGCTGTAGGACCTGTCTCCTGCCCAGCGCTGACGCCAGACCCAGGAAGACCCCCAAACTGCCGTGCTCTGCTCTCCTAAATGCAAACCATGTCCTTGGTAACCCCATCCACCTCTCCCCTCCTCTCCTCCCCTCTATCAGGCCACCAGCGCACACAGCCCCCTTTCTGCTCTGGAATGCGTTCTCCGAAACTTAATCTCGGCGCGGAGCTCGGGCCAAATCCCCCGACAGGTTCGGCCCCGTGACAGCCCCCTCCCGCCCCGCTTCGGAGCGCAGCAACTCCCCCTCACCTCCTCCTCCTCCTCCTCCTCCCACCCAGCCTGGCCTAAACATTTCACTTCTGATTAATGTATCAGTGACAAGCCAATCGCTCTTGGCTTTAAAGCCAAACCAGCCCCCACTCCGCACAAACATCTTCACTTCGGTGCTTTCTTAAGGCTTAGTTAGCCCCACGCTCCCCCTTGCCGTGAAGGCAAAGTGTCCTGAAAAGTCCAAGGAGCCCTCCTTTCCTGCCAGAGCGAGCGAGGGAGCTTATGAAAACCTCTCAGGATGGGTGAGCAGAGGCCTGGGCAGCGCAGGGGGTGGCAGAAGGCCAAAGCTACTCACTAGCTAGCGTGACCACCGCGGGGACGCTGGCGATGACTCCCTCAGGCACACGAGCGATGCACTGGTACCGCCCCACGGTGCGGTTGTTGAGGGCTGCCACGACGAGCTTCCCTCGCTCGACCTGGACACCCAGCGCCTCGTCCGACCCGGCCAGCTCCTTCCCATTCAGTCTCCAGGTGAGGTTCACGCCGGGGGGGTCCACCACACACCCCAGGCTGACCGGGCCCCCGAATTTTTGGACAATGGAGGCGGGCTGCACGGTGACCTGCAGAGATTCACCTGCACGGAGAGAAAGAAACAGCAGGAGGAAAGCCCCGTGAGTCTCGGTAAAAGGAAAAACCTGCAGTGCTGCTGCATTTTGCATTCCCCATCGCTTCTACGCGTGCCTCACCCTCCCCTCAGCTCCTCATCCTCCCCTACTAGGACTTGGAGATGCACAACAGCCTCGTTTCTCCTTGGCAGGGATGTCCTGCCCCACCTGTCACCCCTTCTCCCTTTGAGGAGCATCTGAAGCCAGAAAGAAGTGGGATCCCAGCAGCTCAGCTTGCCTCGAGACAAACCATAAATAAAACAGGATATAAAAGAGCAAAACACTCACTCAGTTGGGCAAAGCAGCTAGCGGCTGCGAGGAGGAGGCAAGGGACGGGGGACATGGGTCTCTTCTTTCCACGTGTCATTGCCATCCCATGCGGTGTCTCCTGGGGCAGAGGCGCCCAGGGAAGGGTCCCATAAGCTGCTTCAAGGGATGTGGTGGAGGTGCGGCAGCAGCTTCCTGCAGGTGACAAAAAAAGATGGCAGAGCTCAGATTAACTACTCAGCCTGAAACGCATGGCCTATTTTGAGTTGACTACCTGCCTGGACAAACCACCAGGTTCACGTTTGAAGGCATCAACAATCTTCCAAAAACGCGAAGCCCAAGGCCACCCATCGCAAGGAACGAACAGCAACGCGAACAAAGCTGGCAAGAGGGACCAAAGATCTACATGGCTCAAGCAAGGACCAGTTTGAGCACCTCCTTTCCATACCCATCCCGGTCAAAAAGAGCCCAAGATAACAAGCTCTGCCGAGAGGCGAATTAGGTCACGCTTGGTATGTCCCTAGGAGCTGCTGTAGACCCTGCAGGCTCCCAGAAAGGGCAGCTGCAGCCACGCTGCTGCAGCCCACAGCTCCCTGACATGTGGAAATCCTCTGTGGGTAACCACCAGCACCAAAGCGATAACATGGCAACCTCCCTCCCACGTGTCTTGTCCTTCCCAGCACCACTCTCCTCCCCTGAGGAGGAAAGAGCCTCAAGAATTTGGCTTTGAGGCATTTTGCCCGCTAACCAGCACAAACTGTGGCTGGAGATTCTCCAGCTATCGGCATGGAGAGCATCTGAGTCACTCCAGTTCATTTCTCCACCCAAGGCAGCTACCAAAGCATCCTCCCTTGTGCCTCAGCCACCACTGACCACGGCAGTAGAAGTGCCCAAGGTCCTCCCCTAGCACAGCAGTACCTCCGTTGACACCACTGATGTGCCACCTTAACCTAGAAAAGACTTTGCGTTGGGTTAGGCTTCAAATTTGGGTTTCTACCTCACCCCAGGAGGCACACCGGGGACGGCCAGCCTTCCACCAAAGCAGAAGAATCATTTTGGGGTAGGACTCGAGCCTTGCTCCTCGGTGCTGGAAGAAGCCCACGGAGCAAAGCTGACTCACTCGCCCTCTCTGGATGGGTTTGGCAGCAGGATGGGAAAATGTTGGACGGAAAAGGGTTGGACTCCTCCGAGCCCATGCAGGGGGAGGGGGGCGGCGAAGAGGTTCCCAACCAGACCTCCCTGCAGCAACGCCTCTGGCCAGCAGGGCAGAGCCAAGGGCGCAGACACGCGATGGACCCTTCACGAGCAAAGACCACCCAGGCACATGGAGGCAAGGACCCAACTGGCCATCCCCAGGTCTGTGGAGAGAAGAAGGGCAATAGGTGGGGGGTGGTGAGGCCAAAATTTGGCGGATGGACCAGCACCGAGCGGAGAGCGAGGAGAGAAGGTGTGCTACAACAAGTGTACGGTGCCTTCCCAAACCTCCAGGCAGAATATGAGCTCCAAATGGGGACATGTGGCCATTTCTTTCACAGCTGAGCGAAGGACAAAAAGTAAATGGCCGGCATAAAAAATAATGAGGAAAATGAATGAAAACATCAACTCCAAAAAGGACTATTAGGATCCGGGGCCAGATTTCGAAATTCTCAGCTTCCACAATTGAAGCCAGATTTTCAAAAGCATTCAGTGCTTGACATGCTGAGCTCTCCTGAATAGGCGACCAACTTATTTTGACGCCTAAATGGGAGCTGACCCCTTTTGAAAGCACTGCCCTTAAGCAGCCTGCAGTGGTGCAGAGCGAGGAACTTTATTAATCGGGCGGCTTTCGATCCGCCCGGCAGCCCCGGGTGCGACGTCCCCGGCTGCTGGCACTTCTGTGGCCACCAGCCTCTGCTGGAGGAAAAGAAGGAGTTAAAGGGATGGGAAGAGCTCCAAAGGGGGGCTGGTGTTGGGGGGGAGTTATTTACTTATTTATTTTTAATTCTTTCCTGTCAGGTTGAAATAACAATTTCCTGTCAGGGGAGTGAAGGCTCGAAGCTCCCCTCAGCCAGCCCAGTAAATCAAAGGAGGGGCCATTAGGAGAACCGAATTAACGAGGGCTTCGTCAGATGGGGGGGACGGCAGGGGGGTGTAAAACCTGTCGGCTCCGCTTCCCGCCCCACCCCAAAGCCCCCTGCCCCATGCCGAAGCCCCCCTCGCTGAGGGCGAGGAGCGGGACGGGGACGGCGAGGGGAGGCCGTGAGAGGGAACGGAGGCGAAGGCTGGAAGGGGGAAAGGGGCCCGAATTAAAGGCGTTGGGTGAGAGGTGTTGGGTGATTAGAAGCTGAAGGTTTTACTGAGGAAACGCTGCCCACAGCCCCGAGCCCCCTCCTGCTTAACGAGGGCCGGCCGGGCAGCCCTCGTTACAGCCACGCCGCCTGTGATTTACAAGGGGCCCAAATAGAAACCAGCCCCTGGCCTGTCCCCAGCAGCATGGGCAGACGCAGAAAAGGCCAAAACCTGACGGGGGGGATGGGGACACAGCCTGCCTGCAGGTGGGGACGGATGGGATAAAGGGGAAGGGGCTGAGGCCAGGTACTAGTGGGTTGGGCAGGGGCAAACCCAGATCTCTGCTTTGGGATTCAAGCTCCTCACAAGAAGCATTTTTTGCATCATGCCAATGTTGCCTGTAACCTTCAGTTTCTAATACAAGAGAGGGCTGGGTGGTTTTTGGTTATCAGAGCTTAAGGCACTGATAAGGAAGGTGAAGAAGGAAGAGCCGCAGCACCCATTCCCTTCACAGCTGAGGTAACGCGAGGGCCTGCTGAGAAGCCCACCTTGTGTAAGGCCCTGTCATGAAGCAACGGCAGGGCTGGAAACCAAAAGCTTTCCTCCTGGGATGTCCACCCCAGCAGGCAAGTGGTTCTTGGACCCCAAATCGCTGCTGTCCCCTCTGAGAAAAGCCACCACACAAGGTGAGACACCCGCACAGGTCAGCAGTTCTGTGGGATAACTTTGTGCTCACAGCTAGGGGAAGGAAAACACCCAGAGCCAAAGCTGGCACGGCACCACCACCCTGCAAACCAGCGAGCTGGCCTGCTAACTGCAGATCACACCTGGGCGCCAGCTGGCCCTAAAAAAAAACACCACAGATTTCCCCCAGGCCAGTCCTGAGCAACTCAGTGGCGATAGACACCTGCCTAAAGGACACAAAACAATCTGGCAAGTAAAACAGCTCCTACTTGTTGAGCAGAGCTGCTCACGTCCACCAAACACAACTCACTGTGATCGATCTGGGACTTTCTCCTTAAATCTCCTCAGGACGAAGCCCCACGGGCAACCCCTTCCCACACCAGCCCCCGGTGGCATCACAGGGCCTGGAAGCAGCAGCAGGGCGTGAAGAGCCCCAAAACCACCTCAGGCCCTTGAAAAGACCAAACTACCACAGCAAGGCAGCCAAGCCAAGCCAAGGCATCCCCCCCACCATGCCCTCGGCACTTAATTTCCCTCGTCCCCGTCCCCCCCCCCCCCGGCTCCGGCCTGAGTAAATTCAATCTGACAACCCTGCTAATTGGATAAACGCTGCTCCCCGCGCTCCTTGAAGGCCGCCCGCTTTTCTCTGCTGGTTTTCCGAGGGCGATTGTGGCTGTTCTTTAACACGAATTCCATCTGCTTTATTTCTCCTCTGCCCATTCACGGCCCCTCCTGCATATGTATGAGGGGCTGCACCCCCCCCCCCCCACCCCCCCGACCCCCTCCCACCCCTATTCCCTGCCCTCTCCCATTGCCCGGGACAATAACCCCCCAAATGCCCCCTTCTCCCACCCCGGCCCCTTTTTTTTTTTTCCCCTTTAGATAAACACAGGCAGTGTCAAGTGTGAGGAGGAGGAGGGGGGGGGGAGGAATGGGGTTCAACTGCCAGTCAAGCCCCGGGCCCTCAATGAAGCCCGGAGGCCCATCCTAATCTGCTGCATGCTTGCCATATGGGAGCTGTGTTGCCCTGGGAAACACTAACAGGCAGAACGGAGCTTAATAGAGTCCATATTCATTGTAATGCAGTGAAATGGCTCGAGGGACTATTGCCCCTTGGGTCTGTTTTCATTCTTCTGCTCCCCCTCTTTCTTTTTTCCTCCCCCCCCCTCCCTTCTCCCTTTTCCTCCCTCCCCTCCCCACCCCACACCCCCCTTTTTCCCTTTCTTCCTTTCAAAAGCCCCCCCCCCAGTCCCTGGAGAGCTCTAATCTGGAGAGGCTGGGGGCTCCCAGAAGGGATGGCCAGGGATGGGGACAGGGGGGTGAGGATGGGGGCTGCCCGGCCGGGCTCTCCCAGCGCCCCGCAGACCCCCAGAGCCCCCCGTCCCGGCCGGCACTTCGAAGCGCGGCACAAGAAAAAAAAAAACAAGAAGGGCGCAGATGGAGCGTGCTGAGCGGGCTCTTCAGAGACAAAGTGCACCCAGGAAACAGATGTTGTTGCTGCAACAAGCACGGCGGCTCGCTGGCTCCTTCTCCAACCCACTATGGCGCGCCCAGAGCACTCGCTGGGGCTGCCACGGGGCGTGCCTCCAGCTGAAAGCCTTAGCCCCACTTTGGGGTTGAGGCTTGGTCCTGTTTTGGGTCCAACCTGAGGAGCTATCGTGGTGTTAATCCAGCTCCTGGAGCAGCAGGGAAGGCCGGCTGATGTGGGGCTCTGCATTGCAGCTCTGTGGCGGAGGATGGAGCAGGAATTTCACAGCACACCCGCTGCCCCAGGTGTGCTGTGAAAACCACCATCCGTCCTACCAGCCTGGGAATGTACTGCACTGCATGCTTGTTGGTCAACCCCGGCACCCCAGCCTTGTGCAAATGACACTCGTTTTTATCATTCACGTCGCAATTCAAGCCAGAGCCCACTGTCAGTGCAGGCACAGCTGCAGACAGATGCTGCACAAAGCAGAGCAAAAACCACCCCACGCCCTAGAGACTTCAAACCACAGGCTAGGAGCGCTACTCGCCTTAGGATGTTTGATGCAAGGGGTAACAAAAAACTTATCCATCCACGTCTTTTCCTACTTGGAGAGGCAGGGCGAAGCATGAAGCACTTGCCTCTGCTTTGGCGTGCCCTAAGAGGCCGGCCAGCATTTCACAGCTCTGCAGAGCTGCTGGTAGCACCGCACAGACCTCCTAACACATCAGGAGGGCTTCAGGGCTGCAAAGCACCCCCACGAGCCATTTCCACCAGGCCCTAGCCACTTGGTACCAACCTCGAGGTGGGAAGGATGCACAACCTGCCTGCCACGGAGCCCAAATTTCCCCCAGACACGAGTGGGGCATCAGGTCGCTGTCGTCCCCCCCCTCCACCAACAGCCGCGGGGAGCAGAGCGCCGGGAGGGCCGGGCAGCTCCCGCCGGGAGCCGTCATCGCGCCGCCACAGATGTGCCTGTGGCTAGTTTACACGAGTCAGGGCACCACCGCTTTTGTTTTTCCTTTCTCATCCTCTCCAAACAAAAAAACAAAACTCGAAGTCTTGAGGTTGAGGCTTTAATTGCCTCTTGGGTTAGGGAGAGGTCAGCGAGGAGACAGGCCCGGCGAGAAGCAGGGAAAATAACACGGGGGGAGAGCCCTGTGAGACACCAAAGGAAAGCGGGGAACAGAGGTGGCAGAAAGCTCGAATCAGGACAATTAAACAGCGACGAGGAAGTCAAGGGCTCACCTACACTTCGCTTAATTGTGGGATCTTCATCGCAGAGAGCAAACCACTCTTGCCGAGAGCAGCCCTCTTTTCTTTACATGCTTAAGCACGAACCTACCTCCAAACTCCTTTTTTTTTTTTTTTTTTTTTTTAAATAAAAATTCTTTGTCTAAGAACAATAGAAAAATCTTCACCGTGTCAAATTAGGAACAATAACAGAGTGAAAAAGCAAACAAACAAACAACCCTCCCCAAACCAGAAAAGCCCATAGAAAGTGCCAGCGACAAACTGTTAAGTTTTGCTTGGGGGCAGTGGCAATGGGGAAAGTTTCCTGATGGGGCAGAGAGAAGCCTTGGCTACTTTCCTAGTTTTGAGCCTTTGTCCTGGGTGTATTTGGCAGCGAGGGCACCTACAACAGTTGCAGCATTAACAGTCAAAAAAAAACAACCAAGCCTATATGAAATACACGTCAGAAATACCTGCTAAAACAGCGCACTGAGATGATCGTAGCAGAGGACTTGATCCTGCTGCCTCCAAACTCGGCGTGATCTTTGCCACGACTTCAATGGGAGCAGGCCCAGAAATTGCATTAACAAGTGCAAGGCTAGTTTAACACAGTTGACATCAAAATCCAGAAGAGCATACAAAAGAGACAGGACAAAGTGCTCGCCAGTAACGTCAATACAAAGTTTAATCCCCAGATGGCTGGCTTTAGAGGCATCCCCATCACCACCATAAAGAAAAACTGCCTTCTCGTTTGCACTCCTTTCAGCAACGACTTGTTGCTGGGATGCAAAAGAGCACAAGTCCATTTTTCCTGGCCTTTGAAGATCGTATTTAAGAGGGGTTTTACCTTTTTTTTTTTTTTTTTTTTTTTTTTTTTTAAGAGGTTGGCAATGAATGGGAGTTTTTCCTCTCCATTGCTGTCACTCAAATGCTTCTCACCAGCAATCATCATTTTGGTTATGGGAGCAGGTCAAAAGCCTCTAGGACTCTCTGCTGGGACTGATTTCCCCAGGAAAACATGTCACTGCTCCAAAAAACACAAGAGGAAGCTCGAGGGCAGCAAAATAAAGGGACATTGATGAGCACCCACAGAAACCCCCCCGGCTGGTGCCCAGCACCTAGGTGGGGCACGGGCTCAGCACCCAGCTGTCACACTGCCCCGCATCCCAGTGCTTTTTTTTGTTGTTTAAGGTAATTTCTGCGCACCCTTCTGCCCCATTTATCATCCCAGTAATGAACACTTCTCCAAACGCTGCCGTGCTCGATGCGGACCCACCACCAGCGCTCGCTGGGCAGCAGCACCCACGTGCCAGCTGCCAGCGCTGTGGCACGGTGCCGGTCCCTCGCCAGCTCCCTGCTCTCCATCCTCATCCTTTCACGCTCGTGTCTGCGCCGAGAGGGCCGGCACGTCCCCGGAGCCGGAGGCACCTCCCCAGCCCCTTCACACAATGAGCACCAGCAGCAATTCCAGCTGCAAAGTTTGCTTTCCTTGACACACAGTTTACTTTCTCCATTCCCCCGCATCCCGCCCCTGCCACTTACCCCTCACTCCAAAAAGGCGCTCTCAAACAGGCTTAAGCTTTAAACAAATAAGGGTTTGGAAAGCAGCAGCCTGCTCCTGTTTCCCTCCCCACCGCCCCTGCTCTCTCCCCCCCCTGCCTCCACCTCGGAGCAAGGGCGCAAGCGGCGCTGGCAAGCGCTGCGCAGGCACAGAAAACAAACACGTGGAGCCGAGCCAGCTGTGAAGTTGGATTTGGCGCACGCTGCTCTGCTCGCGGGAGGAATAAAAGCACATGGGAGAAGGGGGAAGAGGAGGAAAGGGCAGAGTGAAAAGAGCTGGGGGAGCCCCAGCACCAAGGGAAGAGTGCAACGCATTAAAAACCCGGGCATGTACGTGAGGGTGCCGCTCTCGTGCTCTGCGTGGATGCAGCTCTTGCACATTTCCTGAGCTATTCGGCACCGTGCTCGTCCCCCCCTTCCCTAGCATGTTTTTGCACACGCTTGCCTCCCTGCCATGTATATTCTTGATGCAGCAGGAGAAAAACAAATACTCTTTTACCCCCCGGGGCTTTCTCAGCCCGAGGGTTTCCTATCCCTGCTGCAGGGGGTCGGCCCCCGGTGCTGGGATCACCGACCCAACTTCCCCAAAGCCTCAGCGGAGATTACGTGCCTCGAGGGCACGCATTCACCCTAATCCTCATCTCACCAGCCTTTTTTTTTTTTTCTTCCTTCCCCCCACCCCTGAATTGTCCCTTTCTGAAAGGGCTGCAGACAAAATATTCCTCCTCTTACACCCCAACTCCCAGGGGACATCTGCTGGGGCATTATTCGGCTCTCACCGGTACGATCCAGCCGTGGGAACGGCATTTGCAGGCTACCTACGGCCTCATGTCAACGCCGGAGCCACCCCAGCTTTCCTCCGTCTCTCTCCTCTCCCCGTCATCCCCGAGTGATGCTAAGCAGGAGCCCGTGCACATTGCCTGGTTTGGGGTAAAGTCCAGCGATTCGACGTGGTTTGCCTGTGGTTTCCACCCAAAGCTGTAAGCCAGCCCTGGTTATTTTGGCAGGCCCATGGCTTGGAGGTGGTAAGGAAACCAGCAGCGGCCCAGCCTGGCCACTTGGCCCCCTGCAGGCAGATTTCCAGGGGTCTCATTACCTCCCCTGAAGCACAGCGAGGTCTTTCCCCTCCCCAGAACCACCGCGAGCGCTTGTCCCTCAGCATCTCTCCAAACCACCGAGCTGACCACAAGACACGGTGCTTTGACATCGCCCTTCCTGCGAGCCATGTTAGGGATGTCTGGCCGCAGCCAAGGAATGCAACTTACCCTGGAGAAATCCCACAATTGCTTTTTTTCCTTTCTGATTGGATTTTTGGGGTGCCAAAACGGCCGTGGATCACTGCAAATAAAGCCTTGCTTGAAACCGCGCAGCCCACTCCAATCGCTTTCTTTTGAGGGTTCACATTTTGGAAGACAAAGAGGGACAGCAACTCGGTCACAGAGATTATGACTCCACATTTCACTTCATATTTTGGACAAAACATGGCCCTACCTTGTGCCTCAGCTTCCCGGGCTGAGGAAACAGGAATGGCAAACCCCAGGCGGTGCAAGCAGTACGTGCGTCAGGCTGCTTGGGATTCTCAGGTGCCAGACAGGTATGCGGTCTTATTATTTATCCTGCTTCCTGGTAGCCCCAGGATTTCTGGATTAGCAAAGTACAGATGTCAGCATCCTAGGGTTACAGCTTCATCAGCTGAACCAAGCAGGGAGGGGCAGGCTGATTACAACAAGGGGAAAGAAAAGAATTTGCACCACACACAAAATATTGCGGTTAAGGGAGACAACATCCAAGAGATTATTGACAACAGAGAACAGGATAATTCAGCGGGCCTCGTCAGACTAAACTTTCCGTAATCACAGACTCCGGGGAAAGTGTTTGTCAAGCAAACACTGCAGCGTTCAAACAACATTGAGCTACAAACATTCAGACAGCCGGCTGCCAAGAACTAAGCAAACAGGGAAGGAAGGAGCAGCAGCCGAGGCAACGTGCCACCGTGTGCCAGCGCCCCGTGGCCGGCTGTTGCAGCCCACCCGAGCCCATCGTGGAGCCAGGGGGCTGAGCTACAAGAGGAAGACCACCACTAGGTCAGCAGAACGAGAAGCAAGTCACGCCTTCAAAATACTGTCAGAGAGCCAGGTAGGTGCGGGCAGAGCAGACTGAGGAGGCAAAGGAAATGTCTTTTAGTCGTGCAGTGGAGCACAGGAGGGAAACTTTGCTTCCCACTCACTCAAAAGCCTGCCCGTCGGTCAGTGCTCCCTATCCATGGTTCCACCCCGCCCCGACAGGTGAAACCCAATATCACAGATATTCATTAGCTCCAGATCAAGCCCCTCTTGGCAGCCTAGAAAGAAGCACGCAGGACACAAGGCATGTTTCAAGGCCAGCACTGGGCACATTGCTCCTGGTGACCACTGCGCCCACAGCCTTGCTGCTGTAGCCACCCCGTGGCACATCTGGGACCATCTGAGCTACGTGCAAGAGACCAAAAATTCACACATTGCTGCCACAGCTGTTGGGGAGAGGAAGCTTATGGTCTCCAGACCAAAGTTACTGACACCTTCTTTGGAGATGAAGGTCGTGGCTATGTTCAAGAGGTTTGTGGGGGGATTAGGGAAGTTATTTTCCCCTTATCTGGATGAAAGGGGATTATGAGAGATTGGAGGGCTAGAGAGACTGCTGGTCCCCATGAAGAAAGATCTTTCAGGTTTAGCAGCCACGAACTCTCTGCCTGGGTGTATACTACGGGACATTTATGCATTTTGTATCATCAGGGTGTTTATGCCATTGGTCCAAGTCTCCACACCATCAAACTGCCCAACACCACAGTTTGAGCCCTAGGGTTTTTAATCAGGAGGAGCATGACCTCCTCTGGAGACCTGACATAAGTGCTGCAAGAAAACATCTTAATGAAAAGATCCCGTGGCTTTAACTTTCCCTTCCCTGTATTCTCACCCTCAGCTACTGGGCAACATCCCTGGGGCAATTAAATCAGCAGCCCACGTACCGTGGCGGTATTTGTGGCCCAAGGCAGTCGCCTGTACAGCAGAATGTGCCTGTGTAGGCTTCGCACCCTGCCATGCCCTCCAATGCCCCCCTGGCAGGGCTCCTCTGGCCCCAGGTACTGAAGGACAAGGTGTTTCCAAAGCGTCTTGCACATCGTGAGGCCCCCTGATGGGAACAGCTGAAGCAGAGTTCAGCAGCATCCCAAATCCCACCAGGTGCTTTTGGCAGGGCAGGAAACGGCACAGCAGTCCCGACTCCCCATGGGGAGAAAGCTGATTTTGTTTTCTGAACAGCAACCACACCATTTCTGGACCCTCGTTGATAAACAAACGCAGATTTCTCATCCACTCTCTGTTTTCCAGCAGTAAGAACCTGGGGCTGCCGCCAGTCCTCAGTCACAACAGCGAACTTTGGCTTGGGACTGTTCAGGTCACCTGGGCTACACAGCAAAAAAGTGGCCAACATTTTAGGACTACAACTTTGGAGCTTCCCTGCGTGACAGAAGTGGAATGACAAAGGGTTAAAGCTGGTATAACCTCAAAACCGCTCTTTGCTTTCCAAAGCAAGAACATCTTTGGCAGGGTCCCCATCTGGGAAATGACATCCCTCCCTCCCCTCGCTTCCCCCTCTTCTCCCCCTGAACTCAGAACAAAGCATTGCACTGCCCAACATGTTCCTCGACTGGTTTCATCTTGGTCCAAATGCTTCTCGCGTTTTAACTCCTGCCAAAAAGAAATGCATTAAAAAATAATATAAAAAAAGGCATGTGTGGGGCAGGGGGAGAGGAAGCAGAGAGAGTAGAGGGAAGTCATTAAAACTGAATCTTGATTAGCTACCAGTGGTGGAGAAAGGAAACAGAGGGGAGAGGTTTTTCCCTTGTGATATGTCGTGTCATCTTGGGGCCAAAACCAACGGGCCCAAAGGAGACGAGACTTCTCCACACAACCCTCCACCTAGGCCCAAACCTAACTTGCTTTGCCTGTCCAGACCGTCACCAGAAGCACCTTCTTCCTCAAAATGTTTTCCTGCCTACCACTGGATACGTTTTTCACCTCTCCCATAGCTGCAGCTCTCCTGGATGGTAGAAAGGGGCACCCAGGGCTGGTGGAGACCAAATGCTCCTATCTTGTGCTGGTCCCTGGGCCACACTCTGAATATTTTACCCCCAAAAGGTTTTGCCACAAGGCCAAACCACCCCCTGAGACCTCATGGGAAGAAGGTTGGAGGACGCAGCCCAGCCAGCTGGCCTGTTTGGTGGCCTCTCTGCCTTCAGCGCCAAACACGAAGGCCTGGCCTCAGCAAAGCCACCGGGAGTCCTAGAGGAAGAGGGTTGTGTGTACTTTGAAAGTCAGCTGGACGGGCCAAAAGATGAGCCCCAGACGGCTTCAGGCTCCCAAACAGACACCCTCCAGCCAAAAACACAACAATCACATCAGTTAAAGAAGCGTTTAAGGAGAGGGGGAAAAAAAAAATCACCACAGAAAACGCAAGCCAGTTTGGACAGCCTGCGGATCCTGAAGCCGGGGACGCGCGGAGGATGTTTTTTTGTTCCCTCAGTACAAAAGCCCTCGGCTTCCCCTCCTCCTCCTCCTCATTCCCGCATTTCCCCACTGGGGCTGTCAGAGACAGTTCAAGGCTCCTCAGCAGCCCGGGCAAAGCCAGCCCTGGCTGCCCCTGGAGCAGGGCCAGAGGGCGATCCCCCAGAGCCCCAGGCTGGCGTTGGAGGCTGCCGGGCCCTGCCGTGGTCAACACGTCAGGAGGGGGAGAGATTGACTCCTTTTCTTTAAGTATCTCGTTACTGGTATATTTTTAAACACAGCTGGTTGCAAATTTTTATTTTTTTTTTTCAGCAAAGCCATAAATAAATAAATACTTTAAGGAAACTTCCTGTGATCCGAGAACTTCACCTACTGCTCTAGCCTTTTGCAAGTGGCATTCCCTCTCTGGTATGTGTAAGCTCCGCTTGCTGACGCTTTCCCTCCCATAAGGACCAAATCCACTGAACCATGGATAAAGTTTCAGGATTTCATTGCCTGCATTGTTTGGGATTTTAACAGCCGAGCACCCTCCTGACCAGCGTGCCGGTCTCGTTCTTGTCCCACCTGATGGCCTTCTATTTGTCTTGCAAAAGGTGGTGCCTTCTCTCAGGACCCAAAGATATCCCCCAGTCCTGTCTGCAAAACACTTCTCCCATTCCTTGTGAGGGTACCGCCCAGCACCCTGACCTGTCTTCCTCATACCAGATCATCCCATCCCTCATCAGCTCTCACTCCTCCATCCTTGTCAACTTCTTTTAGCGAGTAATCTGTTTCTACAGCTGTAAAAAAAAATAAATATTCAAAACCACCACCTGTCGTGACGTCCTACGTAAAATAGTAAGGATTACAACAACACCCACCACCTTCTATTAGCAATCTACTAAGGAAAGCAAACAGACACCCACTTGAGAAGAAGTCTGACAGGGGAAGCAGCATTTCTCCCCCAGCCCTTCCCCTGTCCGCCAGACAAAGCCTGTTCAGCAGCGGCTGTGCAAGACTTGGCTGTTACGTAAATAGCAAATCATGTCTTGGAGCCAGCTGAGGAAAAAAAGGCCCCCAGCCCGAGGCCCTGCACACAGAGCAATGGAAGTGCTTGCCCCCAAAAGGATGGCTTTCCACAGCGCTTCTCGTTTGAGCAGGATGGAGCCCATTAAACCCAGAGAAAGATGGCTCGGAGCTCCAGGCCTCTTCACCCCAACGCTCAGCCACTTCTCCTAGCCCAAAAAAGGAAACAAATCCACGACCAAATTGCTTCCAATATTTTTTTTTTCCAAGCTATTGTTATGTGACTGCATTTGGAAGTAAGAGAGAAAAAACAAATGCATGACTGTGGTCAATGTCTGTGCTAGAATAGGGGAAGAAAAAAAAAATAGACCAAAAAACCAATGACCCAATCCTTGCTTTATGTGCTTAGTCACTTTTGGAGAGGACTGTACCCAGGGAGGAGACCGGGCAGAAGCAGTGACACACCATAACCAGCCACCAGGCCCTGGGGGGCTGGCAATGGGAGATGCAGAGCAGGCAGGAATCTAGCATCCATTTCTTAATGTACGCCGATGAGCACAAGAAATTCTTGAAAGATGCGGCCTCTGGTATTTGCTCAGTTGTCTATTAGGGAAAAAGAAACAAAACTCTTTGGGTCTTCCAAAGATCCTCACGTTACCTGTCCAGTAAAGGAAAATAGGGAACATTCGAGTCTCTTATTTTACAGAGGTTCTTTTAAGACAACAGCATTAGGTACTCTACAAAACTGCAATAAAAAGACATCCTCTGCCTCAAAGAATGCCTCTCTAATTGCTTACAGAGCCTGTCAACGCCTTCTTTGAGAAGGGAAGTCTGTGACTGTCCCATAGCACCAAATACCCCTAGAAAAAACTTTCACTGTTCCGTGCAAAGTCATCTGTAGACCAGCTCAGTACCTACCCCAACACCATCCCCTCCAAAGTACACTATATACCGTCACTTGCTACAGACCACACAGGCAATGTGAGAAGTGGGAAGGAAGAAAGACTTTTTCCTCACTCTTTAGCAACTGGGAAAACTCGTCCATACAAGGGAAATCCAATCTCAGACGTATCAGTATGGAAAACAGTGATCATTTGTTAACTTGCAAAATGCCATAAACTCTTTTAGGATGAAAGTACTCCTCGGTTTTGAGGAGATGCTGCTCTGTGATTTTTAGTCCTGTTGTGCATCTGCCATGTTCTGTTCTGGGATGGATAAAGCAAACCACACTCAGGTAGTCACATCTACAACACGCTTCAGGATTTAAGTCTCTCATGAAAGAGATAAGCTATCTAAACATGAAGTGTAACAACGGGACAAAAAGCAGCTTCCAGAACTCCCTCTACAAGCTTAATAGGGAAACGATGATAATTTCCCTCTGTGCTTCTCGCCAGCTGAAGCCTGTCTGTTTTCCAGCCCCCCCTGCCCTGCCGATAACAAACATCTGGTAGGGGCGTCCTCCCTCGTGCAAGAGGGGAACAGACCCCTCGCAGCCTCTGGGGCTCTGTACCTCAGCAAAGCCCCTGGGGAGCCCCTGCTATAAAAGCCACAGAGAAACCTCTGCCAGCTTTCTCTATTGACTACAGAAGTGTTACATGGAAAATGATTTATTTATTTATTTATTTTACAGCCCCCAATAAGGGCCTCAGTAGTTAAGGAGACCTTCAGGAACAGCACGCGAGGAGTCTGTGGTGGAGGCGATCCCTCGAAGGCCACCCCAGGCGTGACTTTCCAATGCTCTCTATTTTAGGATCTGCCTTCCTATCCCTTATCTACCAGCAGCTTTTACTTATCGACTGCTTCAGCAGAAAGCCCTGGAGGCTCCAGGCTGCAGGCTCCCTGCCAAGGCTGCCTTGCTGTGGCTCAGAGATGTCCTGCTGAGGCCTCCTGGCCTGCCACACGCCGTGTCTGCCAGCCTTGCTGAGCCTCTCCTCCGGCCACCTGAAGGGAGCTGGGTCCACACAAACACCTCCAGGCCCACACAAACACCTCCAGGCCCAGCGTCGGGAGATCTGAAATGCTGATAAGTTCACCTCTGGACCCCTGGGCCCCAATCTGCGGGTAATGAGGGGAAGGAGGGAAGCAGAGCCATGGCTCCCCTTTCCAGGGAGGCTGGTCTGTCTCCAAGAGCGGCCTCCGGGGAGGCTGCAGCCTTGCCTGCCTGGGCAAGGGCTCCCCAAACCCGCTCCGACACGCCAGCGCCCTGCGCTCGCCCCGGGTCGCGCTCCAGCAGCGCGGAGGCACCGCCAGCGGTGCCTTATCAGCCCTCCCCAGAACAAGTAAGGACAGGGGCGCTCGGGATACGGCCCAACAAGCCTTGCTCGGCCCCAGCACAGGGACCTCAGGCAGAAGAGGGTGAATTGAAGCCAGGAAATTGGGAAGGAGGGAGGCGTGAGGGCCCAGCAGCAGCCCCCACATCCTTTAGGAGGCAGCACGTGCTTGGGGAACGGGCGCACGTTCGCAGGACCCGCTGTAATCCCAGTATCATTTCCCATTGCCAAGTCCGAGAAGAAAGCAGAACTGAGAGGGATGTGTACACTGGGAAGAAGGGAGATGTTATTTTCACTAAGCATGAGGAGAGATGGGTGGCACAACCCTTTTTTTTTTTTTTTTTTGATATCTTCCCCACCCCACAGCATCCCGGGCTACCTGCACCAAGCAGGAGCTGGGCATCCAGACACCCAGCACATCCCCAGCCCAATGTTCAACGCGGTCAGGAGCTCTCAGGAAGAGCAGCTCTTTTATTCCTCACCCCTCCTCCTGCACCTCCCTGCAACACACGGTATTTATGTGCTGACTGCAGATTAGCAAGCAGCGCGTCCTCTTGCATCTGGGCTGCAGCATGTGGGCTTGGCCTTGGCAGTGTCTGCTAGAGCTCATCCTTGGCTCGTGTGCTAAAATTAAGTGCCTCCAGAGCAGGAGGAGCACGGTCCCAGACCCCTGGAGAAAGAAGGCACGCGGTATTTATGCAGCGAGACCGTTTTGCTCGCAGCACGCACTTTCATTACGCTGGCTCCCTGCTCTCCCAGCTATCCTTCAAAGCACCACACCACAACCAAAAACCAGCTGACAGGAGAGAACCGAAGTCATTCCCTTCCCCTCAGCCACCAAGTCCTGCAGGGGCAAGACACTACCAACAACACCTGCAATGCCAGGGGCCCCAGGTGGACAACCACTCACTGGAGCCACCATCCTTCGTTGACTGATGCAAGGGCTAATGAAGATGAAACTCTGCTATGGACAACTCTCAGCTGAAGAGAGCTCTGAGGCAAAATATCCCCAATGATGCTCTTCTGAAGAGCAGGGCAAGGTGGAGGATGCAGCACAGGGCTGGGTATCAGGCAACACAGTGTCCATAGTAAGCTCCAACCCCAACGTGCTGAGTGACCCCAAGGCACACAAGTCCTTCTTCATCCTTTATTTTCATCTCTGGTCCTGCTTTTGTCTTGCTGTTTCAACAGTGTCTAACGTGGCTGGGTCCCCGTCTCAGTTAAACCTTGTAGACACTACTACAATACAAATAATAATTTAGGTTTTGGAATACAGTGGTGGCATGGCAGGCCTTCCTCAGGCCTTCGCCCAGGGAGCCAGTGTTAAGAAACCTCTACTTATCTTCAATGCTTTGGCTACGCACAAACTGGGTTACGCTCAGATTTTTGTGGCTGCTGAAATCCGTGCTTGTTTGCTTGGTCACTCGTTTGGGAAATTTTTGGGAAGGTGGTTCTTTGAAGTGGCTCGGATGGTAGGGGTGTCCAAAGTTATCCCAGGGGAGGCAGATTAGAGGGCAGAGAGCAGGCGAGGTGGTCAGGCATCAGTGATAAACATGGACTTGCCACTTTGCTCTTGACATTGTCCACTTTGTGCTTCTTCTCCCTCCACCCCAAATCTGCAGCCAGGCAATCATGAGGAAAACCCTACCACTGTACAAACAGCACGTATGTTCCTGCTTAACCTAGTGTGTTAACACAAATAGTTGACCCTTGCTTGCACAAAAGCCAGCAGACTCCATGAGGCAGTCAGCAGGGTCCCACAGCTTGTGCTGTGTGTTTGTGGAGCCCACGGGCTGCACGGTCACCGAGCATGGCTGACCACCAACCTGAGACCTTCTCCCTCTCTGCTGGCTGGGCAGAAGTCTCCAACAGGACCTGGAGCTCAGGTGCCAAGGCACTAAGCTACTCGTGCAATGTTCACCACTGCTGAGGTGGTGCAAGAGGGGCAAGGTCCTCCAAAGCAAGTCAGCCTTGCGCTGCCTCACACTCTTCGTCTATACCATTAGGTCAAGTGCTCAGGCACAGGTTGGCACACAACAAGGAGATCTACTCCTCGCCTCCTCTGAAGCAAAGATCTCTCTTCTTAAGGCCAGCTCCAGCTTTGGATGTGTCCCTGATGATGATGGACACATCCAGAGCAGCTTCATGCCTCTCTTAGGAGCCCTCTGTGCTCCGTCTTCTCACAGCCCTGACTCACCCCACAAGCATCAGGCTCCAGAGGTGCCCAAGAGCTACATGCCAGATGTCCAGTTTGGCCAGCTGAGGGGTGAGGAAGTCCCCACGGGGATGCAAAGGCTGGCAGATACTCTCCACCATGCCATTAAGTCACGCCAGGTGCTCCTGAAAAATCCCACCCAGCGCGTTTCTGAAAACATCTCCGGACACCGTGACTCGAACCCACCCCTTCAACCTGACAGTGCTTGGGTTTGTTCAACAAGCAGCTTTCGGTGAGGGGGGAAAAACAACAAATAAATCACATTCACCATCAGCTTAGATTCAGGGGGGCCAAAGGAATCGCTCAGGGACAGCAGCGGGCTCTGAAGAAGCGGGGCCAGCTCGTCCCTTTTACCACCCACGGCCAAGAAACGTGCAAGCAAGCACCACCTTCCTGCCCCAGAGGGGACTGCCATCCAGCAGAGGGCTGGAGCCACAAGAAGGCTCCACGTCAGCTACAGCCCAGGGAGCAACTTGGGACAGAAGGCGCTAGCTGAAGTAAATTATTATTCAGCATCCAGAACGCCATTGGCTTCCAAATAATTGTCTATTTGTGTGCGTGCATGCACAAGAATCCTCGTTCCGTGGTCTCTGCCAGCATATTCCCAGTACTGCCACTCTCCGGGGACAAGGCCCATACTTGTATTCAATCTTGGTGTTGGATCTCGAACACTAAACTTTCAGATTTTGTTTTAAAAAACATTTTCTCTGGCAACCGGGCTGTTAATGGATTTGATGTTTTTGCTCTTGCCTCCTACCTACCTTTAAAAGCTTGGCACCAGAGGGCTTCTTTGAAGATAAGGCCAAATTTGCAATTTAAGGGGTGGAACTTCATAAAGCTAGACACGGAGGGATGGAGAGGAGGAGGGAAAAAAAAAAAAAAAAAAAAACAGGAGCCACTTTGCTTGTCGAGATACACACTGTACAGTAGTACATAAGACTACAATGGCCTCTCTGTACCACCGCTGGCTGCAGCCATAAATTTGCTGCAGCTGCAGGGCTGCTACCTACGCTAGGCTCCCCACGGGTCCTGCTCAGCGAGCGGCTCCTCTCCAGCCGGACAGCCAGCCTGCCCCCAGAGCAAAACCAGAGCCCACATCCACCCCGCACGCACGGGTGGACGTCCCCTGAGGCGACCGCAGCAGCTGAAACCCACAACGGTCCTAATCCGAGAGGGTTTTTGTGGCAGCCAGCAAAGCCACGGCCTCTGCGGATCTCCAGCAGCCCTACCCTCGGCACCACAAGGAGGCAGGGAAGCGCCGCTCTCAGGTTGTGCAGGTGGAGAACTGAGGAAACTTGCCCTAAGCCGGGGGGGAATCGGGATGCAAAGAACCAAAGCCAGCTCTCCTGCCCTAAAAGGCTGGCATCACTGAGCTGGGTAGCTGCTCTTCCTCAAAGTAGCACAATAAGTGAGAGTGACATTACCAAAGGAAGCTGCTTTTTGCATATAAATGGTATATTTCAGGCCAGTGCACCCACATTTGAGGTTTATTTCTCAAACACTACCTCAGTAGGTTTGCATCTGCACAAGCTTTCTTTACCACACCAAACCCAACATTGAGCTCTGCCTCACCTGTCCTTTGTTAAATAGGCAATAAAACAAAAAGCAACCTCCCTGTGATACCTGAAAGCTGCCAACGCAACTGTGACAGGGACCTTCACACCCTTTTTCTCTCCACTTTTAGGATTTAAGGGGCAGAAGAGCCCGATGCACAGCCTTTAGACACAGAAGCTTGTTCAGACTCGCTGGCATGGCAGGCAACGAACCCATCCTTGCACTTGGCAGGGCTGTAGGGCCACAGCTCTGCACAAGTGCAGGACTGCCTGGCTAATCCCTTTTCCATCCAGCGCAGACCTTGCAGAGCAAAAATGGCATTGCCATCATGGGGCTCGGGGTGAAAGACTCGCTCCCTCTGCCAGGAGCAGGAGCTCACAGAAGGTGCCCGCTTTCCAGGCCACCATCTGGCTCTCACAGACACACACCACAGCCCCAAACCTCTTGTGATCCCCACGGCAGCAGGTTTTCATAGCAGCAACACGCTGCTGCGTGGTTTGGACGATGCCCAGCCAGCCTCCGACCCGCTGCACGGGCACAAGGTGCAGTCGCCAGCCCCACGTCTGAGGGGAGCTCGGGGAAAGTTTTGGCCACGGGGCTGCAGCATCCCCGGAGCAGCCGAGCTGAAAGGGAGGGTAAAATTTGGCTCTCACCTCTGCGCTGGCATGCTGCCCACAAAGAGGGCGAAGAAGCTCGAGCACGTCCCACACGCTCCCCGAAGCACATTTTCCTCCATCAGTCCCGGCAGAGCCAAAATAAATTGGCACTAGCTCCTGCTCGAGCCCTCCTGTAAGGCACAAGAGCAGCCTGAGAGCCCCTCTCAGCCACTGAGCCTCCTCTGTGCCAGGTGCTCTGCTAACAACTCCATCAGGCACAGCTGAGCCCCTCAGCCTGCTCGTCCTTTTGCAGGGAAGAAAAGGGGCCCTTTTAATAAAAGGAGCATGCAGGCTCCTCAGGGCAGGGATCTGTCCTTCCCTGTTTACGTACAAAACCCCGCACTGCCCGCGGCAGCTTCAGCACCGCAGGCTTTTCCCCTACAACAAACAACTCTCCGAGCTCCTCCGCTTCCACCGTGCTCCAGCCCCTTTTGTCTCTGCTGTGCTGCTGGAGCCCACCCCACGCTCCTGTGGAGAGCAGATTTGAAGGAGCCTTGCGCGCAAATGTGCGTGCAAAGCAAATTTTGGAGGCTTCCCGTCCTGCGAGCGCTGCGCTCAGCCAAGGGAGCAGCGGGAACAATGCCGTGGGATTCAGGGCCAAGAAGGACTGAACCAGGCACCAGGAAATCAGGAAAGATGTTTGCGATGCATTTGGTCGAACAGTTGCTCAAAAATACATTTAGGAGAAAAAAAAATAAAAAATGGAAGCTGGTCTTCACCGGGACCTGCAATCCCTTTATTCATTACCCTGCAAATTGTCCTTGTGGCCTAGGAGCTGGAATACTTAACAACCTTTTAAGCTGAGCCTTGACCACAGGAGCACCAAAGTACACAGCAGCAGGTTTTTCCCTCAGGATGTTTTCAGTCTAACCAGAAACAGGAAGTCTCTGAAGGTTTTGCAAGAGAGCTTCTGCGTTGTGGGATACCCCATCCCAGCAGCAGACTTTGCAGGGCAGAGCTCCTAGCCTGGCAGGCTATGGTTTAAACCAAGAGGTTTGCAATCCCTGGTCCACAAGACGCAAGCAGTAACACTTCAAAATACCCTTGCACGTCAAAGAAGTCCAGGGGAATTGCTCCTCATACATCTGAGGCACACAGTTTCAGGCACTAAAATGACCAGCTGACCATTATTTATTGCCCAAGAAACTCGTGTGAACCCAGAGTTACTCTGGCCTACTGCTGCTGGGACTTTTTGAGGGCTGAGTGACTGAGACTTACCAACCTGGTAGGTAAGGGGCCCTTTGGGAGATGGCCTGTCTCCACCTGGGCACAGGGAAAGATTTTGGAGGTGCAGAGGAGCATGGCCAAGCTCATGTCCCCTGGCGTGTCTGAGCTCTGCCCTGAGACACAAGGGACACTGCTCTTGATGGCAATTTGGGTGGCAACTCACCCCACCTGCACAGGGTTCAGCCCCATTTCCTGCAGGGGGAAACTGAGGCACGGGGCTATGAGGGAAATTGTTTAAGCTCGTGCAATGCATGTGCATCGGTCACAGTCCTGACAGCTCAACGTCCAAACCTCTGCATCCACCTGAAGAGGGTCTTTCCTCCTGTTGCTCATACCTTGCCTGGTATTTTAGCCAAGCATGGTCAGCCAGTAAGGAAGGAGAGAAACAGTAAAATACCAGGTCTGCTCTAAACAGATTAGCTTTCTTAACTGAGGGAAGGAAGTGTCCCCTCAGCATCTCTGGGGGGAGTGGGGACAGAGCAGGCTGCTCGCTTCCCAACCCCACCTGCACTGGGCAATAATTCACCTGTCCTCGAAAAGAGCAAAACTCCAAACTGAGAGTCTCACACCCAACTGGCTGGGAAGGCCTCTGCAAACACCGGGCACCCAGCTTCACTTTGCAGTGGTGAAGAGCCTCTCGTCCTGTACTTACTGGGAATATCCTGTCATTACATGATACAAAAAAGCTATATTTTCCAGACCACAGGGCTACAGAGCATCCATAAGACTCACATGCCAGTTTGTAGTGCATATATTCACCTGTAAAAGTTCTCCTTTGCACCAAGCGGAGAAGAGATGTTTGTGGTGTCAGCTGTTTGTGCTGGGATCTCTCTCAAAGAAAGGTGTCATGGGTGTGCATGTATGTATGAGAGAGAGGAGAAACTGAACTTACTTTCCAAATCTCCACGGGACCCTTGTGCACTCTTCAGATGAACCTGCCTCATTTTCCCCAGCGGGGAGGACTGCTCTCTACCTGACTCCAACCCTCACAGCAAACACCTCTTGTCTGTGTTGTAGTGTGGGATGAGCCTCTGTAATTGTAGCTGGGAGGGGGTGGGAGGGTTTAAAAAAGTACATAGAACAAAACTCCATTTATTTCTTGTCAGAGAATATCACTCACTCAGCAGGGAGCTCACAGCTCTCCCTAATTGTCCTATTTACTTTAGAAGGTCCCAAGATGACTCCCATTAGCGAGGGAAGTTATTTCACCTTCATTTCTTTAGGTCACTTAAATAAACAGAACAAATCTTCATTGCAAACCCGTGAAATGTTTCTGCTGAAGTCCTTGCCAGAGCCATAAACCTCAATATCCAACCCACTGAAAAAACCACGTGCATGTATGTATTTATGCATATATATGTAGGAGCCCTCCTTCAAACGTAGGCACACTGAGGCAGTTCAAAACAAGAAAACAAAGTTAAAGCCCTACTCGCAAAAGCACCCACATTCTTCTAATATTTTCCACGATAGTTTTTTAGCCCATGGGAAAATAAACTTTAATGGCAGATTGCGAATTAACGTACCCAAAAGATACCGTGGTAGGGATATAGAAATTAGAACTGGACACCAAGGAAATCAAACAATTTAAGACATGCCTGGAATTACGGGCGGGCACACAGTGTGTGTGGAAGCCTGTTATCCCACTTGCATAATGCTGCAGAGAGGTCAAGAGACTTTCTTTAAAACAAACAAGGACAAAAAAAACCTTTAATAGACCTGAACTGCCTTTCCCACAATGCCAGTGAAATCACACTCAGGGTGCCAGAATTAGCCGAGGAAGCGCTCAAAGACAGCAGATTTCTATTAAATACCTTTTGCCAGCTGGAGGTATTGGGAAAAGCCCCTTGTTACTTTTCAAAGTAATTATTAGCATATGCAGAGCACTGGGAAAAGTCTCATTTGGACACGGCTACAAATGCTGCATCCCGCTTTGTCCCCAGCACATTTGCGATTTGCAGCCACCACCGAGACCTGCCAAAGCTCCAGCACCAGCAGCAAGGCACACACGCACGACTCCTCCAGCATCCCGCCGCAGAGCAGAAAGTCACTTCCCCCAACCCAAATCGCGCCTCGTCCTTGCACCAGCGATAAAAATCTACCGTTGCACAAGAGAAGGACTGAAATTTTGCTCACGGATTACCCACCCACGCTCGTCTTTGCAGGAGCAAAGCCCCTTCACACAGCACAAACCAAAGTGTATTTGGTTGTGTTTGCAGGGGCTGCGACTTGCCTGCAAACTCCCATCTGCTTTTGACAAGAGCTGGAGCAACAGGAGACGAAAACATTTTCTTTTTTTTTTTTTTTTTTTTTTTTTTTGCACAGCTCGTTTCCCTCTCCCTCTCTCCACCGCACTCCTCGGCCAGCCGGTGGCAAGGACAGGGAGATGTCGTGGACCAAGCTTTAGGGGAAGTTTTAAGCAAAGCGCCGGAGCACCGCGGCGTGGATGTGCTCCGGGCCCTCCATTAACGCCGCCTGGCCGAGGAGGAAGGGCTGGGGGAGGCTGACCCGCTCCCCAAATCCCACCTGCCCCAGCACAAACCCAAACCCCGCACAGGCTGGGGCCGGCGGGACATCGCTCTTCTCTTGTCACCTCCTTGGCGCGCCCGCTGACCCCTTCCCGGCATCCCGACGGCAACTTCCCCAACTCCGGCACAAAGCCGGGGTGCTGAGGAGGGGGAAAGCCCCTCGCCCCTTTGGCTGGACGCCCCCCTGGCCCGCTCCCCTCCGCTTCACTCACCGGGGGCTCCGGCCCAGCAGGCGGGGGGAACGCGACCGTGCCCGAAATTGAGCGAAGCAACAAAGAGGCTTAACTCCAGGAGCTGGCAACTTCCAGGCCGGATCTGCGGGGAATTCAGCACACACACACAGAGAAAAGAAAAATAGTAATAATAAAAAGAGGAAAAAAAAAAAAAGAGAGAGAGAGAGAAAGGAAAAAAAGCCTGTTTTGGGGGGAAAAAGGGAGGGGAAGGTGGGGGCCCTTGACTTGGGGGTTGCCGGCGGTGTTTTGCGGCTGGTTATATGCGGAGCTGAGGCACGGCGGGGAGAGCAGCGAGGGTGGAGGAGGAGGAGGAGGAGGAGAAGGAGGAGGAGGAGGGGGAGGAGGAGGGAAGGGGAGCGAGGACGCGGGGAGCCAGACCCTCCATACAGGAGACGGCTTTTGGATGACTGAACTCCCAAACAATTCCCTGCTCCGGCTACTCCTGCCCCAGCGCCTCTCCCTCCTCCCCTCCCCCTGAGGAGGAGGAGGGATGAAGAGGAGGAGCCAGAGGAGGGAGAAAACACAAAATTCAACTCCCTTCCCCAAAAAGCAAGGCAGCGGCCGCTTGTTCACCCTCACACACACACACACACACAGCAATAACAATAACCAGCATCATCTGGCCGCTGCCTACCTCGAAGGGAGGCCGCCGGCACCCACGGGGCTGCTGCCCGCCCGGCCGCCGCGCTCCCCCCGGCAGGCGGAAGCGGGAAAGTTGGGCCGAAAAGTTTGGCCTGACAAGGAGGGAGGCCGCCGTGGCGGCTAGGGCAACAACGGGGTGGCCAGCGGGATGGTGGCGGCAGGGCCATGGCTCCCCCAGGCCCGGAGGGGAGATGGCCGCCAGAGCTCACCACACGGAGCGGCTGCCTCGGCATGGGGTCAGGAGGGACGGGCAGTGCCACCGTGGGCATCAGGGACTGAGGGGTTTGGGGTTGTAGGAGGCGATGTTCAGGCTGTGAGAGCCTCTGGGGGTGGATATCACGTGAGGTGTTGTGGTAGACCTTCTGATTGACCTCATCGCCCTGTAGGGACCACGCTGGGAAAGTTGTGTGGAAGTTTCGCCAAGCACCTGTTGAAATTCAAGGGGTCGGACAGCTTTCCTACGGGTCTGCCAGCTCAGCAGCAGGCACCCGCCGGAGGTACCTACGAGCAACTGTGCCCCGGCATGCCCTGACCCGCAGCCTCACAAGCCGGGCAGCTTCTTCAGCCATCCCTGCTCTTTCTGGCAAACCTGCCAACACCGAGCCATGCCAGGTTTCTGTGTTATGCTCAGCTCTGCGTGTTGCATGTCTGCAGGAGAGTTAGATCCTTCCTCCAGGCTCTGGTGATGGCTTGCAGGGTGCGACTGGGCAAGTCCTGGTCGACACTGTGTGCCTCAGTTTCCCCAGTTGTGTGAATGGAGTTCAAACATCTCCATTGCTGCCTCGCAGACCAGTTTCCTCCACAAATTAACTCTCAAATACAGCTTCTCTGAAGGGAACGTGGAGAAAAGTGAGACAAGAAGAAGACTTTTTCTTCCAACCATCCCCCCTGGCAAGTGCTTACCCTTGGGTAAATCATTTCAGGCACAAATCTTCAAAAAAGGCAAAGACACCAATCCCTGCGATTAAACCAAACCAGCTCCTGCTCCCTGCCTCCCTCCACTCCAAAGGATGTATATGTGCCCAACAACACACAAGCTAGTAAAATTACCCCAGAGGTGCTGGGAAATCCTTTAAAAGTCCTGCAATAAAGACAAGTTTGAAACAAATCTGCTGCCACTGCAAGGTCAGACTAGGACTGTTTACGAACTATGAACAGGTTTCTCACACCTTTGCCATGCACAGGGCATAGATGATACACGTGATACAGTTTTTAAATCTGATTTTTGTTGTTGATGTTGTTTCTGCTTGGTTTTGAGTTTCTCGTTTCCTCTTTTTATGATGGGGTACTGAAAATTTCAAAACTCATTCGTCTGTGGGGTTTCTGGAGTTCCAAGGAAATATGTGCTGATGGCTCCTTGACTTGCACATGAATGGGCAGGCTTACCAAGTTGAACACAAACTTCCTTCCTCCCCAGCATTAACTTTGCTGTCCAATTATCTTTTAAAGATCTGTTTCCCAGAGTCCAAGCTTTTTCTTTTCATTGCCCAGCAACACAGCCCTTAGGTGCTAAATCCATATGTAGACACCTCACTAAGTGGGCTAATTTTTACAAGTGCTGAGACCTCTAGCACCTGCCTTATCTGAAAAGCAGCGGTTTCCTAATTTAGAGCAGTCGTAAACTGTCCTAAATTAAAACAGGAATTGAATTAGCCCTGACGAGTTTTAGGCTTACAGAGGTGGGAAGAAAGAGGTGAGGGAGAAGAATTAAAGCTACCCCGTGCAAAGAAGTGCCCTGGGGCTTGTTTCGTGCTAGGAAAAAAAAAAAAAAAAAAAAAGGCCAGGATTGCGGCCCCACAGGATTGCATTCCCTGTTTATCCACAGGGAGGAGGAAACGTGGGGTGCAGCAGCACCCTTCATTTACTATTCTTCCCACATCACTCTAAGAAATGCCTTGGGGATGAAGTAGGAAGCTAGTTCATGCAGCCATGCCCCCTGTGCACCCACAGACAAGCTCACCGGCTCTAGGCTGGCACCCCTTTACTAAAAAACCACCCACCAGAACTGCCCTCAGGTTGTCATTGACCTGGCTGAAGTTCAAAGCAGCAATAAAGCCAAAAACCCCTCCTTTAGCCCCATTCTGTAGGGTTTAAGGAAGCTTTTACCATGGGCAAGCTGTGGCTGGGGGGGACCCGTCCCCCTCGGGAGGTGCCGGAGCATCCCGATCCTTGGCCCCAGCCCTCTGCGATCCCAGGCAAAATTCCCACTGCTGCTGCTGTCAGATGCAAAGGCTCCTCCTCGGGGCCGCAGGAGCTCCAGCTGTTTGACATTGTGCGGAGCAAGGCGGGGGGCACCGAGGGACTCCGCATGAAAGGGCGAGCTCAAAGGAAACCGGACCCTGGCATGTCGGCACGATACGCAGTGGGTAACAGGCTCAGTTAAATTTGCTCATTCAGCCAGCTAAGAGGGAGAGTTTTCTCATCCGCCCTGCTATGTTTAATTCATCCACACATGCCTCCCAATTATGGACGGAGCAATAAACAGACGGGGATGCTGGGGGTGGGGGAGAGACGGGCAGCCCCCAGCCCCCAAACCTGGGCTCCCCGAAAAATGGTGACCTGCACGCTGCTGTCCTGGCTGTTTTCCTGGGGAAATCAGCACTACTAACTCTGACTCTCTGTAAATTTTAGCCCAAATTTGTGCCTCTCTCAATGTGTATTTCAGAAATACACATTGCAGGAGGTGTGTGCACAGTGATGCTTCCAGATGTCCAGGCCCAGCCTTTGAGTCAAGTGAAACTCCCAGCAAAAATCCGTGCAGCATTCCTGCCTCCATCGAGGCTCCTGGACTTGCCCCCAGGTTTTTCTGTTCCCACAGGAGGCATTGGGCCATGGAGCCAAAGGCAAGGTGCAGAAAGCCCCCCTCAAAGCCATGTGGCTGCCTTGTAGGGAATTCATGGTGAGTCTGATGAGAGAGGACAAGAAAAAGGCAAGGATGCATCTCCAGGAGCTGGCCAGTCTGAGGGCAGCAGCCTCCAACCCAAGTGGGGAAGAAAATGGGAAGCCCCTGGTTCAAAGGGGTTTCAGCATGAGTTTTGCTTTGTTTACCCTCTTGTAAAGCTATTTGTTACTTCGATAATCCATAGGAAATGGGATCATTTCTCTCCCAGCTTGTCAAATTAAATAAACAAATAAAACCTTGTTTGGCTGGTGAACAGCTTAGAAAGGAAAGTGTATTTGTACAGGGATTCAGGATCTAAGCATCTTGCAGGGGCAGAAGATTAAGAAAGTAATCAGAGAAAGAAAGAAGGAAGCGATTCAGTCATCAAAACTCAAGAGAGCCAAATTAAAGAGGGGGGTGGGACGGGATGACAAGAGATAGGGCCTGGCTATATTAGGAAATCTGTGCGGGAGTAAACTCAACCAGCCTGAGGTCAGTTTAGTTTCACCACTAGGGCCCGAGTCAGGGACTTAGACTTGCTTGTGAGAAGCTCGCCCTGAAGTCGGACAGAGATGTCCCACTTTGGCTGAGATGTTATTTCAGAATACGTGTGTGGTGTAATTCTTGTAACCTGAAGGGTAAACTGGTGGTAGATCTGCCTGGTTTTGGGTAGGGGCTGGCAACAGGGTGGTTTTATCAGTACAGTCCCTATTTCAGACACTGTAAAACCAGCATATAAGAAAGATTCCCCCAGAAATGTGTCATTCTCCTTTTGCACAGTGAAAGTTATATTGGTATAAAATGTGTTACATGTATGTATAGCTGTGCCTACACTCTTGGTGTAGCATTATATGCATAATGGGGACTTTCTAAAGAAGTATCATTCTGTTAGTGGTCGGCTCATTGATACAAAATATTTGGACTCCAGGGCTTCCAGGTCTATGAGATGGTCAAGTTCATGTTCATTTGTCTCCTTGTCTTAAAAAGTTCAGGAATCTACAGTTGGAGAGATCATCTTGTGTTTGGGGAGTGCTTTACAATGCCACTAAGCATTTTAGGTGGGGGACAGGGTCTTTAAGCAAAGCCTTTGCTAATTGGAAATAATCCCGTGCAAAAGGCAAAACTTTTTGCTTGAGTAAGGAGCTCAAACACCCTAAGTAAACAGCCTTTTTTCCCCCTGAGATCCTGCTTTCCAATGCAGGATTGTGCCAATGCAGCCACGTTTATGATCATGACCACAGAGCAGTATGGGAAGTCCTGAGCATGGACACAGGAGCACCACGAACCTGGTGTGTGCAGAAAGAGCTCACGCTGATTCTTCAACACCTGCCCTCCTGCCTGTGGCTTCATCACCAAAATCCACCTCAGAGTTATAAGCCTGATGGGACAGAACATAAAATCAAGGCCGTGCATTTCCTCTTTTGCTGGGACAGTGATGCAAAAAAGCAGTTCCTTCTCATGCCAGAGGAACCACTTTTTTTTCTCTGTGGAGATGCTGCGTGGAAATCTGGTGCTACCATATAGTCAATAGGAGTCTTATTCCCATCACTACAGGGTTTAGGATTTCACACTTTTTACTGATTCCCTTAATCTGAAGTAAGTCTTTTGGGGTTTACAGACATCAACAGCCAAGATACGGAGGCATCCTAAAGGTGTTCCGGGTTAATGCTGAAGGCTGAAAAGACCCCTTTAGCTGGGGTGCAGTCCCCGAGTAATTACACTGATGATAAATAGCTACCTGTCATGTCTATCAGCAAGGGAGCTTACATTTTAAGGCATGCAGATCTCCTTTACATCACATTCTCTCTTTGTGGCAGTCGGTCTATTCACCTATTATTTACCCGTAATCTCTCCTCCTCCACCGCTTCCCCACACACCTGTTGCCTTGCCTTCCTTCTTTTTCATCACCTGTGCCTTGTTCTGCCCCTTAGAAGAGCCCTCCAAAAAGTCCTCATCCCCGCCAGCCCCCTGTCTGTCCCCGTGCCCCCACCCTGCCATCACCTGCATCCCCAGCGTGAAATCCGTCCGGATTGACCCTGCACGGAGTACTTTTGAGCCGGGTCAGGCTCGCTAGGGCATGCAGTGCTGATAAAAGGCAGCTCTGATGGGCTCTGTCAGGGATCCCGGAGAAACAGCCTGGAAAAAAATCTGTGAGCCCACAGCCCAGCCTGGAGATGACAAGGCATGTGGGGAAGCACCCGTAGTGCAGGTGGGTCCTACTCGGCTAGCCCCTAGTCCTTCGAGGACAACTCCCCTCTCCTGGAGGCCCCCCTGGCCAGGGGAGGTTCCTCACCTCCCAAGGAACATCAGAGATGCCACCCTTCATAAGCTGATCTTGTGCAGCCGTGTCCCTGCAGCTAGCCAAACCTGGGGAGCCCACAAGAGACTGCCCTAGGAGAGGGGTGCTCCCTGGTGTGCTCTTGTCCATCTCAGACAGAGGCATCTCCTAAGATATCATAGTGGTACCAACCTGACTTTCTATCTTTGTTCATTATTCCTGGAGCGACCCTTTCATACCACCCTCAGCAATATCCCAGCCCTCTGGTGTTTAGACTTGCAGCCCCTGACTTCTGAACTGCTTTAAGTGCCTCTCCTTTGGGTTAGGCTGGCTACGCATTGCCTGCCTGCGTTACTCCTTTAATGCTCTCCCCTCCAAAATGCTACTTTTGTCTTGGAAACCGAAGGCTGACACCCCACTGCAATCTGCGGACCGTGTAAAAGAAAGCTGCTCTTACAGCTCCGTGCCTCTCTGCGCGTCTGCCCGGTTTTGTCCTCTCATTAGGCTGTGCACACACACACTCCCGTTGCATGTTAAAGAGCAGGATAGCAAAGCACCTCCCAGGCATTTCTTTGTAACTTTAGAAACCAGGTCCCCCTTTAGAAAAGAGAAGCACGGCTGATAGGAAGGCCGCGGTGCTCAGGGGTATACGGTTTCTGAGGACAAGGGTTAGATGGACTTTAAAAGGTTATACAGCTTAGTGTTTCTGAGCCTTTTTTAATCCAGAGAACAAACTAACCTTTGGGTGAAGAAAAAAAAAATAATAAAAAATCCACAGATTCTTTCACAGAGTGATACCACACAGCAGCCAGCGTGTGCTGCCAAAGAAAGATCAGCCAAAGCTTTGAAATTCTGCTTTTTTTTTTTTTTTTTTTTTTTTTTTTTTCATTTCTCCCAGCTGCTTTTATTTGCCGCTGTTTCATTTGGCTGCATGTGTTAGATGTTGCACGAGGCATGAGGGTACGGGGGGAGGACTCGGAGGAGGATGCTGTGACCCAGTTGTGGACCACCTCCTGAAGCCCTGCAAGCCATCGGTACTCCCAAAACCCTTGCGTAGCCTGCCAGGTGGCACCGAGGCCAATATCCATGCAGTCCCCTCCTGCCTGGCACAGACCATGCCCGCAGGCTCCTTGTGGAAGGCAAAGAAGGGGAGCAATCCTTTCCATACAACTCGGGTTTTTGGTGGGACAGGAACAGCTCGCCTCGTTACTTCTGGGCCTACTTGGGCCTGCTGTTTTGGACCACCCCAGCTTAGTGCTCACAGCCCTTTGGTCCTGCTTGTTGGTCAGGCAGATAGTCTCAGTTTGGGCCCAGTTCTCCCTCAGCTACCCGGGTGTAGGAGCCCCCAAATTCCCAGCAGTGTGGAGGCAATGTAACACGAGAAGTGTGTGAGGCCCTTTCTTCTGGCCTCCTCTTGTAAATCACCTCCTGCAGCAGCACCTGAAGTCATTTTGACGAGACCAAAGCATGCATCAAGAAGCTTTTGTAGGAAGCCTGGGCAGATCAAATGCTCTCCGAGGGTTTGCTGTACCATGCAGGCCTGCAGACCACGTGGCTGGGGTCGCTGAGCGCTCGTGGAGTGAGGGCATAAAGCCACCAGGGAAATCCAAGTTTCTTCTGCTCATTGCACTGACCAAGCAGAGTGACCCCAGCTGAGCGATCAAGCATAATCTCCTTCCCCTTTCCTCTCATCGGAATATAGGGTCAGTTTGCTCGAGAGGTTTCAAGTTATACCAGCTTTCTGGTAGTGAAACTTTCCCATGAGACTGAACTGCGGGGCAGCTTGCTTTTTTTTTTTTTTGTGGCCTTTCCTACAGTGTCCCTTGCGTGAGCTGCAAGGACAGGGAATTCCCCTCCCACCAGAGCAGCTCCTTGTGCAGCTCCTTGCCTGTCTCTCTTGGTAGGAGAGACATAACAGGAGATCCTACAGCGTGCTCGTGAGGGGTGAGTGATATACCAGTCCCAGTTAGACCATGATACTGAATGATAACCGAATTGTCTCGTGTGGTCGTGCTATGGTGCTCACCACCTCATCCCTAATCTGCTGCCTTATCCTCCCATCCCGTCCTTGTCCAGGTCTCTCTGTGTGCCATCACTGAGGATCTTCGCGTGTAGGGTCAAAGCATGTCTCCAAAACATGAAAAATGAGGCTGTGCCATATTAGAGGTACTTATACCCAAAGAAGACAGAGCAAAATACAGCCCTGAGGCCCCCAGCATGACCCAACGCTGTTGCCTCTCAGGCACGTTTCTTGGGTGTGTGGGGGATGTCAGATTTTCTCATTTAGTGCCAAATTCTTCCTCTTAGAGTGCATCCAAACTGAAAGCCAGGCCCCCAGACCCTGCCCCCTTCTGAAAGGCTGCTCGCTGCTGCTCAGAGGACAACAACCTCTCCATGGTCAAGAGGCTGGACTTCCTGTAGGGAAGCACGACAGCAGTATCAAACACAGCTCAGCTTGGCTGGTTTTGTTCGTGCTACCACCATTACCATCACCACAAAATTAATATATCTCTACCCAAGAGATATTCACGTCAAACACATTTTTTTAAACAACCCTACAAAGGGTTAATGTATTTGGGGAAAACCCTGGGGCCACCTTGCCATCTGGCCGATCTGCCCTGTGTCCTGTGACCTGGGATTTCCTCAGGACCCCGAAGGAGCCGAATTTCCTCCTTGAACTTCAGTGGGAATTGGTAGTGGTGGGGGTCTCCCCTCCCTCAAAAGCTCAGACAAGCACTCCTCAGGCATCTCTCTCTTCTGCTTGTCACTCTTTGCCCTGTTTGTTTATTTTTTGCACTTCTCACAGCCCGGACAAGGCAAACAGGCTAGTCTATTGTTGGTGTGCATCTCTTTCACTGTAAGCTTTGTTTATGTCTTAGCACAGTGATGCAATATTTGGGTTGAACGCTTCAAGGGGAAATGTTTATAGAACTAAAAAAATATTTCCATTTGATTTGTTTATAGGAAGTTTTTTCTTGTGGTCTTTGGTTTTGAAAAGGCCTTCACATGTTTTCTTTTCTGCCCCCCCCTCAGCGCTCCCCCTTCGCAGATTTGGAGTTTGGAGCCAAATTCAGCCATGATAACACCGTGACTGACTCATTAGGTATTTCCACCACAGCTCAGCACTGTGGAGTTGGAGTATCTTCCTCCTGGCACCCCAGCTCTTCCCAGCACTGTCATCCTCCCCTGCACCAGCTTCTTCAAGCCTGTATGTGGGGTTGGAGGGCTCCAGCCCTGGACCCCCATGACCGCCCCTTGCTCCCGAATTGCCCCTGCCTGGGGCCATCCCTCGGGAAGGGTGAGCTGCACCCCGGGGGAGAGCTGGAAGAGTTAAACGGGAACAGTACTGGGAAGGGAAAACAAAAGAGTAATAGGAAAGGCATCTTTGTGTGACCAAGGGCTTAACCGAAACCAGGCCTTCTCCCTCCATCCCAGCCGGGAAAACAAGGGAATATGTGCAGGCAGCCGCCGGCCGAGTGCGAGCATGCGTCCTCCTCCGCAGGCAGCAAGGCACGGCCAAGCGCATCCACTCCCCCTCGCTGCCCTCTGCATCCACTTGCCATACGTGTGTCTGCCAGCAGGAACACGACAGAGAGCACGGGCTGTAACAACACGTCCCGGGCTCCTTGAACCAACAAATACCAGCCCTCCACATTTCCCCCATGCAGCCCCGCACCTATGTCACCACCGTTTCGGCCGGATGGCCCCCGAGCCCAGGTGCAGATGGCTTTCCATGAGCTCACCAACCAGCAGGGCTCCACAGACCATCGTTTGGCAACAGCCGGCATAGGAAAAATTACTCTGAGGGCTGTCTCCAGCTACTTCCAGCTGCTGCCTGTGCAGGAATAACATGAGATCACTGGCTCGGAGGACGCCTTGGCTTCCTCAGCCTCTGGCCATCAGCAGGTGGCCCTGGAAGTGGAAAACCTTGTGAGCTGTGGCACGGGGAGCTGGCGCCTGGGCACTGGGATTGCACCCAGATGTGTAAATAAAAGCCAGGCTCCCTTGCCTTGCAGGCTAGCGGGCTCTGCCACACGAGGAGAGGGCAATTGGTGTTTGTTTTCCCCCCAGCGTACACCATTTTAGAAAACAGCATGCCCTGTCTGGGAGCGTGACGGCTACACCACAAGTAGGCTTGCCTTATCCCTTTAGATTAGGGCTGAGGCTGCCCGAGAGCCACAGACACTTGTGCATTTGTGCACCCCAAGCAAGCTGGTGAGGAGTGGGGCTGGCCTTTGTCTCTGCTGAGAGCATTACCAGAGGTTTCCTCGATGGTATGTACGAGGCTGGGTGAAGGCCAATGTATTTGTTCAGGTGAGAATTGTATTATCTGTGGCTTCTTGGTCGACAACACACCTATGGGCCACCATAACCAATATATGCTGGTATGTCTTGGCTCTCCTAGTGCAAGAGAGACACCAGAGCATCATGCTGTTAGGGATTTTAGTACAGAGAGCCAGACGGAATAGAGCACCATAGGAAGATGAGGACAAGGTAGACCAAAGTGTACTTACAGGTCCCATAACCACAAGCCTTGCTTTGGGACATCATTGGGAGTAACTGCACTCCCCGCTGATGGCGACTGCACATCTGCTTGTGTGCTGCTGTCAGATGCTGGATGGTGGTTCCTAAGAGGGGCAGAAATAGCTTATTTATTCTGTTTGGCATCTATATCCATTCCCTCTTATTTCTCACTTCTCCTCCCAACCCATAACCCCCTCCCCCAAAAGCCAGGCTAATGCCTTCCAGATGAGGTGCTAGAAGCTGTTAATTGCACCCGGATCCATCCTGATTTGTGCTTCAGTCAGCGAGGCACCTCGCTAATGGATCTGAGACTTGGCAGTGGGCCTGGGCCTGGCGTCAAAGGAAATAGATGAGAGGGAAAGAGAGAGCAGAGGGCTGGAGGGAGCGCGGGGAGACCCAGAAAGGAAAATGATCGCTCCTCCTCGCAGCAAGGGGCTGGATGGTGATAAGGGCCTGCAGTTCTCCCTGTGGCAGAGGAGCATTGCCTTCTCCTGGTGGAAACCCAACACTGGCCCCGGGAGCTGCTCCCTGCTCTGGGGAAGGTTTGTGCTTGTAGAGGCAGAGCTGCAGCACACCTGGGCCTCATGGGGCTGGAGATGCTGGAGAAGCTGGGAGGCCTGGGGATGAAGAGCTTCGTACCGACCACCAAACATTAAGGGTTTCCTCTTCAGTGGCTTCTCAGAAGCTGCCTGAGGTGCAGGCTTGCTTCTGGACATGTGGGACAACACCAACCCAAGGTGATCACAAAGATGGGATGCTAAGGCTGAAAGCACTGGGGCCTTTCTCCCTCAGTAACTCCTCAAAAGGATCAGCTTTGTCTGGATGGAGAATCTGAAGAGCCCAGTGCTGCAGCCCCCAGGACGTCCACTTCAGCATCACAGCCTGGGGCTGAGGAAAAGATTGTCACTAAGTGTTTGGGGGTTATCTTGAGGTTGTTTGGGAGTTTTCTTGGCAAGAAGCAGCCTCCTTTCTGTGTGCTGGAGGCCCCAGGAGACCACACAGTGGTTTCTCTCCGTCATGAGTTACCCCTCCAGCACTAAACCCAGTGTCTTCCCTAAAACATTTTATGAAAGGGAGTTTATTACACTCATTTTACTGGTGGAGAAGATGAGGGTCAGAAGCAAAGTAACTTTGCCTAAGGTCCCACGTGGAGTCTGGGCCCCATCTGGGAAGGGACTTGTGGTTCTCAGCCAGAGGCTACCTCCTCTGCTAGACCAAGTGCTGAAACCAGCAGCACCATGAAGTCATCAGAGAGGGAAGTAAGGTTTAAAGGCTATACCAGATTAAAAAAAATGCCTACTCAGAATAGAGAAGATGGTTAAACCCACACTGGTGATCTGGATGCATGGGCATTTGGTCTTCACTGCAAAAAAAAAAAAACAAAAAACAAAAAAGCAAGCAGGAAACACCCAGGTGGAAGGGAAGAGGTAAGCAGTCTGCAGCTACCAGGAGGGCCCTGGAGGTGTGGTGCAGCATCTGGTAATGAACTCGATAATCCTGGGAACGACGCTCCTGGTGGAGGAGATGTGCCAGGCCGAACGTGGAAACGGGACAACCAGAAGCAACCAACAGCAGTGGGAACCCAGTTGGTTGGAACCAGTAAGGAACCGTGCTGAATCCCCTTTGGCTGTGAGTCCCATTTTCATCAACTTTGCAATTCTTGGCAAAGATCTGAGGGAGTTTCCACTAGACTGTGATTCATTTGGTGAAATCTGATCTTGGCCAGCAGGGGAGGGAAGCAGACAGACAGACAGACTGACAGAGACACGGTGCAATATGAGCAGAGGCAAGGCTGTCAGGCCTCTGCAAAGGGGGCAGAAAGAGACCTGTTCTGCCCGATAGGGATCTCGGTGGGCAATCTGCTAGGGGAAGAGGTAAGGAAGTAGGAGAGCAAACTAATTACAGACATTGTGTGTGTTTGTATGTGTCTACAGACTGATTAGCTCATGTCTCCAAAGCATTTGGAGATGGAAACCAGTTAATTATCCTTATTAATTTTTCCCCTTTTGCAGTCCTGGTTATTTTTGGAGACCATTTTAAAGACAATGCACCACCCAGGTGCTGGCTGCCCCAAAGCCTGCTGGAATTCCCGACGTGTCTTTTCCTTCCCTCACACAAAGGACAAAACCCAACGAGAATGATTCCTGCTTCTTGAAACGAGGACAAATCAAATAATGAAAAAAAAAAAATTAATGGCAGGGAAAAATGACGTCTCCCCACTGGCATGCCCACATGACATGATGTGTGTCTGCTTCTGTGCTTCGCGGGGGACAAAGACAAGGTGGCTGCCCGTTTCTGCACTTGCTGGTGCCCTGAGATACTGGCAGATGGGTACCTGTATACACCAAACACCTGGCTTTAAATTTCACCTGCCACCTATGAAAAAAAAATAGGAAAAGTCTGGCTGTGGAGAAATTCCCATCCCTTTCCTTCACCTCCTTGCTGTGTCTTGCTGCCCTGGGCCCAGGTGCTGCCTGGACAGCCAGGTGGGAAGCCACAGTCCCAGATCCGGAGATCGAGACATTTTTTCAGTGCTATGCCAAGGCATTAAGCACTGGGAAACTAGACCATGCACACCACGTTACAATAAAAGGGATAGCTGAAGACTTCCAGACCATGACAGGTTTGATCTGGCTTGTTTATTTTTTGGCAGGAGGGACCGAGGGAGGCCAGGGCAGGGACCGAGCATGTGTTATATGTGCCAGAGAGAGCACGTCTCCTCCAAGTCAGCTGTCTTCTGTCTGCTTTCACATGTGGCCGTTCAGGCCCATTATGGTGCTGCGCTTTGCCTGG